>NC_140112.1:5174022-5526461 GCF_964237585.1 Gallinula chloropus
CAATTAATTTGGGCAAGCTTGGAGTTGTGTGCATAGGGTAATTAACAAGGAAAGCACCTTAGGCCAGCATAACAAGGTGGTGTGGGTGTCCTTCACTTTGAGATTGTTCCTTGTAATTGCAGCAATTTAACCAGGGATCAATGTAACAGCCCTGTGTAGTCGTGTAAGCATGCCATTAGGCAGGTGCTCTTAAAAATAGGTTAAATGCAATGGGCTCTGCCCAAAAAAAGTACCTGCCCTAAGGCACCTTATTTAAATAGGAGTATGTAGCCCTGCGTAAACTGTCAGCAGTAATCCTTTTACAGGGCTGACTAAATTCTGAAGCTCTGACATGTGGACCCGTTCCCTTCCTTATATAGGGCTGGATGAGTGCTGGGCAGTAATGAGATTGGAATAAAAGGCTTTGGTAACGAAGATGAACTGGCAGTCCCCACTAAACCTTAAAATTATCCCTCCGTATACATGTACTTCAAAACAATACGGGGGTGAGAGTCCTGCTTGCTGAAGCTGGACTTGCTGCTGCTGTTACAGAGCTTCTGCTTGGGAATAGCCCTGCTTGGGCTGCAGATCCCCCAGATGGAAACCCCTGTACTCTGTAGGTTTGCCTTTATTGAGGTTTCACTGCGTGTGGGGGGCAAAAATACCCAGGAGTTACACACATCTAAATGTTTTCAGTGTAACTCCTTGGGTTGGCTCTTATTCCAGAGTGGCTGGGTTGAGTTGGGTTGGGTTTTGTTGGAAGAAGTTTAAGCTGCTCTAATAGAAGCCATTCTATTCTGAAATAGAGCGTCTGTAGGGGATAAAATTGCATTAATTCAGGATCTTGTTTAATTCACTGTGTAGTTTGTACTTCCCTTGTGCAGACAGGCTTATTAGTGTTCTGCCTAGGCAGTATCTGGAAGTACTGGTTCATGTGGTCAAGGAAAAATGCTATCCCCATCTTCATTGTCTGTCCTTGATGAATTTATACATCAGCAGCTTCAGAGCAAGAAAGCCACGCTGGAAGCACATGAGCCAGCTGCCAGGTACTAGTCCTGGGAAGCCTCAGCATGACTGACATAGGTGAGGCACGGTGGGAGTTGAGGACAGCAAAGGCAGCATGTGCAGTGGTTTGACTTGCTTTGTGTTTATTCCCTTGGAAAAGTCAGGGTTGGAATCAGGCAAAGAAAAGGGGGTTTGACAGAGGAGACTGAGGGTTGGCTGAGAGGGCAGCAGCAGCAATGGGAACCGAAGGAGGAATTGGGTTGTTCTGCACTGGGGCATCCACAGGTAACTTAAGTGGTTCCTTCATCTGCTCTCTGGTTTCCCAAAGATCCTGAAGTCGGAGGTGGGTGCTGGTAGGGAAGGAGGTGGTGAGTGGGATTCACCTGGGTGCACCTGAGCCGTTCCTGTAACGCAGCTCAAGTCGGAGGGGGTGAACATGGAACAACTTCGAAACATTATTTTTTTGGAGAGTGACTCATAGCAACTTACCCAAAGTGACCTGATTTAGTTAAATGAAGCTAAATATAACCCATGTGAAAAGTACTGACATGTGGGAGGAGACGACAGCAGTTGGCTCTCAGCCTCTCTGTTCTGCAAGGAACATCTTTCACGACTGGTGACTAATAATTTTTACTCTTGCTGGCTTTGGAAATAACATCTCTGCTCCATCACCCCCTTCTAGGGAGATGAGGAAAATGTGCTATTCCTAATCTGTTGCCTCTTATCTGCCTTTCTGAATTTCAGCTTACTGCTATGGACAGTGCTATCACCCTGTGGCAGTTCCTCCTCCAACTCCTCCAAGAGCCTCAGAACAAGAATATCATCTGTTGGACCTCCAACGACGGGGAGTTCAAACTGCTGCAGGCAGAGGAGGTGGCCAGACTCTGGGGAATCCGCAAGAACAAGCCCAGTATGAACTATGATAAACTCAGCCGTGCTCTCAGATACTATTATGTGAAGGTAATGAAGTCCATAAATCCACCTCAAATCCTTATCCACCTTACCAGCTTCTGCCTAATGAGCTTTGTTTTCCTTTTCCATTCTCTTCAAGGGGATAGGTGTCACTTCTGTCTCCTGGAGTTAAGTAAGGTGTACTGGTTGTGTGTAAGGTGTACTGGTTGTGTGTTTAGAAGGGTGTTTTTCCTTTCCATTGTTGTTTTGCTGCATCTCCTCCCCAGTGGTTATTTTATGAGGTTCTAGATAGCAAAATGTCTTTGATTTATGTCTTTGCTGATACAAATCTGTCTTTAAATACCAATCCCCTTTCCAAAAATATGCACCCTTGCAAGGGTTAAAATCCTCAACACTCCAGTTTAAGCAACAGAACGATTATGATGATTGAAGTGGTGAACATGCACCACCTTGAGATCTCTCCTGCAGCTGTCTCTGCAGAGGAGTGATCAAAACACGGTTTCTTAGTGAAGCAGCCCCAATTTAGCTCCTCTAATTTGATCAGTGAGTTCAGACCAGCAGACTAAGATGCTCCCCTTTGTTTTTGATGTCTTCTAATAACTCATTAGAGCCTTCCATTAGTGCACAGGTAGTGCCCAAAAGCTGAACTAGAACCTCAGTGGGGGAGTCATCCTTGTTGCAATGTACCATTTATCTCCAGCTGCTCTTGTGTGGGTACACAGGATGAAAAATGAACCCTTTCCTGAGGAACCTGTTGGTTGGAGCAGGTGGGCTGTTGCTTGGAGTTTATTATTGGGTGGCCAGATCTGACTATGTACAGAGAGGTCTCAACAAGAAGCTGATTTTTATTTATCATGCAGTTATTAGGTCCAGATTGTGTGTGGAGTTCTGCTTGGGAGCAAAACAAGTTTGACATATGCTATTTTGTGGTATTGAAATAGCTGATTAGCCTACATTCTGCTGACTAGTTCAGCTACTTATTTTCTTTTATTATCATCTTATTAAGAACAAAGCTTGCTTGATTTGAAGTGTTAGTTCAGTTCTGCAAACCCCTAAGCTTTTAATTCCACAGGTTCTCCTGTTAGACTACCCGTGCTGTACCCAGGTCAGTGGTCTTTGATGGGGGATAATGGTGGTGTTTTGCTGCTTAGCTCATCTTTTAAAAGCCATTAAACAAAATTGCTTGGTGGTTTTAAGGCCATTATCAAGGGTTAGGTTAAGCTCAAGTGTGTCAAGGGTTAGGTTAAGCTCAAGTGTGTCAAGGGTTAGGTCAGGCTCACCTGTTTGGATGTTTTGCCTGTGAGCTCTGGAAATGATACTTTGGGAGCTGAACTGAATTGGAAGAATGCAGTGTGGTGCTTTTTTCCTTCTATAAACGAAAAAAGAAAACCCCAAAGCCAACAGTTTTTGATAAAAGATTACAGACTATTGAATTCCTTGGTCTGTTTTAGGCAGTGTTTGTAGGAAGGAAACCAATCTGAGCTGGGGCTAAATATACCTGTCTTTCTTACCCACAGAACATCATTAAAAAAGTGAATGGGAAGAAGTTTGTGTACAAGTTTGTTTCTTATCCGGAGATTTTAAATATGGATCCGCTGGTCGTGGGCCGTCTAGAAGGAGACCCTGAGATGGCTGGCTTTGCAGAGGTTAGCAGTGCTCCAAAGGACCTGGAGAACTGTGGGAAGGAGAAGTCTCAGTCCTGTGCTAAATCCTCCAGCCGCAACGACTACATCCACTCAGGCTTGTACTCCTCTTTTACTCTGAACTCCCTCAACTCTTCCGGCGTAAAACTCTTCAGGTCCATCAAGATTGAGAATCCAGCTGAGAAGCTGACAGAGAAGAAACCTGCTCAGGACCCAACACCCTCTGTCATCAAGTTTGTGACCATGCCCTCCAAAAAGCCTTCATCTGTTCCCCTGGTCTCCACCACTTCAACAGTCTCTGCCACTTCCACTGCTTCTGCCACATCAACCGTGTCTTCTCTTCCCATGGGATCAGAAGAAACTCTCCAGACCTTGGAGACGCTTGTTCTACCCAAGTTAACTGTCCCTGAAGCTCCAGCACCTTTGCCAAACTTAACCACCAGCTTCACCCCAACTCCACCCATATCCTCAGTTTCTCCCACACTGCAAGTTCCTTCCACGCCCCCGTCGCCCCCCCTGAGCTCTAATCCTGACCTGGACATTGACACAGACATAGAGTCTGTGGCTTCTCAGCAGCTGGAGCAGGCTCAGAGCCTTCAGCATCAATCCCCAGAGCCCAAAGAACAGGATTCATCTGTGCTGGAGAAGGAATTTGCCAATCACCTCTCCAGATCTAAAAAACCCAAAGGGCTGGAGTTGGCTCCTACTCTCGTCATTACAGGCAGCGATCCAAGTCCCCTGGGGATCCTCAGCCCTTCTCTTCCAACTGCTTCTCTTACTCCAGCACTTTTCTCTCAGGTAACCCATTTCCCTTCCTGTTGGGTGGGGGGAGAGGAGGTTAAGTAGGGATAGTGGTTATATTTTAAAACAGTAAGGGAAAGCAAGTGGAAAATGAATAGGCAGCAGGTTGTATTTGGAGCTCTGAAGCTCAGGACGTCACTCAAAGGTTTTCTTCCAACACAGAAGCTTTCTTCACAATCCATCTCTGCTTCCACCTCAGAGAGTGCTGGGTGGTACATCAGCTCTACGTGTCTGTGCACTGTTAGCATGTGGAGGCAAAACCCCAACCCACACCAGCAGGATCCTTTGTAAACCTTGCCAGGGTGATAGGGAATTCTTTCAGAAACCCCCAAACCCTCCCCTTATCCTTCAGGCTAACTCTAAAAACAGAGAGCCAGGGCACTGTCTGTTGAGCAGCTTTCTGTGGCTTGATTTACTAGGCATTTACTTAAGATTATTGTGTCTTAACAGTGATAAGAATGGCTGCTTCATTTGGTTGTTCCCCTTGAGTGGAAAGGGAAAGACTTTTAATGTCTCATGGAAAATATGGGAGAGAACTCAATCCAACTAGGCTGTTAAATTGTTCTGTATATATTTAATCTCTTTCCTGTAAGAAATTTGAATTGGAGAGAATTGAAAACTGCCAATTGAAAAGTAAAATGGTTGAAGACAGGGGAAAAAGAAGAAAAATCAAGGGCAGTTGCTCTTTTGGCACCTTTGAAGTGTCTGGCTGGTGACCCTAGATCATTCAGAGCATTTGGAAGCTGGATGTAAATGCCTTTTGTTGTGGCTTACATCATCAGTGTCACCCAGGCTGGGCCTGCCTGCTCCTTTAAAATTCGGGGACTGAGTTTTCCCAGGTCACCTGTGGGTGCTGTGTATGGAAACACTGGAGGAGCCCCTCTGCTGTGGGTTACTGTGGGATTTGGCAGCTTGTTGGGGAAAGAGGGCTGGTGGCTGAGGAGGGAGAGTCAAATGGTGGCTGCTGCTGCTGCTCTGGGGTTTGAAGGGAGGAGGAGGTGGGAGGAGGCAGGAGGAGGGAAGGGGAGTTCCTCAAACTCACCCAGCCCTCCCCAGCTGTAGGAGCAGAGAGGATGGTGGGTGGGTTTACACGTGCTGGGTGTTACTCGCGGCGCGGGTGTTGCCCGGCTGACTGTCTGACCTGTTTTGCAGACCCCCATCTTGCTGACCCCGAGCCCCTTGCTCTCCAGTATCCACTTCTGGAGTACCCTCAGCCCCGTCGCTCCCCTCAGTCCTGCCAGGTTGCAAGGTGCTAACACCCTCTTTCAGGTAAGTGCCAGCAAGCTCAGCCAATCCCTCCCCCTGAGCCCCGCTTGTCCATCCCTCCCTGGGAGATCAGTCAGCCCACATACCTGATGCAGAAACAGAAGAGTGATCTTTCTGTTTTCCATCCCCTCCTTTGGCTTTTGAGAGCGTTTAATTTCAGTGTTTACCCAGTTTTATTTAAGCATATTGTAAATGTTAGTGTTTCAGAGATGTTTTGAATTAATAGCACCCTGTGCTGCAGTTAGTGAGTTATTTTCTAGGTCTCTCCTGCCCATGAAACTTGCCTCCCTGTAACTTCCCTTGTTGAGATTTTCCTGGAAACTTGGTTTTGCTGCTCTGTTGGTTCTAATCATCTGTTAACAGGCACTTCTCTTGAAAAACATTAATTAAACTTCACCAGTAGTAAGAAGGAAGGTTGTGTGTGATCTCTGGGGCAATACATAGCATGGTTCTTTATGATCTCTATGGTCTGCTGTCTCCTGTTGTTTGGAAAGTCTCCCCTTCACTGTTTTTTTAATAAATATTTTTGTTTAATGAGGTAAAAAAAATGCCCTATATTAAAATAAAAATCCATTAGTTGTAATTACTCATGCTCTTCCTTCACTTTCTGCTTTGGAATTGGAATAACCACATCTGTTGCCTGATTCTGCTTAGGGAAAGGGGAAAATTTAACTAGTTGGCTTTTGGGTTTCTATCTGTCATCTCCATGGAGATGAAGGAAGTAGCTTGTGTACCATGAGGATAGGGAATAAACAAGTGGGTCTGAAAACACACTGGACATTTTTTCTCTATAAATAGCTGCTAATTAACTAAGGAACAATTTAGACCGTGGTTCCCACCAACTTGCTTGAAAGCCACTCACGAGTTGAGGACGTGGATGATGCTCAGTGCAGAGGTTCCAGAGTGGGGGGCTCATGGTGACACTGGTCCCAGCAGCTGGGTCGGTGCAGTCAGTGGTGCAGTGGCATTTAAGAGAAGCTAAGAAGATTCTTTGAACATCTGGGGTGGGGTTGTGTTGTGGTGGGGTTGTGTTGTTGTTGTGTTGTTGTTCTGTTTTGGTTCTGGTTGTTTTTTGTGTGTGGAGGGTGTTGTTTGGGGTTGTGTTTTTTTTTCCTGGGGGAGCTTTTACATGCACAGATATGAGAGGAACAGTAAATTAAACCTAATAATTTTTGGTTTCTCTCTTAGTTTCCATCAGTGCTGAACAGTCATGGCCCATTTACTCTGTCTGGACTGGATGGACCCTCTACCCCTGGCCCGTTTTCCCCTGACCTACAGAAGACATAGCACATGAACTCATGGAAAGGACATACTGGCAAAGCAAGGGAAAGATATGACACTTATATTTAACCATGTTTTTTTAAAGGAACAGTTTCTAATTCCACAGAGATTATCAACAATCATAGTTTTTGCCATTCCCAAATGAAAAAAATGCCTTTTTTTGCAAAATTCCCTTTTTTTGAAGACCCAGGTTGGGAATGTATATTATGCAAACGCCTTAATAGGAGCTGAAGCTCCAGTCTCTTCTCTTCCCTCCTTGGTTTGGAAGACTTCACTATGGTTAAAGGGAGTTCCAGTCGGTGTTGCAGTAACTTGAGTCTGCACTGATTGCAGTAAACAGCATCAGAGAAGTCTTTTTCTCCGTGACTCTTGGAAAAGAAACCCCTCTGTTCTTCTGCTTCCTGTGCTTGGCAAGAAGAAATCTAATCGTGATTGAAGCTGGCATTCCAGGAAATGCTTGGGAAAGGGGTGTGTGTGCATCAGCTTTGCCTTGGGGCCTGATAACTTCTGCAGCAACCCAACGGCCTGCGCCTTGTCTGCTGGAGAAAACACCTGGTCTGGTTTGCAGGGAGGAGCTTCCAAGGGATGTTCAACGGTTGTTTTATTGAGACATGGACAATTTTTGAATGGCATTGTGTTCTGACAGCCCAGCCCCTGGGAGAAGCGGGGCTTGGCTGGCTTCTGGCTGCTTCCCTGCCCTCCCTTGGGTGAGGAGGCGAAAGGTCTGGAGAGGAATGAATGGGGTGATTAATCCCCTTTCGTTTCTCAGAAAGTTTGAATGCTGAAGTCCAAACATTTCTTGTGCCAGAGACCCGTTGCAAAGCCTGTAATCTCACTGCTAGAAGATTAGCAGGATGGTGTATTTTACATGAGGTTTTGAGGGTGTGTCTGTATTTGAGGTTGCTGCCTGATGCTAGAGTTTCAGACCCAAACAGTGGGTGAGAACACTAACGTCTCCGCATTAACGTTACTGCTCTTTTCCCACAGTTGAAGTGGAGAAGCTCCTCTTCTACCAGCTCTTAGCTCAAGTTTTGCTTTAGATCTATTGCTTTTTTTTTGTAATTGAGAAGCACTCAGAGCCAAGATAAGTTCAGCTCAGTGTGTACAGCAAGCTGAGAGGGGTATCACGGCCTGTCAACCTCCCTGTGAATTTGCTCTTGCATCTCTCTTTTCTTGGTGGCCGTGTTTGGATGGGTTAATACAAGCTTGGTTTCCAGAGCTGTTTGAAAGACTGATGAAATTAAATTTCTAATACAGATTTTTTTTAAGCCCTCAGGAGGCCTTTTAAGAGAATTGAGGCATGAAAGAAGAAAAGACTCTCCTCTCCCAGCCCCTCAGAGCCTGGATGTCTTGGCTGGTTGGTGCTGGGTGCTGTGCCCTTCTGCTTTGGGCATCTGATGTCAGGCAGCAACTTCCTTTTGCTACTGTGTATGCTGAGCTGGTGATGTGAGGTAATCTCCATAAAACACGCACTAGAATACAGATGGAGACCATCCCTTTCCTCTGGCATCCTCACTGGCTGTCTTCAAAGTGTTTAATGAGCAGAGGAAGAGCGTACCTTTCCAGCAAGAGGAGCTGTGACAGTATTTGCTGTACATATTGCACCTGTCTGGAGGAGCGCTGAACTCCAGCTTGCCTGAGTTTCCCTGTGGCCACTTTTGCAGACTCTGAATCCACCTTTGAAGCCTGTGACAACACCCAAGACTCGATGTACTGCAGCGACGTGAAATCTTTCTACCTTCTAGCATTGAAATCATGTAAACCACTCAGTATGTTCCTGACGTGACAGGTGGGTGCAATGGAGTTGCTTTTTGGGCATTGTTCATCCAGAAAGTCCCCTGCCCCATGGAAAGCAAGAGCAAAGCACGTGCCTGGCTTTAGGTGGAGGTAGCAGGCAGCGAGCTCCTGTAGTGAACCATCATCCTGCTCAGTGATGTCAGAGGTATAATCCCACTTTGCATTTTAGACATCAGCAGATGCAGGATGAAGTTCCCATGCCAGTGGCTCTTAAAATGACAATGTGCAATATTGACTCTTATTATATTTTTTGTTGTTGTTGTTGTTGTTGCTGTTTTAAATGCAGAAAGCAAGCTGCATCGTTAAGAGCAGGCACCTGGGATTTTCTGGTTTGCATGATGGCTTGGGGGTCTGCTCTAGGAAAAAAATATATATATAGCTATATATAAATAGCAGCACTTTTAATGGTTGTTTTACATTGGCCAATTTTATGTGCCCACCAAGCGTGTGGACTTGAGAGCAACATTGCAGACTAGGATTAGAGTTTTAAAGAAAGAATGAATGAGCACTAAAGACTTGGCAATTTAATTGCTTCCCTTTCCTTGTCCCCTATGGAGAAAAGCCAAATTTCTTTGTTTAGGAGTTGTGTGTGTGCACACATGCACCTAATTCCTCCTGAGCTGTGTCGCTCTCAGTGTAGGTGTGCAGGAGAACCAAATGCTAAGGGCTTGTTGCTGTGCTTGGCCAGGTTCTGAGCTCTTCCCTGAGGAGCTGCACCAGATTGCACTGCCATAGCCTGTGAGGAGCCGGGTGTTCCCTTTGGGGATCCCCTCTCTGGGCAAAGTTAGTATGGAAATGCAGCCTGTGCGTGCTGGCTTCAGTCTGGTTTCAGCTTCCTGATGGATAGCACTCAGGTGATGTGATGGCTTCTGCTTCTCAAGCCTTGGGAAGTGGGAGTCCCGTGTCGGGTTGTAACCTCAGGAGGCGGCGGGGAAGCGAGTGGGGAGGGAGCGGAGGTGTGGGAGGGGAGCCTTGCTCACCTTTCCTCCGGTACAACTTTCAGGTCACTTAAGGTAATATTAATCTTGTATATATGCTGCCTGGTTAAACACACGTTTGCTAACCAAGTATGTAACTGCCAGCTTTTACTTCAGACCACGTTCCTGCTGGAGCACAGTGTGGCTGTGACTTCTCAGAGCTGGGTTGTGTGACTTGCTGGTACCTTGCCTGGCTCACTTTCAGGAGCAGCCTGCAGCTCGTTGCGACTTGTTTTTAATTTAGCATAGGGAAGGTGGGGGTTAATATAGGCTCTCTTTTTTTAATTATCCTGTTAGCAGTCTGTAGTATGGGTATAGTACCGTGTTGGTTTACAAAACTAATTAATAATAATAATAATGCAGCATTACAGAAACAGTTTATTACGTTGCAATTCATGTTGCTGAAGTAGCCACGATATTGTTGAATGCTTGATAATATTTGCATTGGTTAATTCATAGATGGTGGTAGAATTAGACTGGATGAGCATGGAAGCCCAACATCTGTCTTGCTTCTGGAAATCCCTCTTTACATATCGCTGCTGCTGTAGAATAGCTGCTGTGGGGTTGGAAATCGTGCACTGCTGTTGCTGTGCCTGGCTTTGTTTGAGATCCTGAACTGTCAGGATGCCACTAGCAACACGTGCTGCGAGCAGAAACAATCCGTGGGAAGCAGGAGCATGTTAGAGAACCATACTACTTGTGTCTCACCTGTTTTCAGAGACTGAGATCCTAGGGAGGAGGGTGGTGGAGGAAGGTTCGTTGGGTTTTTCATTCCTTAGCAGCAGCTCAAGTCTAGATCCTTGTTTCAGACATCGGTCTTCAGCAAGTGATGGCTGAATGTAACCCCTATGCACTGCCTGTGGAGTGTTCCAGCTGTGTTTTGCAATAGGTCAGGAAGTGATAAAATTCCTTTCCATTTGAGAAGTCCTGGTTTTAACTTCGAGCATCCTAAGGCTTCGTTATCCGTGCAATCTTCGGTATAATGGAGCATCCGTTAGAGTAGTAAAGGTTCTTTGGTGGTTGGTTTGGGATAATTTCTCCCTCTAGTATGTTTTCAGAGCTCAGATATCTATATCTGATAGATATCTATAGATACAGATATCAAATAGGCTCTTCTTGGGTTGTTAGTGTTCACTTTAACCACAGTGAAGGCTCCTTACGTGTGTATCTTCCTTGACGCAGCTTCTCAGAATGCAGCGGGATGCAGGCGGTTCTGTCAGGTTCCCTCACCACTTCAGGTTTCACAGGAGAACTTCTGCAGGCTGAGGTGGGATGAAGCAGCTAGCCTAGCATGGTGAGGCAGTTCCTCAGGTGAGCACAGGCACAGAGTTCCCATCCCCTTTAGTGGCATTTCCCCAGTGCTGAGCCCAGAACCGACAGCTCTGACAGTCTGTTGGCCGCCCGTGGCTTATTCACATTATCTTTTACTTACCTTTTGCTGCCATTTTATAGCAGGTTGTACATACTCCTGTTTTACTATACCATTTAACCTCTTCCATTTCTAATACGTGTTTGTTTACAAGTCACATCTCAGTGTTGTATCAAGAGGCTGTCTTGGTATTGTCGGCTCTGACAATAAACTCCGTCGGTAGTTACAGAACCTTGTGGAAGCTGACAGGTTACTTTAAAACTTGATCTTTTGGGTGTCCATAACAATCCTGTTCTGTTTTGTTCCTCAGTTCTCCTGCATAAGGGATACATGTTCCTTCTGGCCTCTGAGGCCCTGGGTATGGCTAGTTTATTTTGTCTTAATAATCACAGAGCGTGGTATCGCAATCAGCCCAAGCCCCGCAGGATCCTGCACTGGGCAAAGAAGTCAAAAATCCATTAGAATCATGTTGCTTAGAAGCTATTTGGGATGTTTTAATAAGGCATAGTGTGTCTTGCCTAAACAGGAATTTTTATGGCTTGATTTGAATTTAATTAAAGAGTAATTGGCAATGGTTGCTGCATAGTCTGAACGGCGTTAGCAAATCTGCTTAATGTCGGAAGCCTTTGGTTGAGTGGTGGTTAATATGTGACATGCTCAAGTTGATGGGCTGGAATCAGAGGCTGTCAGATGAAGATTAAAAGATAAAGTGCAGCGAGGGCAGGTTTTGTGCAGCCCTGTTGCTGCAAGAGGCTGTTTTTGCCTTGGATTGGCAGCCCTGGCTATGGCACTCCACTTGCCTCGAGCGCGTGGCATCCACCACAGGAGTCCTTCGCCAAAGCACAGTGAGTGGTGAAGAGTTTTTGAAAATGGCACCAAATCTCTGCAGCCTGGTTTTAGTCACAGGGATTGAAGAGAGGAGCTACAGAGCTGCCCTGTTTCCCCAGTCAGTGTTTAGCACCACCAGCCTTTCTCTTGAAACCTGTCACGGTCCAGCTATGCTCTTGGGTGTCTGGTGCATCTTTAAGCAAGGACTCTTCTCACCCTTCCACAAAGAACAAACATATGTAAGGGGGAATATGTTCCCCACAGAGGGTTGATCCTTTCTGGAAGGTGCAGCTTTGCTAAAAACCCCAAAAAAGCCACTTGCAAGGCAAGAAAGCTGGGCAGGGCCCCGCTGCTGCTTCTGGGACGTGTCCGCCGCTCTGTTTCCCTCTTGGGACAGCAAGACATCTGCTTCCTAGAAACCATTCTACAAAACCAGAATAAAACTGACCAGAATTTATTTTTATTCCCCCCTCCCTCCCCAAGGAATGTAGTAAAAGGCTGTGGAGCTGTTCCAGACACCTGATAAAAAGCACACTTGGAGAGCCCAAAGCTTGTTTGCAAGATGGGTGGTGTCACCGAGCCTGGAGCAGCTCCCTTCACGTCAGTGTATGTGTGCTCACAGCCTGTGAGGGTGGATGTTTGCTTCATGCTCCAGCTTTCCTAGGGACCCTGCTTTGGCAGGGGGTTGGACCTGATGAACTCTTGAGATCCTTTCCAACCCCTGTGATTCTGTGATGCCAGCCCTGGATAACCAACACTGGACACCTACGCTCAACGCACATGCTGGGAAACGTTTTCCACACCCTGGTGAGGGGCTTGGGGGGGGTTTTATTCTTTCTCTTTTGCTACTCAAATCAGCTACACCACATTGTGGACTTGTTAGTTGCCAAAGGTTAATTTTCAATGCATCTTCAATGTTGTTGTCAAAAAACCATCTTAAAATGCATCTTCCAAGGGTGTTCCGCTCGTGGAAGAAAAGTTTGGACCTTTTTGTTACTTCAGACACTTGCTTCTCTGTTGAGACCAGGCCTTGCAGGGGGTTTTCATCTCAAAGGAGGGGTGTTGGCAGTGGTGTAACAGGATAATTATGAACCTTGGGAAAACAGGGGGCTTCAAAGGGGGGAGGAGAGGCTGAGTGAGCTGTAAGGAGCGGGTGAAAGGCGTTGTGTTCAGAGCCCGACCCGGTCCTTGGGCAGTGTGTGCAGCAGTGCTGTACTGATAACTGGAAGCTCTTGGGTTTATTTTTATTAATTTCTTTTTTTTTATTATTTGGGGCTTTTTTGTTTTTCTTTGGGGTTTGTTTTTTGATCACAGGAAGGCTTTGAGGATGGCCTCTGCATGGTTCCTAGTGTGTGCTGTGTGCTGGGGCAGGGGAGGGGGGTTTCCAATACCTGGGTTTGCTCTAGGCTCCTTGAGACGTGTTTGTGTTTGGGGGGTTGTTTTTATTTTTGGCTAGCATGTCTTAAACCTTCAGGCTTTGAAACTGCTTTCTAAAATTGTGTTGACTTCTTTTTTTTGTTCTGCTGTTGTTCAGTTGCACAGAGGTTTATATATATGATGTGCTAGTTCTAACGTTAATTCTCTGTGAGCAGGGTTGAGATTATTCAGTGTAGTTTATTAAAAAAAAAGGAAAGTATTCTAAAACTCCCTTTAAAAATCTCGTTTGTACTCTGTTGCAGTGTTACCAGATGGCCTTATGTACGTCACAGTGTTTTGTGATAAGTACAGTAGCACATTTAATGCTTATCCCCCCCCTCCTCTCTGTTTTTATAAGCTGAGAAGTATATTCTTAATAATAGAGGTGAATAAATGGGAATATTCTAGCAACATGCATGGGAAGGGTAGTGGTTGTGGTCTCTAATGGGTATTGGGACAGCTGGAATCTATCTGGGACTGGCAGGATTCTCAGTTGGGATCGTTAAGCAGCATGAGGCTTTGTCCTGGGAGTTCTATGAATCTCTGAGCAGAGCTGATGGGAGTCAGATGGCAGGAGCTTGTACCTCAGCCTCTTGGCTTCACTGCAGCTCGTCTGACTGACTGACACCACTGAGGATCTGGGCTGTGCTGCTCTCCGGGCTCAGGTAGAGGCAGGGAGGGGAGTTGAGGGTAAATAGTAGAGAATTTGAGTGCCCTGAGGGGCTGTGGTGTGGGGGGGACAGTTGTTCTCTTGATTTTTAAAGTGCACATCTGCTTTGGAAAGTGACTTTCTGAGGTGTTTAGCCCTCAGCTGAATTCCAGGGGTAACCTGGCTGCTCTGCAAGGTGGCAGGGTGATGGCTGCAGCCTCTTTTATCCTACAGCAGCTCTGCTGGTGGCAGAGGGAGGTGATGTTTGTGCTGGATAACTCACACTCTAACCAGGGAGTTACTGTGCTTTACTTCCCTGTAGCTTCAGGAGAACCACAGGTGGTAAAAATGCCATTAAAAGCAGGAGAAGGAATGGGTTTGGTTACTCTTTCCAGAACAGAATTGCATTTAACCTATATATATATATATATATATGTATGTGTGTGAGTACCAAGCCAAGAGACAGGTTATGCTGTAGTGAGTGTCTTTAGCTTCCTACACTGGAGACTTTCTCTAGACACCTCTTGGAGCCAGCTGTAACCTTACAGCACTTGGGTGCTCTTGTTATGGTTGAGTAAACTTAACCTGGGTGAGAATAGCTTCTCAGTCTAACTCTTTTATTTTTAAATAATACCTTATACTAAGAGTATCTTAATGTGTTTAAAAAAAAATGCTGGTATGTAATGCAAGTACATGAATAGCCAAAGTTTTCAGTAATTGTTCAGTGTTACTAAATTTGCTTTTATTTAACCTTTCAAGATAACATTAGGGAGACCTTCAGGGTGTGTTGATACATTGAGGGGAAATTTAAAAAATGAAACCCCCGTCTGATCAACTTGCTTCTAGCAGATATGCAGTTATTAGACCACATTTCAGGTTCTGATGCAATTTGGAGGCAAAAGGTCTAAGATGCAAAACTTCAAGTTGAGAGGAAGTGGACTGTACTGACACTTCAGAGTTCAGAATGAGTTAGAATGCTGCTGGTAGAGCAGCACAGTGGCAGTTGTTGTTCAAACATAACGAAGGTCTTTCCTGAGAAATCAGGTGACTTTTCTATTGCTTCAATTTTTGTGCAAAAAAGAAAAACCCTAAAAAAATCAATGTATTGCAATCTTTTTTTAAAAAAACAAGGGGTGGGAATAGTTAAAGAAAACTATTTTATGTAAGAACTGACAGAGGGATTTGCTTTGTATAATGCAAGCTGGCTTTAAAAAAGCATTGTAGCAGATTATTCAAGTCAATCATATGTTAATAGTTATGTGCAACCAGACATGCAAAACAATTGTATTTTTTTAAATAAATATTTTTAACAAAGTTTCTGCTCCTTTGCCCTTCGTTTTTGGTGGGGGTTGGGGTTGGTTGGGTTGTTTGGGGTTTTTTTTCAGTAGAGGAAATTGAAAGTCACAGCTTGTGGGGTGGTGATGGAGAGGGGGGGGGGTCACCAGAGCTTCAGCTAACCTGGCCCTCAGCAGCAGCACCAGCACCCTCACCCTGTGCTTGGGGGGAGATGGAGGAGCTGGTGCTGGCTGTGGGGTGCTGCACCCACCGGCTTCTTCCCAAAGCAGGTAGGTACTGGTGTGGTGCAAACTGCCTCTGGGGAGCTGCTTAGTGCTGGTGGGGGCTGGACCTGGCAGGTCCAACCCCTGCCAAAAGACCTGTTCTCTGGCTGTGGGTTATCCAGCTGTGGGGATCTAAGAGGAGAAGGGGTTGGGGTTGGTGGCTGCCAGGCCCTGGTGTGAGAGATGGAATTGGAGTAATAAGACTTGTCAAAATAAGCTCCCTCGCGGTGGTGCTTCGGGCTGGTTTCCTCTGGGCGGGGATGGGGAGGGGCTCTGTTCGTGACAGATTGGCCACCCTGGCGTTTGGGGCACCTCAAGGAGAGTAACAGTGGCATCCTGTGGCGCTGGAGGAGAACTGCAGCGCCGCCTGGTCCAGGGGATGCGAGGCAGGAGGGTGCTGAGATCAGAGGATGCTGAAGACCCAAATTCCACCCGCATTTACCTCCTTCCTGCAAGGGCCAGGCGTGCTCTCAGCTCCAGCTCTGCGAAGGCAGTGGAACACGTCCGAGGGGGTTTGAGGAGGCATCACCCGTGGGAGCTCATGGAGATGGCTCATGGAAGGTAAGATCTGCTGCTTGGCAAAGCAAAAACACTAAACCTACCTAAACCAGTTCAGTTTGACAGCCAGAACTGGGGAAGACAGGGGCTAAGAGCTTACATCATTACCTGAGGCCAGTCATGCTGAGAATCTAGCAATCAATCACCTTTAATTAACACTGCTTTATATACACCCATACATATGTACATCCACATACAGCAGTCAAAGCAAGAAGTAACGTGTCCAGTCACTCGCTGAAGAAGTGGATGGATGGAGCTTGATGCTCTTCTAAAGCCAGTCCTCTCTTCAGGGCTTGGCACGGGGCATGCGTGGGCTAGGGAGTACCTTAGGGAAGGCACCTGGGATAGTGAGTATTGCACAGATCAAGCAGCTGGAGCCTGGCTCCCAAATACCTCTGTTGAAGCTTCAACTGGAAGCTAGAAATAAAAACCACCCTAAAGGACACTGCAACTGGAGCAGCTAAACTAGTGACTTAAAGCAAAACCAATCGTCACAACTCATTCTTGAGGGGAAAAAAATTTGATAAGAAGCAAATGATTTTAATAATCAAGAGACCCTAGCATGCTGAGAGAGACAGTGTCTTGGTGAACATGTCTGATACTGTGTGATGGACAAGAATCAACTGTGCAAATACAGATCAGTCCTGCTCCCACCCTGTACCTGGGATTCTAGAGCTGGGTCATTTGTCCCCTGTGGAAGCCTACGTGGAGGTGACACCTACTCAAGGCAGTGTTGCTCCAGAATGAATCCAGCTCTGGTGTTGTGCAGTAAATCGTAGGGGCCAAAAGAAAAATCAGTTTGGTTGAATGGCTTAAGCCAGGAGAAATTCAGTCTCAGACACAGACCAGAGAGCACCTCTTCCTCCCCACGCCCATCCTGGCTGAGTAAGGAAGCTCAGGGGCAGGGGTCGCTGCTCTCCCATCAGCCCTGCCAGACGCTGTAGCCTTTCAGACACCCGCTCAGCCTGATGCTGACAGTCACCTGCTGTGGTAGGTGTGACACAGGCAGTGCACGCTGAGCTGGGCACAGTGGGTTTAGGATGCTTCCTTGATTCTGACTTACCCAATCTACTGTGCTTCTGATTGCAGAAAACTCGCACGATTCAGTCATTAAGTGTGAAATCATCCTTAAGAGTAATGCTTAATTGTGTGCTGGTTTATTGCTTGTCCAGGGCTCGGCCTCTGCTTTAGCGCTGATACTGTCCAGTGTCATCCATCACTGCTGCTTTGTCAGGTGAGGCACCGTCCAGCTCTGCAAATCGGACATGAGATACTTCAGCTGAAGGCACCGATTGGGCTGAGCTTTAAGGGAACCAGCCTGAGCTCTCCCACCCGGGGCTGCAGCCCTTCCATCACCCACCCCACGAGCCTGTTTACTTCTTTTCCCAGTTGCTCAGTGCTGCTTTTGTGAAAGATGCTTATTCAGCAAAGCCCAAGAGCATCCGCAGCCCGAGCAGAGCGCCACGATAAATCCTTTATCAGTGAGGCTCCTCTCAAGAGCCTGACAGCTGCCTCCGGATGGCAGAAACCCTCATTCCCTGGATTTTAGCCAGGGAACAGCCTAGGGAAGCTTGTGCAGTCTGTACCCAGGACAACTTAGTCCTCCCAGCTCCGCAGGAGCACGGCTGAGCTTTCTCAGCCAGCTGCCTATGCGGGTTACAGCTCCCCTGCAAATTCCTACTCATCCCCTGGCTTCTCCAACAGCAAAGCAAGCAAACCCAGAGTTGTGGCTGCCAAGGCTTTGTGGGCAAGTCAAAGCAGGAAGAGGGGACAGGAAGCAGCAGTAAAACAAACATTTCCTTGCTTTCTGCTGAAGTGCTGCACCCTGGTTGCATAGTGATGCACTGCCACTCTTCCTCCCGCTACAGAGCGGGGCTGAGGGCTGGTGCTTTCTTACCTGATGGGGGCTTGGGGTACATCCTGTGGAAAAACAGGAGGAAAGCGTAGAAGGTAAAGGCCAAGCATCCAAAGATCATCCCACAGACCAGGAAACTGTAGCTCCCCTGATCATGTATAATCTGCAATTGGAGGGGGGAAAAAAAAAAGAGGGAGCAGGCATGTCATCATGAATACACCACAGCTCAAACACCTAGTTAGCAGTGAGCAAGAGCTTTACTCAGAGCTCAGGGGTAATGCAGTACTCTTCACTCAGCTGTCCAAAGCCAGGACTAAGGTTTCTACTTAAACCTTCCAGGCCATTCTCAGCACACCCCATCTCCACTTACCGATCCCACCAGTAACTGCAGCACCATCTCCCCGATTCCAGCTCCGGTCACTAACACGGTTGTGGCGCAGCCTGCAAAGAAAAAACAGCACAAGGGATGTTGGCAGGGAGCTGGTGAAGCAGCTGCCAGGATCCACCTGCAGCTTCTTTAAACTGCTCCTGCATGGCTCTGCCCATACCCGACCTACAACCACTCAGGTATTTCCCATCCTGGGTTGAGGTGGCCTCTTCTAACCCGTGGTTGTGCAGAGGACGAGTCTAAGCCAGAACCCCCATCTCCTGTTCTGTCACCTGGCTCTGTGGGCAAAGGGGACAATGCTTCATGCTGGAAAGATCTTAATTCTTCTGCCTGCCCCGGAGACAGAGGTTGGCAGAGCCTCCTGCAAGAGCTAGCCAACCCTGGGGATTTTCAGTTCACCCAAAGCCTGGGTGATGTTTTCAAAGCCAGCTCCACATAAGCCTCTACAGCAGCCATCCCTGCCAGCCCTGAAGCTGCAAGAGGCTATGAACCAGCCTGGATCCCTGCCTGGAGAAGGGATCAGGACACTGAAGCCAGGCTTTGTGCAGTCTGTTCTACCTCCAAGCTTGAATAAGCATTGTACTCAGGTGTAGATCTTCCTTCCCAGCCTCCCAGGCATCCCTGAAGGTGTGATGGTACCAGAGCTCTGGTCCTGACACCCACCTGCTTTCAAAGACTGCCAGGCACACCTGAATCCAGCTCACCTTTGTACTGCAGGATGTCCTCAGTGTAGGCAAGCATGCTGGGGAAAGTGCTGCTGAGGAACAGCCCCAGAGATGCTGTCCCCACAAACAAGAAGACAACGCTGTAGGAGAAGATCAGGAGCAGGAGGAAGGTTATCAGGACTCCGACCTGTGAACAACACACACAGTCAGTGGGAAGGTAAAGGCAGAGCTGAAACAGGCTCAAGATATTGTATCTTTTTTCCCCAGTAGAAAAGGGTTTGGAAAAGAAAATGAACCATGCTGGAAAATGGGCATCACTTCTGAAAGCCTCAAGTGACTGGTCAACTAAAATCCATCTGTCTTTAAAGAATTGTTATTCTATAAAAGCAGGACTTCAAGTGGTTGGATGCAATTAATCTGGCTCAGCTTCACTAGGTAGAGAGTTAAGATTGCATCTGGAAAAAAAGAACAGTTGTTTTTTTCCTGCAGCTTTACACACAACAGTAGCCCTACTATTACACACAATAGTAGCCCTATTTACGTGGGGTTTGCTCATCTCAGTCACTAATAAAGCTTGGAGCAGAGTTAATAAGTTAATTCTTTAACAGCTGCTCAGGAGCCAGTCACAGGAGTCAAGCCAAAGAGCCAACTAAGCTTAAACCTGCCTGCCCTCCCCTCTATCTTCTTGTCGCTACAAGGAAGCTCATCCCTGGGGTTGCTGCTCCGAGTCGCCCCTGGCACAGGCAGCAGAGGGAGCTCCAAATACCAGCTCAAGTTACTGGCTCAAGTTACAGTTCCTGTCTCGTTTAGGGGCCGATTAGGGGTGTGTGTGCACATACCCCAGGCTCTTGGGGAGCCCAAAGGTATTGAATGCAAACTGCAGTTCGCTGTGATGCCGAGGCAGCTGCCAAGAGCTGGTGTATCTTACTCCGTGTGGCAGTGCCAGCGAGCAAGCGCTGCGCAAGGGCTCGGTGTGAGCTGGAGGAAGTTTTGTCCTTGGATGGTGCTACCACTGCCATGCAGGGCAAGGGGAAAGGCTGCCATTCGAGGCTGGAGGCTACTCCCTCTTCAAACTGAAGTCAGCCTGTCCTTGGGTCTGTTAATAGAGCCAATGGACTCCTTCCTCCTCCTTAAAGTAAATATGTTTATCAATTTCAGCAGCCTTGCACCATGCTGGTTTCTCTGTCAGCTGCTACAGTCTAAGCAGTTGAGTGAATTCTCTATCTGCCTCCCCTTTCCCTGGCCAGCACGGGCAGTAAATTCCCCATAAATGCCAGAGGAAGCAGCGTGAGCAGTAACCCCACACTGGCAGACACTTTGACCAGGAGCTTTCACGAATCTAATAGTAGATTGTGAGTAACTGAGGAGAGCAAACTGCAGAGCAGCACGATGGAGCTGTGCATGTGAGCTTCCTCATACATCGTATGTTTGAGCTTCCTCATACATCAGAGGCAGCGATGCAGGGGAAGGGCTGGCACTGATCTACCTGTTCTGCCCATTAAAAAGACAACAGCTCAGAGACAAGAGGAAGAAAACCAGAGCAAAGGCAGCCTTACCACGTTGATGAAGACCATGGTCGATGGCTTCATGCGGTAGGACACGGGGATGGAGATGAGCCTGCCCAGGGTGATGAATCCCCAGAAGAGGCTGGGCAGGTAACCAGCCACTTTATGCACCACGGAGAGCGGCTCTTCCACCGCGTAGCTGTACACGAAGCCCGAGTATTCCCCCTGCCAGGAAAACAAGAGAGCGTGTCACACCCCACGGTGATGATCTATGGGCTCTGCAGCTTCAGCCTGTCCCTCAAATGTTCACAGTGTCGTGGATTTGCTACCAAGCCTCAGTGAGCCTTGTTCCTAAAGGTTGGCAGCTGGAGACAGACCCCCCCCCAGGAGCAACACAGGACTCAAGCTCTCCTAAGAGACCCAGCAGTATTTTACCATGAGGGGACTGAGACAAAACCACTGAAAGAATAAAGATCTCGC
The DNA here is from genome assembly GCF_964237585.1 of Gallinula chloropus. Taxonomy (NCBI): domain Eukaryota; kingdom Metazoa; phylum Chordata; class Aves; order Gruiformes; family Rallidae; genus Gallinula; species Gallinula chloropus. The sequence continues at coordinate 5,194,956 of NC_140112.1, forward strand.
CAGCCCTTTCTCCTCACCCAGGCAGAAGCTGCTACACACGGCCTGGGACGTGCTGCCAGGCTGCTCCCGGGAGGCTACAACACCCCTGCCTGCCCTCCTCTGGGATGGTGGGAGACCCCTCAAACAAAGAGTCACCATTTCTGGTGAGGTGCTGAGGTCGTGAGGTGCTGGAACAGGCTGCCCAGAGAGGGGGTGGGTGCCCCATCCCTGAGGGTGTTCAAGGCCAGGTTGGATGGGGCCCTGGGCAACCTTGTGTAGCTCCAGGCCTGGAGGTTGGTGTCCCTGCCTGTGGCAGGGGGTTGGAGCTCTGTGACCCTTGGGGTCCCTTCCAACCCAGACCAGTCTGGGATTCTCTTGTTATCAAACAAAAGTTGCTCTTGCCCCTTGGCTGAAGCGAGAAGACACCTCTGGTGCAGACAAACAGACAACATCACACCTCCAGCTCTAAGCTGGCAAGGTTAGGACCAATCTAGCTGCAACACCACGGAGCCTAGGAGAAGCTACACAACCCTCCCAAGAAGTCTCAGCCTGACTCTGATTAGCTTTGAACCAGCCACCCACAGATGTTCGGGTCCAGCTGGCCGCAGAGGATGGGTGCTGGGGTCTGGACCCTTACAAGCCATTCAGAAGGAAGAAAGCCACGGAGTCTGAGATCCCTCTATCAGCTGAACTCACCACGATCCCATCAGTCATGAAGAGAACAAGAGCCCCAGTGATGTGGACTGCGAAGTAGGTGTAAGAAGCCCCTCTGAAGTTTTTGCTTTGGCAGCAGCTAAATAAGTCATCATGACCTGGTGAAAAACAATGCAAAGCAAACTTAGCTGGAAGGTCCCCCCGGGGCTGGGTGGTTGCCAGCCCACAGTGGGGATTTGTTTTGTGCTCAGCTGCAAGACAGAGAGATTCATAGAGGACAGGGAACAACGTGGAGCACTGCTGAGCTCTGCTGGCAGCACACCTTTCCCTACCCACTGAAAGCTTTCAGAAGGAAGATAAACACTCTTAGGGGCTGGGGTCTACTCTCCAGGATACCTGGGACTTCTCTTATTGTAGCTGCTGGTGCTTCTCCTCCCATTTAGGAGCAACATGTTGCTGGTGCAGCTCTTAAAGTCAATAGAAAAGCCCATTCAACCCTGGTCCTCATGCTCAGAGCCCCTCATCCTTGGCACCACCACACAGGAGAGTCCTGCCTAGGGCTGCTCACACCCCTCAGCTGGATGGTATTGAACCAAACAAGCCAACTTTGGGAAAGGGGGCGATAAAACACACAGGCAGTGGTGTTTCCTCTGCCCAGGAGCCAAAGCTGGGGCCAGGACCCCAAGAATTCCTGACCATCCTGTCCTCACACTTATGTCACTCTGCCCTGGGGCGTGCAGAGGGCTGGTGCTGAGGGAATGACACCTCTCTGTGCAGGAGAGGCACCTCTCCTGCCTGGCAAAGATGAAATTCTCTCTACTTCTAGGGGGAAGAAGGGTTTTGGCAGCACAGGGGTGTCTGTCAAAGACCACAGCAGTCAGCGTACAGTCTTCCTGCTTCTCTAGGCATTAATCTCAACTGCATTTAAGAGGAAGATGGAGATCTGAAGAACCTGGAGCTCCAGCAGGTTGTATGAAAACGGGGAGCTGGGTTGAGGAAAGAAACCAGCAGTGTCTCAGCTAAGGGACACGCTGTCAGATGAGCACAACCTTATCAGACACCGGAGATCCCACACCGGTAGGGACACCTATGGCCCTTTCTCCAGCACCTTACCACATCTCCAGACTGCCCCTGCCTTCAAGGAGCCCCTACAACTTCCTTTCATTGTCGAGGTAAAGCTGCCTGCTCTGCAGTACCACCAGCACTCCCCTGACAGCCCTGGAACACGAGACCCGCTGCGTAGCCAGAGAATTGACTTTGAGACGTTTCTCTTGGGTAGCAAAGAACAATGGTACTATTGTCCCCAAACCAGGGTGTAGCCACGAGGTCAAAAGCAAACTGTCACTGGGGTGTGACTTCTCCCCCCTCCTCGCACACGTGTGCTGTCCCTGCTCCTCTCAGACCTCCCCAAACCACTGGTCCACAGCACGATGGCTGCCCTTAAATGGAAGGGTCTGGCAGAGCCAGCTCAAAACCTGACACCCAGGAGGAAACCAGAAGGGGCACAACTTTGGCCCGTGCTTAAACAACGTGGGAGCCCTGGGTTAATTTGGGAGCTGCTTGAAGAAAAGCAGCCTGCAGCCCTGATGGGACAGCGGGGTGCCCATCGGCTACAGTCCCATTGAATCTGAGGGCAACTGGGCACCAAGCTGCCTGTTCAGGTTGTTTGGGTGCCTCTGGAATCACAGTCACATTCACATGCACCTTCTGGAAAGCTTCCTCCTTAGACAGCAGTGATGATCTCACTTACTAAACTCAATGGAGATGCCCAGGAGTCAGAGAACGCAGCATCTTCTGCCCCCCAGCTCGCTCCCCGTTCCCCCCAACCCCATAAGAGAAGGGCCTCCAGCTCACCTCCTGCTGCGTGGGGTCTCTGCACGGTGGTGGAGAGGTCCTCCTTGTCCACAGGCCGCGTCTCCATGGCCAGCTCATCAGCTGAGAGCAGCGGGTGGCTGCTGCCGTTGCAGCACGGCACCATCCGCTCCTTGTACAGCAAGAAAAACACCGCGACGGGCACCGGCAGCTGGGGAGGGACAGGCAGGGGCAGGTGAGCACAGCACGAGTCTCACGCGGTGTTCCCCAGTCCCCCTTGGGATGCCACGTTCAGCATCTGCAGCAGAGGTGCCCCAGTTACCCTCCAAGAGCAGCCTCACACTGCCCTGACCTCCAAGCAAGGACGGGGCTGGGGGTGGGGTAAGGGCCCACTCACAGGAGGGATGGAGGCTTGTTGGGAGAGCTGGGAGAGGGATGAGAACACCCCCAAACCCCGCTGGTTTCAGGGCAAAGATTCCCAATTTGACAGAGCCCTGGGACAGGCTGCCCAGGGGGTGTGGAGTCTCCTTCTCTGGAGAGATTCCAGCCCCGTCTGGATACCAACCTGTGTGCCCTGTCCTAGGGAGCTGCTTTGGCAGAGGGTTGGACCCCATGGGCTCTGGAGGTCCCTTCCAACCCCTATAGCTCTGTGATCCTGTGAATCTGGAGCATGGCTGGGGCAGTCCTGGGGGATACTGGGTGAACCGGGGACCATTCAACAGAGGATGAAGAAGAGGGATACTGGGATGCACCTAGATACAAACCTCATGAAGCACCACAGCAGCCCTTCAAAACCAAAGTGCTCCAGTTTCCAAGCATTTGGGCAATTCTGCCCAATGAGTAATAATAAAAAAGTATCTTTTCCCTAGGGGGAGCAGAGCAGCTTTACTGGGAGACCTTCTGCAGCCCAGCGTCTTTGTGAGGGAAGAGCCAGCTGCTCTAAGAGCTCTTTGCCCCCCTCCAGCCATTAGCAGAGGTTGCTCAGCATCTCCTGAGAGCTGAGCTCGTGGTTCCCAGGCCAACGCTCACAGCACTGCTACAGCTGAGCAGTGTCAGGCAGCCCTGTGGTACAGCCCCCACTGAGGGACCCGGCCTGAAGAGCAAGGACCCTCCAACCATCACCCTCTCACCTCCCTTGGTGCATCCAGAGATGCTGCTCCCAGCCCACAACAGTCCCACCAGCACTGGTCCCTGCAGCCAGGGCTTTCCTCCCTCTGCCAAAGCCCCCAGGGCTGCTACCTGCCCTCTGGATCCATCACACATCAGCATCAAACCCTCCCCAGCACCCAAACCCCTCGTGCCTGGGGACGAGCCCCCTCCCTGCGCCCACCCACGACTCCTTGGAGCCTCCAAGCCCAGACAGACTTGCTGCTTTTCTATAGTTTTTTTGGTTGAGAGACAAAACAGAGGGAAGCAAAAGAAGCTGGGTCTGCCCCTCACCAACCCCCCCCCTTACTTCTCCTCCCACTGCAACCAAGTGATGTTTATTCTGCAACAAACTGGGGGAGAAAGCCAGGAAATCCTAAGTGACAGCTCACTCTCCAGCCGCCCAGCGCTTGTTTTCTACACGTCTGTGAGCAAGTGTGAGCTCCAGCTCCAAGTTTCCTGCCTTTTGTTGGCTCGTGGCATGATTTAAATGTATGGAGAGTTCCCCCCACACACCCCCCCTCCCTCCAAACACACACCCCACCCCGCCTCTCTTGCCTGAATTCATTTACGAGGACTTCATTGTTCTGGGAACAATGGGAATAGGAACAGTTAGTTCGGTCCCATGGAAGAAAAACCACATTTGCTTGATAGTTCGGATCCTTCCGGAGGTCAGGACCAGATTTTATTCTTCTAAATTGCAGATTTTGCAAAAAAAATACCCACCCCAAACCTAAAAACAAGTCTCCAAGCAGAGGGACTGGAGATAACACCTCCAGGCACCAGCCCTAAGGAGGGCTTGGTGCCTGTGCTGAGAAGCTCCCCCCAATTCCCAGCCACTCCATAGGCATCTCCCTGCTGCCCAGATCCTCATCCCTAAAGCCAGTGGGTCCCTTTTGCTTTAACCTGGCTGCACCATCCCAAAGCCATCAGTGCCTCGAGTGCGTGAGGGCTCTGATCCCGTCAGCTGCTTGGCACTGCTGGCTGTTTCTGGTAGCTGGGAATGCCCCAAAACAGGAGGCTCACCCCTGGTCAGGCACAGCTCCCACCCATGGGCTGCCACCACGCCAAAGCAAGCTCAGAAAGTGAGGAAGAGCGAAGGATGAAGCTCAAGAGGAAGCAGGGTTCCAGGGAATGGCCTGGGGGACCGTCACCTGCAGCCACCTGTTCCAGAGGATGGGCCAGCCCTAAGTCAGGGCACGTCTGGAGCATCCATGAGAGCAGAGAGAGGTATTTATGGGGGCAGAGGGAGAGGAGCAGACAGAGCTGAACACCAGGGCCCTGCCAGGGCACACTGCACCAAGCAGAGGGACAAATCCAGCCCATGGGAGCAACCTACCCCCACTGCAAGGCCAGGACAGCTCATGGACCACATGAGCATGGCCACGGCTGCTGGGTGGGTGCTGAGAGCCCCTCCCCACACACAGCTCCTGCATGCCCCAGCCAGAGAGGTGGGGAGGGGATGGTGAGCATCACCAGCCCCCGGAGCTGGGACACACACCACGACCCTCAGGGCAGGACCATCACACCTAGGACAGGATCACGCTGCTCAGCTCCTAAAGCATCACCTTGGGGCCAACAAACACAAGACACAGAGCTACCAAAGCCTCCCCACGCTGCAGGGAGCCCACACGGCCCCAACCTGAGATGAGCCACCTCCACAGCCCTCAAAACAAGGATGCTGGTCCTCAAAGCACCAGCCTGCCCTGCAGAATCCCCCTGGACCCCTCCAATCCCCACCTCCCAGCAGCCTGAGGCTCGGTGCCATCACTCAGGGGCTTTCCTCCCAGGGCAGCTCTGCTTCACCTGTTTTTGGAGCAGGGCTTTGCTATTCCTTTCTCCAAGGAGGAGAACTGCCTCCGAGCTGCTGTGGGCTGAAGGGCAGAGCAGGCAGCAAGACCCCACTGCCCATCCCCCAGCCCTCCAGCTCTGCTCACCACATCACCAGGACCATTCCCCTGCCCCAGCAGATTGAACCACTATTATACACTCCAGTTACTCCATCACAGACTTAAGAATGGGTCTAATCTGGGTCCTTCCCTCTGGTTTCTATTTCACTTTGCACACACACACACACCCCAGCAGCACAGGACTGTTCCCTGCTATTGTGCATCCAGGCTACTTTTAAGCAAGCTAAGCACAATGGAGTGTCCCACGCTTCCCCTGGGAAACCACCTTCCGGACAAACACATCCCTCTCAGAGGAACACTGTCCGGATTTTTCCAGCCCCTTGGAACGGGCTGGATGATGAAATTTCCGTTCTGTGGGAAAGTGGATTTGAAAATAGGGTTTGGTTCCAGATCTGGAGGGGAAAAGCCAGAGTTTCCCACTTGGAATGAAGGAAAAAAAAAAAAAAGCCTTTGGCTGGGAGTCACCCCAGACCTTCACTGTGATCATGTCAAACCACTTCACTTGACTGAAGTGAAACCATTTTGCTTCAATAACAGCAGAACAGCTCTTCTGGATCATTTCAGTGGGGGACGTGTCAGAATCCACATGGCCCTGGGAGAGCTGGGATGGGCTTTGGGGGGGTTGACCCTTTTATAACAACGCTGTCAGCCCTGGTTTCCATGTCGAAGGCTTACTCATCTCAACCTGCTGCCCTGGGGGTTAAAGAGCAACGAGCATCAGCCCTCCCTGCCACCTACACCTTAAAGACAAGGCAGAGGTTTGGGGGCTGAGCTGCTCCCAGGATCTCCTGCCAGTGGGGTGGGTTCTTCAGTGTAAAGAAATCAAAGCAGGTCCCTCAGTGAGGCTTTGGGAGAGACAAAACCCACTCCACTTCGGTAAGGGGATGTGATCGAGAGCCCTGGGTGCAGCGTAGATCCCACTCCCTGCTCCTCTTTGGTTTGTTCCCTGACCTTCATCCCAAAACCCAACAGTCTCCCAGCATCCCAGGACCCCCTGCTGCATCCCTGGTGATCCTACACAGCATCCCTGGTGATCCTACACAGCATCCCTGGTGATCCTACACAGCGTGCACACACACGTGCAAACACCACCTGAGCGTGCAGAGACACACAGGCCTGGCTCACAACCTGCTATGCATCACCTGCTGGGTACAGCAGGACTCAGCTTAGGGCCCCATCCTGCTCCCAAAATCATAGAATCACAGAGGTTGGAAGGGGCCTCCAGAGCCCATGGGGTCCAACCCCCTGCCAAAGCAGGGTCCCTAGGACAGGGCACACAGGTCGGTGTCCAGACGGGGCTGGAATCTCTCCAGAGAAGGAGACTCCACACCCCCTGGGCAGCCTGTCCCAGGGCTCCCTCACCGGGGAAAAGTTCTTGCAGCCATTGCCCCTTGTCCTGTCCCCACAGACACTGAAAAGGGGCTGCCCTTTCCCCCTGCATCCCATCCTTCAGATATTGATAAACATTAATAGGGTCCCCCCTTAGTCTTCTTTTCTCCAGGCTGAACAGCCCCAGCTCCCTCAGCCTTTCCTCACAGGGGAGGTGCTCCAGGCCCTTCAGCATCTCTGTCCCTCCTCTGGACTCTCTCCAGGAGATCCCTGGCTGTTTGATCCCAGGGAGCCCAGAACTGCACACAACACTCCAGGTGGGGCCTGACCAGGGCAGAGCAGAGGGGGAGGATCCCCTCCTGTGACCTGCTGCCCACACTCCTCCTGATGCCCCCAGGATCCCATTGTCTCTCTCAGCCCCCAGGGCACACTGCTGGCTCATGGACACCCTGTCATCAACCAGGACCCCCAGGTCCTTCTCCACAGAGCTCCTCTCCAGCAGGTCACCCCCAGCCTGTGCTGATACAAGCAGTTATCCCTTCCCAGATGCCAGACTCTACACTTGCCCATGGGACACTACTAGGAACAGAGACTGGCCCATCAGGCACATTGCTGTGTGCAAAGCAGAGATTAAACCCTGCCTTCAGAACTAAATTAGTTGCTCAGCATTGACTGGCCAAATAGATGATGCTCTGGGTAATTAAAAGCACATTTCCCACGGCACGTGTGGAGTTGGAGCTAATTACAGCTGGCTTCTCCTCCTGGAGACAGCATCTTCATGTCAGCAAGCTGGGCAGGTCTCTCTCTGGAAATCCCTGGGTCACACCAGGGCATGTGTCAGTTCTCCTGAAAACGGGAAGGCTGAGAGTACAAAGGAACCTGTTCCCTTGGCTTCACAGAGTAGTGGAAGATCCAGGGATGCTCATTGCTCTGGGACAGGGAGAAGGACCATCACTGCACCCCTGTGATTTGGCAGAGGGGCGATGGCTGAATTTGCCAAGGGAAGTACCAGGGCTGCAGGACAGACAGAAGTCCTTCTGGCAGGGTCACCCCTCGCTTCTGCAGGAGGTCTCCAGGTGAATGGACCAGGGACAAGCACTCTTACCACCCACACTGCAGGTACCCATGTGCTCACAGCGCTCCTGTCACCAGGGAAGTGACAGCAGCACCTCAGCTGCTCTGCTGCTGAGGGATGAGCACGATGGTGATGGCTGCAGCCCTGCGAGGCTGGGCAAAGGACCAGCAGTACCTGACCAAGCTGGCATGTGGGTATTAGCTGGGGGTAAGGAGCAGGGCTACACCTCAAAGAGCCTGCTGCTGGTGGGAGCAGCATGCTGGGGATCAGCTTTGGGACTCAACGGGGCACTAAAGCCCATCTCTCTCCCAGAGAAAGGGCCATGGAGCTTTGACATCTGCTGCAGATGGCAAACAGGCAGAGATGCCCTGATCAAGCTTTAAGCACTCGTAACTCAGTTCACTGATGGGCACTTGCCTATGAACACCACTCCCCCACCATGCCCTCCCCACACCAGGCTGCCCACAGACCTACCACAGACAACCTTGCAGCTCTCATTTCACCCAGCTCCTGCCCACGGGGATGCTGGAGGCACAACCTGCTCCCAGGGGGCTCCAACAATTCCCCACAGGTCCCGACCACATCAGACAGTGCAGTGGCCACCGGTTCCGCTTCACAACCAGGCACTGGGCAAACACCATTAACCTTTGCTGTGGACCAGCAGAACCATCCTCACGCCTCCCTCCATCCCTGAGACCCCCTAACAGGCACCGACACCCCCCAAGCACCCCAGCTGTCTGCAGAGCAGAGAGATAGGGGTGTTCCCACTAAGATCCCAGCCCGTGCTGGCTGTGGCACTTACATTGATGAGGGCCATGATCCAGAAGGCGTAGGAGACACGGGTCACCACCATGCCTTTCATTGGCAGGTCGTAGTGGGACAGGTTGCCTGGGTGGTGCGGGACCAGGGACTTGCGGATGTGAGGGAGGTTGCTGGAGGCGTTGGCCGTGGAGTTGGAGAGGATGCAGTTGGTGTCTGAGAGGAAAGGGTCAGCTATCAGGGGGCTCAGCAGCGCTCCAAAGCCCACGAAGAAATGCAGGGCCTGCGAGAGAGGAGACACACAGGTAGGGTTGGGTTGCTCTTCCCCGGGGAGAGGCTGGCTGAGCCCCTCACTCCTCTTCCTCAGAGGAGGAAGCACAGCCATGGAGGAGACGGGGGCTCCATACTCACCTGCAGGAAAATAGCTGAGTCCTTCTGGTAGATCTTCACCAGCTGCATGTTGGAGATGGTGTCGATGCAGCCCATGGCCAGTCCTGCCACAGCCATGACCACAGCCAGGACCACCACGTTGTGGCACAGAGGGATGATGGCAAACACCAAGGAGATGGCCAGCGACGAGGCGAAGAGCGCGAACAAGGACTGAGCCAGCCTGGGGCAGGGAAGGAGGAGAGCCAGGACAGAGTTACTACTGTGAGAGCAGCATCCATTGCACAGCCCTGCCTGCTGCTTGCAGCGTAGGCAGCAGCAGGAGATGCACCCACAGGCTGGAATGCAGCTGCAGCATGCTGCTCTGACAAGTGGAGAGGGATGCTGCCCACCCTGCACCCTGTCACAGCTGGAGCCAGCCTGGGGCACTGTCACCTCCTGCACGGAGGGTGATGCCACAGAGCAGTGGATCTTCCACCCAGGTCTCGTGGAAAAGAGCATCCAGCCCTCCAAAGCCCTGGTGTGCAAGTTTTCATAGAATCACAGGGGTGGGAAGGGGCCTCCAGAGCCCATGGGGTCCAACCCCCTGCCAAAGCAGGGTCCCTAGGACAGGGCACACAGGTCGGTGTCCGGACAGGGCTGGAATCTCTCCAGAGGAGGAGACTCCACACCCCCTGGACAGCCTGTCCCAGTGCAGAATAAGACCCCAGACCTCTCCCTTGTTAACTGACAGACCTGGGAGTGCACAGGGGTATGTGGGGAGGCCACGCTGTGGCTTCTGAGCAGCTCCAGAGCATTTCTCACGCAGGACCAGATCACACAAGCGGGCTGAGCAGGCATGAGAGCTGCTGGGCAATCCCAGTGCCCAGCAGGGACAGAGCTGCTGGCATCCACACCACCGTGTCACAGCCCAGACCTGCACGTCCTGTCCTGCCTCACGGGGAGCAGAGGAGCCGCTGCAGTACCCGCTCCATGCCCTGGGTGTTCTCTGCTCTGGCAGCATCATCCCTTCCCCCAGCACGGCAGGGCAGGATGCAGCACGGATGCCATTCCCGGGGGCGGAATGCCACTTCCCAACCCACGCGGTCCCTCGGAGAAGCCCAAGGGACGCGTGTAAAGCTGGTGCATCCCATCCCGAGCCTGGCAGAGGCACAGGCAGGCTGAGCCGGGCGGCTGCTCCCGGTGCGAGCCGAGCGCTAGAGCCAGATCGCTGGAGAGCGGCGGCCGGGCTGGCACCGCGCGGCTCCCGAGCTGCCAAGGCGCAAGGCAGGCAGGAAGGAAGGAAGGAAACGGGGACCAGACAGCAAAACACTGAAACCAGCAGAAAGATGGGACTGTAAAGTCACAGCAGCGAGTCCGGAGCACAGGCACGTCCCGTCCCAGCCCCGGCGGGAGCCCATCCCGAGGCGCGGCAGCCGTGAGCTGCTGGTTAGAGATGGGGGTCTGTGGCCACAGCAGAGCTGGCGCTGCGCAGGCCTGGCCCCTGCACGGACATGGAGCCTGTGAGTGAAACGCCTGCAGCTCTCTGCACCGTGCCCTGCCCTCAGGACAGGTCAGAGCCACAGCAGAGTCACAGAGTCACCAGGCTGGAAAAGACCTTTGAGATCATGGAGCCCAACTGTCCCTGTCCTGTGCTAAACCACATCCCTGAGCATCTCATCTCCCCTCTGTTAAACACACCCAGGGGTGGGGACTCAGCCCCCTCCCTAGGCAGCCTGTACCACAGCCCCACATCTGCTTTTTCAATCAACTTTTCCCTCCCATCTGCTCTGACCCTGCCCTGGGGCAGCTTGAGCCCATTGCCTCTTGTCCCATCTCCTGTCCCCTGGCTGCAGAGACCATCGCCCACCTCTCTGCACCCTCCTGGCAGGGCAGGGGAGGTGGGGAGAAGGGCTCCCCTCAGCCTCCTCTTCTCCAGGCTGAACACCCCCAGCTCCCTCAGCTGCTCCTCAGAGGATTTGCCCTCCAGCCCCTTCCCCAGACTGGTTGCCCTTTTCTGCACTCGCTCCAGGACCTCAATGTCCTTCTGATGGTGAGGAGCCCAGAACTGGACCCAGCACTCGAGGTGCAGCCTCACCAATGCCCAGTACAGGGGCACAATCCCTGCCCTGGCCCTGCTGGGTCTGACACTAGCCAGGATGCCCTTGGCCTTCCTGGCCACCCAGGCACACTGCTGGCTCATGTTCAGTCAGCAGCCACCCAACACCCCCAGGTCCTTCCCCTGGAGTCCCCGCTGCCACCGGCCACGACACAACCAGCGCCCTGACCGCTTGCCCAGAACAGCCTGACCCAGGGCATGTCACTGTGCCTCTGCCTGACCCCCCTTCATTCCCAAACCCAGAGTGATTCAGCCTTCTGTATCCTGCTCGTGGCTTACACCGTGCTTGGGGACAGGAGGGCCGAGGGCACCTCTCCCTTATTCCCCTGCCTGGTGGCACGAGCTGTGCCGTGCCAGCACCTCGGTGTGCTGCCGTGTCCCAGCCCAGCTCCCTGCCAACCACACTGTGCCACGCCACAGCAGCCACCGTGTTGCAAAACCCTGGCCACGGATCATCCCCTGACAGCAACATGGGGAGACAGCCCTGGACATGGAGAGAGCAGAGAGAGAGATGAGCATGGGAAAAACAACCAGCAAAGGAGAGAGAAGCAGCGAGGAGCCTCGAGAGACAAGGAGGCACTCTCCAGGGTAGAGTGGGAGGGGGAAAGGCAGAGGCACCAGCAGCTGGGGAATCCCTGAGCGACAGGGAAGCACACACTGAGACATCCCAGAAACACCTCGGCTCTTCTACAGCCCCAGCAAAACCACCACCGCAGCGCTGGGCCGGGGAATGCATTTGTTACTGGAATTAAATATTAATTGCAGATGATGTTGTGGCCTTGAAAAGACCACCTCACTTCTCCCCAGAGAGCAGATTCCTCATCCCCAGCCACAGGATGTTAACAACACAACGGCAGCCCCCACAGACACTGGCAGCCCGGGGTGGCACACAGCCCTGCAGCCCCTTCCCTGGTCCATTAAGGTTGGGGGGGGACACCAAGAAGTCTCTGGCTTCCCATGCCAGATCCCAAAGACCTAGACAAAGGACTCTGCTCTGCACCCAGGGAAGCACTGAACAATCACCTGGGGGATTTCTTTAGAAACAACCCCCTTTGAAAGCATCCTTAAATGAGGCACCCCATGATTTTCAGGGGGGGGTCTGAACCCCTGTCTCAATGAGAAACCAGTGCACTCCTCCCAAGGGCTTTCAAAGCACCCCTGACGCTATGCTGTGGTCATGTGGGAGACATCGCTGCCCTCCCCATCACTACCCAGTCCCACGTCCCTGGCTGAGCAGACACACAGCTCTGCACCAGCTGCTGTGCCCAGGACAGGCCCCACTTCAGCAGCCTGAAACACGCCTGGTCATGTTATGGCCTGTCTGAGGACCACCTGGAGCACGTCTGGCCTCTGTCACAAGGCTCAAGGCAATGTCTGCACCTTCCCTTCCCCCCCTCCACTGCCCCAAAAGGTTTAGGCTGATCCCTTCTATAGGATTAGGATGAGCTGTGACCCCCACCCTGCTGCTCCTGTCGCAGCAAGCGGCTCCTCCACTCCAAGTATGCTTTTCCCCACCCCAGGGAGCATCTTCTAAGTCCCCTCACATCAAGAAGAAAAATGATAATCAGGCTAATTCAGACTTGCAGAACTGATAATTAAACCCCAAAGCCCCAAGGGGACGAGGCAAGGACACGGAACAAGAGGCATGGATGATCCCACGGCTGCCTTCAGGCATCCTTGAATCCAGGAGGCCTGGGGAGCATCGCCTGCCCTGAGGAGCTCCTGCTCCATCACGGAGCTCTCTGCTCCCTCAGCAGCAAAAGGCTTTGCTTTCCTTTGTGGTGGGAAGCACCCTGAGTGTGCTTGAACCAAAACCTTCAGAAGAAGGGGGCCTGAAGGGCAGGGAGAGAACAGGGTCAGCCGCTCTCAGCTGACGTGCTGCGACGTGCTCAGCTACCCGGGGTAAAGATGGAGCAGGGTAAGAGGCTCCCACCTCATCAGCCCCCCGGGTCCCAGTGTGGGTCACTCCTCTGAGCCTGCTCAGGGCTCCCAACACAGCAACAGACCTACCAGCATCCAGGCACACAGCCCACCTAAACTCACCAGATACCCCATCTTTGTAAGCAGAGCTTGTAATTACAACCTGGCAAACCCCAAGCACGAGCAACCAGAGAGCAGCCACCCCTTGTGTACCTGAAAACGTGAGCGAAACAACACACACCCTGCAGCTACGTGGGGAGCTGCTCTGCCCCTGCACCTCCTGCCAAGCTGGGGAAGGGACCACGCAGCCAGCACGGGTGCAGAGCTCAGCAGGCAACAACTGCCTCTCCCCATCGCTGGGGAAACACGATGGGAAACTCTTCTTCCTTGAACTCTCACAAGAGAGGGGGTTCTGGAGCAAGGTCTGGCAGCCCAGGCTCCAGTCACTGAAGGGATGGATGCCATCACTACACTCCATCTTCCCAGAGCTCCAGGACTCAGCAGGGCTGTGAGAGCAGAGACAACCGCCCAGCATTCAGCAGCTTCTCTGGCCAGAGGAATGAAGCCATTATTTAGGTTCCACCACCCAGTTCTGCCACAAAATTCCAGTAACAGTCCTGCTTTCTCTTGTGAGTCCATCATTCAGAGCAGACAGCTCAGACCAATACATACTTTAATCCATGCACACAACAAAGCCTACGTTCCTTGGGCATTAAGGACTGGACACAGCGTGTGGCCAGACCTTGGCTCCCTGGGCTTGCAGGCTGGTGACACTTTGGGACCTTCTACCAGCAGCTCTCCACCTCCTAACTGGAAAAGATGACCTGTCCAGTGCTCCTCCCTGCCTGGCACCAGCATAATTCAATTTATTAACTCACAGCAGGGCCCAGAAGTAGAAATCCTTAGGTTGGGACAGCTCGGTGCATCCATCCCTGAAGAAGGGATGGCACAGGCACACCCAGGATCTGAACAGTTAACACTGTCATCCAAACATGAGGCACATTTGTGCATTGTATTGCTCTGAGTGACCCCCTCCTACAAGTCCTGCAAGCTCCAACTACCCAAAACATGCCCTCCAGCCTGGCAGGGCTGCTGCTCCCCACTGGGGCTCTCAGGCAGGGGCCCAGGAGGCTGTGATCACAAACACATCCTGCCTGGTAATCACAGTGAGCAACAAACACACTCTATTCCCCAGGGTGCTGTTGCTGAGAGGTAAAAGTTGGGGAGTCCCTGAGTGCAAAACCCCAAAGGGGGCTGCGTAACGCCCTGTCCAGGGGCAGGAGCTGTGGGTAGGAAGCTGGCAGCAGGAAACGATTCTGCATTTTGCTTTGTCCTCCAGACACAGGTGAAGCAGGCTGGGGGCTGGCAAAGGCACTGCCTGCTGACCCAGCACTCTGAGAGCCACGTCAGAGCCAGGGCAAGGCTCCCACGTGCTGCCCCCGTTCCCCTGCACCCCACCTCACACCCCCTCTCCCAGCACAGCCTGGTAGGGACCAGCTCCAGCTGCTCCATCAACCGTGGACCGGTGGGATTGGGACAGTCTGATGTACAAGGATGGTCATTTAACAGCTCCTCTAATGCCATCTTGGTAGCCAACATACCCCCCACCCCCCAAATTAAGGGTTTAACAGACCATTTTAAACCAGGTACTTTAAAGCAGCAAAGGGCTCACACAAAATTCTCCCACCCACGTGTTACAACAGACACAGGACACGTATATCAGAGACACACCAGGACCTGCCGTGTTACATCACTGCCTGGAGAATTAGTGAGGATCAGCTGATTCCCAGCAGAGCTGTCATCAAGCTGCAAATCAAGTGCCTCTGTGGCGATCTTTAGGGTTGAGCCATCACCTACTATTTATTTTAAACACATCCTGGATGGAAGGCTCAGTGCAAACCCCCCATTCCACTGCACCCAGTTTTCCTGCTGGCCCACGAAGTGCCCAGCCACAGCGGTGCCTCTGCCCTCATCCCCCTCACAGACCCCAAGGACCACTCACATCTCACCTCATGCCTGACCAAACTCCTGGGGAGCCCGACCTTACTTGGGCTCCTGATGATGAGGTTAATAAAACAGGCTCCCAGCAATATTTTTGGTGATAAACGATCAGGTTAAAGGAAAATACCCTCCAGGAAGTTTTGGCTGTAACTTCACGCTGAGGCTACCTCACAGTCCTGAGCTCCCCAGGGGGAACCGGCCGCTTCTCTCCAAGGGTACGAAACTGGGCAGGAGAGGAGAGCAGCAGCTGCCCCCACCCCGCATTCCCGGGAAGCCCCTTCCCTCTGGGAATTCTCTGGGACACACAGGGACGGCTCCACTCGGGCAGGGTTTTCCCACGGTCCGCAGCATCCCGCAGCCACACAAACCCGCGGGAGGGAGGGGATGCCCGGGGGTGGGGAGGGGGAGAGGGGAAAGGGGAAGGGAGGAAGGGGGGGTCTGACGCTGCCCACCCCCCTCCGGGAGAAAAACAGGGGGGAAGGGGTGAGAGGGAGGGCTTGCGGAGAGCTAAGCACCCCCCGCGGGAGGTGCGATGAGTTTGCCAGGCGCCTTACGTCCTCTTGAAGACCCCTCCGAGGCAGCTGCCGAGCAGGAGGCAGAACTGCTGCGAGAAGAAGACCCAGGTGATTTGGGAGAGGGAGCTCTGGGTCTGGCAGCGCAGGTCCAGCAGCGTGGGCCCCAGGAAGGCGATGCAGAGGCCGAAGCTGAAGAAGACGCTCCAGTAGGTGAGGGTGGGCTGCAGGTTCCTCCGGAACCGCGCCGACACCCGCTCGTCCCACCACATCCTGGGCGGCGGCGGCGCGGGGCGGCCCCGGCGATGCGGCTCCCTCGCCGCCCGGCCCCGGTGCCGGTCCCGCCGCCGCCCCGCTCCTCCTTTGCAGGATGTGGCTCCGGAGCCCGCGGCGCCGAGCTGGGAGCTGGCTCCGCCTCCGGGGCCGGGGGCCGCCGCCTCCCGGGGCCGGGGCTGCGCCGAGCGGGGCCGGGGCGGAGCCCCTCTCCATCCCTCGACGGACCCCGCTGCGGCGCATCCATCCGGGGGGGCCAAAGGAACACCCCCTTCCCCCCCCCAACACGCGCCCCCGCACCGCCCCTCCCATCCCATCCCCTCCCTCTCAGCGTCCCATGGGGGGGGGTTGCATCATCTTGCCAAAAGTGGGGCAGCCCCCGGCTGGGACCCCGCGCAGCTCAGTGCACGAATGACACGGAGCCGCGGCAGCGAACGGGATGCAACAGGGAGCGGAGCAAAGCAGGGAAGCCCAGCAATCCCTGCTTTTCCCCTGCTGCCGACCCCCTCTGCAGTCTCCATACCCCAAAAACTGGGGCAGCCCCTCCAGGCGGGTGCAGCTGAAGCTGCCCCTGCCCTGTTTGGGGAGCAGAGGATGGGCTGGGGGGTGGCAGCTGTAGCAGTGTGTGTTTTAAAGTCAGGGTGGTTGATGCTGACGCAAAAGGTCTCTGCTAGAGGATGGATTTATAAATATTTCACCTACTTCAGCTAGGGAAGACTAGCAATTTTTAGAACTGCCTTTCCAGGCGAGCCAGAGGGATGGAGCTCAGCCCTGGCTGAGGCTGGCTCCAGGCCCCTTCCCACCCCAGCAGACCCCACGCACACATACTCACACATCCCATGACCTGTGCCTCAGGAATGCTGCTCCAGGGCCTGTAGGTGCTCATTTCCACCTGGACATAGCTTAATGTTTAGCTAATTTAAATTGCATCCAAGTCCTTGTTCCTCTGCCTGTGGCATCCACCAGAATCTTCTCAGGGTCAGGAGGAGGAGGAGTATATCTACCCTCTGCCACCCCCAAAATGAACTAAGGGGCTGTGGGCAATAACATGGAACAGGTGGGCAGCAAAGCCCTGATGGGACTGCACTGGTCCTGCACCTGAAGCCATTGAGCAATCAAAGGAACAGCTCAGCTGCCTGGAGGGATGGAGGGATGTTGTTATCCTGGTTTGCTGGTGGGGAAACTGAGGCCCAGAAAGGAATGAAGGGCTTTGCTTGGGGTCACAGAGTGAGTCAACAGCGTGGCCGGAAATTGAGTTTTATCATTGTGATATAAACCACCTTCTTTAATAGCCCAGGTGGGAGGATGGAGGGGAGGGGGAGGCTGATGCAGAGGTCTGCAAGCTGCAGCCTTGGGCTCTCCCTGCCAGGCAGTAGCGAGCTTGGGGAGGCTATGCTGCTGCAGCTGACCTCAGTTTCTCTTTCCCCACCCATAAGTGAGGACAAAACTGCACAAGGCTGAGGCCTTTCCACCAGCACGCTGCCCCTCTTTGTCCATACATCCCCTCGTGCATGGAGCTGGGGTTGATGAAACAGCAGATCTTACACACACCGAGTGCTGTGCCCCAAGAAAAGGGCTGACAGGGCTTTTCCTGGGGTTCCCCTGGACCATGTTCTTCATCTCAATCTTGATTTTGATTCTCCCTTCACCAGACAGGGAATCAGGAGACCTGCACTCTACTCCTGCATCACCATCACTTGAGAGCACCGGCTCGCTGGGGCTCGACTTCCCCAACCACAGAACAGCTGAGCAATGCTTCCCCCACCTCTGCAGCCTCCCTGCATCCACTCCCAGATGCACAGGCAGCATCCAGGCACGGGAGGGTGCAAACATCAGTACAGCCCCTCTGACAGCTGACCTCCCCTTGCCAAAGCGATGCCCTCAGTGCTGGTACACTTGCTTCCAGGAATCTCAGGCCCCATTTCAGCAGGGATACCAAACCTCATGCGAGATGTGCTTGCAAATAAGCAGCGTGGCGTAGGTGGGTTAGTCAGCATAAGAACACACAGATCCTTTCTGGCTCCACATGCTGAAACCCAGATCCTCAGAGGGGGCTCATAAAAATGCAAGCCACAGGACTATGAGTATATGCCACCCCAGAATTAGCTTCACCAGGCTGTTTTTCCAACCTGAAGTCGATGTTGTGCTTGCAATGAATTAAACACCCACATCTCTCTGCCTGCTGCAGGCTGCAAAGCGAAACCATGAATGAGGGAACAGGAGAGGAGAGTGGTGACAGGCAGCAGTGTCACTCAGCACGTGCTGTGCCGCTCGGAAAGACCTGACAGGCATCAGGGGAACACCTTCCCTGGGCTCCCCGTGCCCTCGTGTGCTCCTGGGGCAGCGAGAGGCACAGCAGGGCTTTGCCACACTCCATCAGTTCAGCTGCTGGAGCAATCGCTTCTTCCACACAGTCAGTCCTGCTCTGTGGTGACTCTGCTCTGAGCTTCAACCCTGACACTGGGTTTCCTTCACATCTGCTGGTGTGAAGCTGGCATCGCTCCTCTTGGCCCAGTCTCAACACAGCAGGGAAAAATCAATTCTAGGGATAGCTTTTCTACAGGTTTCCTCAGGGTGGATCCTGCTGCAGCCCCAGGGGGGGTGTTGGGACATGGGGTTCTTGGGAACAGGCTCCTTCAGGGCTCTCACCACTGTTTGTGTTGGCACTGGAGAAACACCTTCCTCGGGTTGGCAGCTGTGGCCAAGGGCCTGGGGCTGAGATAATGCCAAGGATTTTCCCCATGTGTCTTTAGCCAAGAGAACACACAGGGCAAATCCAGGCTGAGACCCTCAGAAAGCCCAACATGTTATCCCAGCAACACGTGCTGGTGTGATGGGCCCAAGAGCTGCACACACTGGGAGATGGGAGCACTGATGCCTCCCAACAGCCCTTACTCAGCCCCAAAAAATCCCACCAGCAAGCAAGATAAGAAAACCACTGCCCTGATTCACTGAACCTTCCTGAGAAAAGATACTGTGCTTCTTACACCACAGGCTAAACCCTCCATAGGATGGGCTGAGTTGTTCCAGGCTCCATGTAAGATGCTCAGCAACCCAGCACGCAGGGGCTGGGCAGCTGGAGCAGCAGCACACAGGAGAGGGGTTCACCTCATGTATTTCAGGGTCAAGAGTTTCAAAACATGCTGTGTTGTTTGGCAAGCTTGGCTCCACTTCTAGGTCAAACATTAGCCCCAGCTCTTGGCCCAGTTATTACAGATCCTGTAACGCTTGTCTCAAGGAGGAAGCGCTCACCTACACCTCTCCAACTGCCCAACTGCAATAACCCCCCACACCCACTCTGATTGAGCTGGAGCCAACGTGCTTCCTCCTCTACTGCACTGAACTGTGGCAGGGGAGGGTGGGCTGTGCTGGAACCTCCAGGCTGAGCCTCCCAAAACACACACTAGCAACCTCACCGAGGGCAGCAGGTACCAGCCCTGTGTTGCAGATACATTGGGAGACCCAGGGAGTGATGGGTGACCCAGCTTGAGCATCCTTGTGAAGCAGGAGGACCACCCCCCCCACCACCACCACCACCACAGGGACATGGAGTGGGGAGGTCATGGCTATTTGGGCAGCTGGGAGCATCTGGGTGGCTGTCAGGAGGGATCCAGGCTGGTGGCATTCCCCCAGACCCAGCGCTGGCAGCTGCTGCCAGACTGGAGGAATGAGAGTGGCAGATGGAGGAACTGGTTTGGCAAACAGCTCCTAACTGGGGATCTGCCCACACCAGTGCCTGAGCGTGACTCAGGCAGGCTGGGCGCTGGCTGGAGGAGCAGCCTGGGGACGGGGACCAAGGGCATTGCCCCCTTCCCTCAACCAGCTGCCCACTGTCCATGGGCTCACACCACAGCTCTGGCCCCGAACACCCCACAGATCCCCCCATACTCCACCTCTGGCTCTGCCCACGTCCCCCCTGACCCAGGGGGGGCTGTAGCTTCCCTTCAGCACCCGTGGCCAGAGCGCAGGAACACGAGCTGGCGGTTGCTGTGCTGAGCAGCTCTCACCTCATCTCCTCTGCACCAGAGACTGGTCACCAGTGCAGCGGGGGGGAACAGGCTCCGTGTGCCCTCCCCAGCTCTGCCCTTCACCTGCTTTGCAGCCAGGGGCTGGGCTCTGTGCTGTATTTACCAGATAGGCTTAAGGCAATATTTGTTTAGGGCTGTAGGATCCACACAAGGGCCTGTACAAACCTTTTCCTATCACCCAGGAGTTCCTGAGCTCTGGTGTTTCAACTCCCTGCACAGGTCAGGTAGTGGCAAACTCCTTCTGCAGTGAGTTCGTGTCCCAGAGTTTACCACAGCCAGGTGAAAAACCACCCTGTGAGCAGGAGAGAACATGAAAGGTGTCCTGGAGCTGCACAGAGAGCTGCTGGAAGGAAGGGAAGGCACTGGGATGGCATGGGACAGCCCAGGATGGGATGGGATGGCACCGTGTGGCACACTCCCTGCGTGGTCCAGCAGCCTGCCTGCCCCTCACTCCCACTACAGAGCAACTCAGGATCCTGCCACGGGACCTGAGACATCACTGAGACATCAGTGCTCCCCCTCTGCAATCCAAAAGCAAAGCAGAGCCTTCTCCTACCAAAAATATTAAATACAAAAAGAAAAGAGAGAGGGGAAATTATACCCTGTACCAAACTATCCTGTGATCAATAGAGTTTATTGTCCAGTCTCAGCTCTGGAGCATCCACAATACAACTCTGATAGAAGCCTTAGCAATAAAATGAGCACATCCACAAAATAGCCTGTGTCACATCTGAAATACAAAAATGGAAATATTCTTATAAAACATCCAGACACAAGACTGACAGATGGATACAGGCCTTTATTCTTTTTTTTTTCTTTTTTTTTCTACCTTTCCATTTATTCCAGAAAAACTTTCTATAAAAAAATTCATTGCTTCTTTTGGAATAAATCTTTAAAATCATTTCTCTTAAAATGCATCTTTTTATTTGTACAACACTAGTTAAATATATTATTGGTATTCTGCAAATGAATCACATCAGAGAACATTCACAGTACGTGTATCCTGGCTGCCTGGGTCTGGTTTTCCTGCTGGAGGACAAGCATGATGCTGGGGATGAGCATGATGCTGAAATCAAGCACGATGCTGGAGGACAAGCAAGATGCTGAGGACAGGCAGGATGCAGAGGACAGGCAGGATGCAGAGGACAGGCAGGATGCAGAGGACAAGCAAGATGCTGAGGACAGGCAGGATGCTGAGGACAGGCAGGATGCTGAGGACAGGCAGGATGCTGAGGACAGGCAGGATGCAGAGGACAAGCATGATGCTGGAGGACAAGCATGATGCTGGAGGACCAGCAAGATGCTGAGGACAGGCAGGATGCAGAGGACAAGAGAAGGCCATGAAGAAACCAGTAATGGGTTTCTTAGTGTTTGTGCCCAGATGTGGCTCCTGGGGGGTGCAGACACCAGATTTACACTGGTGAAAGCAGTTTGGCCGCGTACAGTCAGACAGACACCCATCCCCTGGTCCCATGCCCCAGGACACACACACAAAACACCTGACATGACCCAAACCCACTTTCCCTGATGCTTTCCCACCTGCCTGTTCCCAGCCTGCTGCTGCTGCTGGGAGCTCTGGGCTGCCACTTCCCACTACCCTGATTTCCAACTGAAGATAACTCCTGAGGAAAAGCCAAACAAGCCCAAACAGAGCATCTGGGAAGCTGGGGAAAACAACATTCTAATCATCATTTTTTTGTCATTATGGGGAAAAAAATCCCTTTCCTTTGCCCTCAGTCTCCAAGAGATGATCCAGTCCTGTTATTTAAATTCCTAACAGAGATCTGGCCACTGCCAGGCCAGGAAAGGCCTGTGTGTGTGTGTGTGTGTGTGCATGGAGGGGGTGAAATGAAATAGCTGTGAGTTTTATTGTCACCCTGTAAGACAGACCTTGCTTGACACAGGATTTACTTCCATTCCTTAGCTAGCCATCGGCTGGAGAGACACAAGAACACAGCCTTTCCTCAGGGCACAGCCAAAACTCCATTTTCCACCAGAACTGGGCTTTCAAAAAATAATTTAAAAAAAAAAAATAAATGCAAGAAAAATGTCTGGAAGACAAAGGAACAGTTTCCTTTTGTCCCAGCTCCCCATGTGGGAGGGGTGCCAGCTACTCCATGGAGCAGTGGATGGGAGAACCCACAAAAACAGGGCAGAAATGCCAGAGAGCCACAGACATTCCCAGCATTTCCAGCAGTGCTCCTGCAGGAACCCAGCTCGGGAGCTGGGGCTGAGTTGCTGGAGTGGGTAGTGATGCTGTTGGCAGTGGGATGCTCACTGTAGTTCCCCCCCCATCTCTTTGCACGCTGGGAGAAGCAGGGTACCACTCTGCTCAGGGCTTTTATAAACCAGGGCACCCAAGGGATGTCTGTCTGTCCTCTAAACCAAGCTGGAACCCACACAACACTACCCAAGGGATGGAAAAGGGGGATTTGGCTCCAGGCTCCCATCTCTGCCAACCTGTAGCTCCTTTTCTTGGGAGGTGAGAAGGCTTTGGTGGGCATCAGGCACTCAGGGCTCTGCCAGCCACTGCCTGTGAGTGCAGCAGGGATGGAGCTTGTAAATCAAACCTCCCTCTGCCTGGGCACCCAATATTTACACACACTATCACCCTCCTGAATGGGGATCAAACAGCCACTCGAGGCAGCGAACAAAAGGGGTTATCTTCAGTCAGGGCTGTGTGCAGGGCACAGGGCTAATAAATAACAGTGTCTCCTCTGGAAGGATTTGTAGGGGGAAAGGCAAAGGCAATGAAAGAATAAACAGCAGCAAACAGGCCTTTTGTCTTGGCTATCTGAGCCCGGGCAAAGCAGCCCCGACCACGCGGGCACTGCTGGGTCCTTTCCCCGACCTTTCGCCCCAGCGCTCGCTGTAGGTGACACTGACCTTCAGCAGGAACACCTCTCTTATGGGGGCAGAGCTGAGAGCCTGATGGGTGTGGGAGGTCTGGTGTGATCAGCCTCCATCGTCCTGGTGTGAAAGCAGGATGGGTGAGCAGCAGGGACCCTCTGCCCCAGCAAGCTTTCTGCCTGAAGCCATCTCAGTGCATGGGGCTGGTGATGCCAAGCAAGAAAACAGCAAAAGCAGGGCTCAAATGTGTCCTGAATGGGCATCCCAGGAGCAGGTGGAGGGGGAACCTGCTCCCCCACACCCGATCAGAGCTCACACACCGCAGCGGGGGGCTCTGCTCCCCTGGGCACACCAGCACCCTGCATCCCCAAAGGAGCTGCAGCAGGAGCATGGGAGATGCTGCACCCGTGGTGATGGGAGCTGGCTGCCCTGGGACGTGAGTCTGCACCACAGAGCCCTGCCCTGCCAAGGAAATTCCTGCACAAAACGCCTCTGTGAAGGAAAAGATGCCAGGGTAGGAGTTCAGCCTTCCTCCAGCCAACTCCTCCCTCTGAGACCCTCCCTCCAGACCAGCCCCGTGCAGCAGGAGCCGGGTGCAGGGAACCAGGCAAAACATCAGCGTGAAATGCGTCACTGGTGGCTGATGGCTATTCATGCTCTTCCCTATCAAATGGAAACAATTAATGAACTATTCAGCCTGCTGTATGCTGGACGTACCGAGAGCAGGGATGGGCAAACCTCAAACAATGCAGACGTCTGGATGCTTGTCTAGGACAAACCCGAATTAACAGCTTTGGTCTGATGGGGGAAGCTCAGAGAGCGCATCACACCGAGCACTGGCATGAGGGGAAGTCACCCCAGAAGCCTTCAGCAGCTCCAGGGTCTCCTGATGCTTCATGTTTTCTGAAGAGCACAGAAGAAACGCTGCACAGCAAAGCAGAAATCAGAGCCCTCGACTCCTGGCTCGAAGGGGTCACAGCGGCACAGAGAGTTGCTGTCCCCTGAGCAATGCCTCCCATGGGTTAAAACATCAGCAGGTCCTGCCAGTCCCAGGGCCAGGTGACAGCCACAGCACCTGCCAAGTCCAGAGTGTCCTGGGCACATCCGTGGGCTGGAGGACTGGTGTGGGAGAGGACTAGTCACCCGGGACAGCCAAGGAAAGGATGTGGATATGACACAGTAGAGACATCTTGCAACGCTCACACACTTGCAGACGTTTCAGGCTGTTTGCAGGCTGTGGGGGAGAGGTGCAGCAGGGCCTCTTCGCTCAGGATGGATCTGGCACGTTCCTGAGGTGTGCAGAGGGGAAAACACACCAGGAGCAGTCCTTGGCTGGCAGAGCAGCCTCAGATGTGAGCACACACCCCAGTCCCGCAGCACCGATCCCAGTCAGGGCTGGTACGATCTGGCATTGGCTACAAATGTAGAGGCCAGGCAACGAGGTTTTGAGGGATGATTTGCTTCTCTCCAGGTCTATTTCTGGTCCCCACAGCTGAGCTGTGGGAGGTTTGGCACCTCTCCCCCTTCCTCTGGGTAGAAAAGCACTGAGGTGGGTGTGTGTGTGCAACACTTGGGTACGGAGATGCTGCGTGGCTCAGGCTCTGCCACGTCACGTGGGGCTCAGGGATGGGATGGGGGGGGGGGCAATGAGCTCTCCAGATGCCAGCTGGGAATTGCATCCTGCCCCTTGTGATGGTGGCAGAGAGGGTGATGGGCTGGGGGGGCTGCAGGCTGGGTGATGGGAAAGGGGAGGCAGCACAGAGCCGATGCTCCTCTGGCCCCACTTCCCCACAGCTCTACCAGCAGGTACCTGCACCCCAGGTGGGCTAAGCCAGCCCTTGCTCAGGCTCAGGACATCCTTGGGGAACAGCCAGCTGACCGAATTTGGAAACACACTGGTGGCAAGGAGGGGGGAGATGCTGGGGGCAGCCCTCTCCTTCCAGCCATCCTCTCCTTGTCAGGATTCAGGTCCCAAAGTAGGTAGAGCAAGGACAAAGGAGGGAGGGCAGCCCTGGGCTCTGCAGGACCAGGCTGGGTCATGCCCCAACTTGTCACGTGGCTGCCAAGTGTCTCCCCAAGAAAAGAGGGCTGCAGACCAGGGTGTCTGAGCAAAGGTAAACCTTCAGAAGTGCCTGTCTGGCCAAATGCTACAATTCACAGCCCAGCTCTGGAGATACAACCCTCTGTGCCCAAAACCTCCCGTGCCCAGCTCACCCCCCACCCCCTCACCCTGAGGGCAGCGAGCGATTCTCTGGGGCAGCACATGACCCTGTGCTCCCAGTAATGCACAGGGCAGCTCCTCACCAGAGCACCGGTCCAGAGGGTGGCAGCTCACGTCTGATGGGGGCAACATGAAAATAAGAGGGGGGAAAAAGGCCCCAGGTCTATCGAGAGCAGCTGCTGGGGGCTGTGGTTGTGGGGACGGGCAGGACAGAGCCTGTGGCCACGGGCGCTGCAGCATCGTCCTGCTCGAGACAGTAATTCTGTGGTGGGTCGGGTGGGAGTGTGTTGCCATCTCCTTTCTCAGTGCTTTGATCTCCATGGTGACAAGGGGAACACGAGATCCAGGTTCTAAAATATACTCTGCCTCCTGTTCTTCCCTCGGGCTGACGAAGAGAGAGAGAGAGAGGGAGGGATGGGTCAGAGGGGCCAGACTGGCACTTTGCAGAGCAGCTGAGCCCTGCGGTGCTCTGGGTTCGGAGGTTACAAGCCCACGGTGCACTCAGAGGGTGCTGTGAGTCAGGGCACCCAGACTTCGGTCACCACGGTGTGGTAAGTGACAAGCAAGGATGCCCCAGGGGTGACTTGTGGGCCAAAGCCAGGAACAGGGAGCAGGTTTGGCTTTTTCCTAGGTGGGACCCACTGGGAGTAACCCCGGTGCCAGCGCAGTTGATGGCATCACTTGGGAGAGCTCAGCGCGGTTTCTCCCCGTCCTACCTGACTGCTGAAAGGCTGAGCCTCGGTAGCCAGGGTCCTTTTGAAGCTGTATCTCCTTCAGGGAGAAGATGGAGGCGTCTAGGCAAGAGGGGGCAGAGAAAGAGGGGTCAGTCCAGCTGGCTGAGCCGGCAGCGGTCTGCAAACCTGAACCCAGGAGGGCTGGCAGTGTCCTGATGCAGCACCACGCCTCAGCAGAGCTTTTCCTCTCAAACCCAAACCATTTCTTGCTCTCATGAGCTTTCCACCGAGCCCCCACCCTCCTCTGTTGCAGGAGCACCTCTGAGTGACCCAAGCCAAGAAGCATCCCAAGGGACCTGGCTGCAAAACACCACCCTGGGGCCACTGGGCAGCTTCACATCCCCCCCCAGGCAAGAGGACAGGGTGCAGGACAGGGCGCACTTACTGTCGGGCAGGAGGTGCACCCGCTCGCCCAGGCTCTTGAAGTACGCGTGTCGCAGCGCTGCCTCCGCCGAAATCCGGCCCCTGGCTTCGTACTGCACAGAGCCCCAGAGACAGGGGTGAGAGACAGCTCACACACACACACACACACACACACACACACACCCCAGCACACAGGAGAACACTGGCCATGCTGCACCGTGCGGCTCACCAGGTTTGTATCCCTCCCACTCGTGTGTGAGAGGGCACAGGGTGAAGGATGGTTCGCCCTCCCTACCAGGAGGTGGTTTGGGATAGCACCTACAAGGCCCCAGCTGCAGGGCCAGGGCTTATTCTGGCTTATTCTGCAGGCACAGCTCCTCTCCTGCCTGGCTGCAAGCCCAGCGTGAGGGCAGCCAGCGTGCCTTCACTCCAGTAAACCCCTTTGCCACCCACCTGGACCTCTCCACCACTCACCAGAAGCAGGTTCATCAGCAGGTCAATGCCCTCTGAGTCCAGCCTGAGAGAAGGAGGAAATAAACCCCAGCTCATTAGTGCACCCAGGAGACACCACAACAAGGGGCAGCTGGGACCTGCAGCGCACAGCTGCATCCAGAGGCTGCTGGGGGGATGGAGCTGGTCCCCCCAGGTTCTCAGTTACAGCCAGAGGTACCTTGGGGCGTGATTAATTAACGGCTGAGCTCGGTACTGGGTGAAATTGTAAGCCTTGAACTCCTCGTTGGATGTTATTCCAGGCCAGGTGTCTTCTGTTGGGGTTCCTGTGAGGGGGAGAGTGGGAAACCTGGATTCCTCATCTGCTCAGAGAGAAGCCCCTCATGCACAGGGGTGTCAGCATCCAGAGAGGGCACGGATCTCTGTGTCAGGCTGGGACTCACTGGTGATGATGGCGTGAGGGTGAGGTAAGAGCTCCTCACCCTTACTTCACCCTCACAGCTCTGATGACCAAGCTGGGCAGGGGGGCTGCAGGCAGCCTCTGCCCTGCCCAGCCCAGGCTCTGCCATCAGCTCCCCCTGGCTGTGAGCAGTGACAGTCCTGCAGTCAGGCACTGCCCTCGCGTGGGGATCTGGGAGACAGCAGGAGACTCACCCAGCAGCCTGAAGATCAGATGCAGCTCTTCCTTCACCGTGGAGCCGGGGAACATGGGCCGGCCGGTCACCATCTCGTAGTGGATGCACCCAACACCCCTGGAGAACGGCAGAGAGCCTGGGATTGGTGAGGGGGAAGCCTTGTGGCCACCCCACCACCCCTTGGCCAGGGATGAAGTTCCTGGAGAGGGAAGGGAGCTCCAGGAGCTGTCCCCCCCCATCTCTGCTACAGGTAACCATTCAGCCTGGATGTGGGCAGTGTGCTCCAAACACCCCAGGGGACACAGGCACAGGATGACTCTGGGACATCCCACCACCCTCTGGTGTAACCAGCACTGCAGTGCCACACTGGCAGATGGACATTTGTGCCCAGCCCAGGGTCTGGGAGCCCCTGGGAAGCTCACCACATGTCGATGGGTGTGGAGTACTCAGTGGATCCCAGCAGGACGTCGGGGGGCCGGTACCACAGTGTGACCACCTCATTGGAATACGTCTTCGTTGGGACTGACTTGGCCCTGGCTAGTCCTGAGGAGGAAAGGGGTGGGCATCACCGAGCTGCACCCCCTGGCACCGCTGCCCCTTCCCCAGAGAGGCACACCCACCAAAGTCAGCCAGCTTGAGCTCTCCCCTCTCGTTGATGAGCAGGTTCTGGGGCTTGAGGTCTCGGTGCAGGATCTTTCTCCCATGGCAGTAAGCCAGACCACGCAGGAGCTGGAACATGAAGATCTGTGGGGAGGAGAAGGGGGCTGCGTTTAGCACAGGGACACTGGGATCAAAAGTGAGTCTGATGCAAACTTATGGCCAGGAAAGACCCCTTGGAGCTGGCCTGGGGTGGGATACGTGGTAGACAAACGTTCAGGCCCATCACCAGCCATGCAGAAAGAGGGTGAACAAAGTTGACATGCAGAGGGACTTTATTTAGGGGGGCAGTGAGTGGAGAAATGCTGGTGGAGCACCAGAGCAGGCTGGAAAAAGGTTGAAGAGGAGTATGGAAGGTGAACTGAAGAACTTCACCCTGCCCTGAAACACCCAGGGGATGCTCCTGCACGTGGGGACGGGCAGGAACACGGGGTCCCCAGCAGCACCACCCTACCTTCACGTTGTGCACGCTCATCAAGTTCCCACAGTTGTCAAGGTACTGTTTGAGGTCATTGTCCTGCAACGGGAAGCACACATCAGCCTCTCCCTCCCTTGGCTCCCAGCAGGACCTGCAGAAAAGCAGCTTCACCCCCCTCCATTCCCACAGAAAGACACCCCCCCACCCCGCCAAAACCCACCAGGTACTCGAAGACCAGGGTGAGGGAGCGCTCTGTGTGGATGATGTCGTGCAGGGTCACGATGTTGGCGTGTTTCAGGTTCTTCAGCAGCGACACTGCAAGAGGAAGAGACGTCAGGTTGGGGCAGCAGGATCTGCAGGTACACGTGGTCCTCCTGCACCACCCATCCCAGACCACCCAGCATTGCTTACCAGGGCTGGGATGGGGAAAAGCCCCTCCCCTGCCCTCACCTTCCCGTATGGCTGTGCAAGGTGCCCCTTCCTCGTGCTCCAGGCGGATTTCCTTCAGGGCAACCAGGTTCTCAGTCAGCTTGCTGCGCCCCTTGAAGACAGTGGCGTAGGTGCCCTGAGGGGGACAGAGAAAATACAAGCCAGGCAGGCTGTTTATCAGGGTGCAACAGCACCCACACAGTCCCTAATGTCTGCAGGAAGGGAGATTTGAAGCCAGAGGGTCAAGTCTGAAGTCCACAGAAAGACCTGGTCCAAAAATTGCTAGATTATGGAGAAATTTGGCTACAGTCTGCCCTGTGCACTTCCAGCTGCCCTCTTAGCTTAAATCCTTCCAGGGGTTTCGTAGGCTACTCACCTCTCCCAGTTTATCCAGTTTGACGTACGTTTCCAGCTTCCCAAAGCCGATATCTGACTGTAAGACAGAATGGAAACATCACTGTGGGGGGACCTCATCCAGGGCTGGCTTCAGCTCCAGGGAGGAGGGTGAAGGATGCTGGACAGTAGCAGCTTGGCAGCAGATCATTTGGAGGGGGGGGAGAGGTTTGCACGCAGCAGCCCAGCTGACCCAAGCACAGATTCACTGAATGGTGGGGTTGGAAGGGACCTCTGGAGAACAACCAGATGTGGGGGTCCAATCCCCACATTACTGTCCTGGAGAAGCTGGGGAAGGCTGACCAGGCAACCCACCACAGACCCTCCACCACAGCCTGGCTGCTTAAGCCAGGAGGGCCCCAACCCCCCCAGCCCCAGGGCAGCTGCAGCCTGCACAGTGCCCCTTCCCTCTGCCAGCCCAGTGGGGAGCATTTTGGCTTCCCCAAACCCCCCGTGTACCCTGGGAACAGACATATCCTGAGCCTGGCAATGAAGCTCCTGCTGCCATCTGAGGTGCTCTGCATCCCCAAGAGCCAGGCAGCGAGGTGTGCAGCAGCATGCCTTAGTCATGGAGGAGACCATGAATATTAACAGCACATTACTCTGGCTGTGCCTATTTTATTGATTAGGCAGAATCAGGGAAGCCAATGCCAGCTCTCCTTCCCTCCTCCCTCCCCCCCCCACACAGCCATGCTGGATCTGCAGATGCCTGCTGGGGCCTCGCTGTTGTATCTCCACAGCACTGAGCACTTCTGGGCAGCAGGACACATTTGTAAGCAGGGCACCTGGTTTTTGGTCCTACATGAACTGATGCTCTGCAGTAAAGAATCCGAAATGCCAACACTAATGTTGGCCCACAAGCTAATTCATTATTTATCATCATTTGCATTTCAAATAGCAGAGGCTCTGGGGGCTTTTCCACCTCTTCCCATGTGGAAGGAGCCAGGTCAAGAGGACAGCCAGGTATGTGCAGGGGTGAGTGTGCAGGCCTGGGGGTGTGCAGGGCAGGACACAGACACACATAGGAGTGATGCAGAGATGTGTGTGTGCAATGGGAGAGGGGGAATGTGTGCTGCTGGGAGCGTGTGGAAAGGGCCGGGAGCATCTCCCCTGTGAGGAAAGGCTGAGTGAGCTGGGGCTGTTCAGCCTGGAGAGGAGACTGAGAGGGGATCTGATCAATGGGGATCAATAGCTGAAGGGTGGGACAAAGGGGGACATGGGCAGCCTCTGCTCAGTGTCTGTGGGGACAGGACAAGGGGCGATGGGCTCAAGTTGGAGCACAGGGAGTTCCACACCAATCTGGGGAAGAACTTTTCCCCAGTGAGGGTGAGGGAGCCCTGGGACAGGCTGCCCAGGGGGTGTGGAGTCTCCTTCTCTGGAGAGATTCCAGCCCCGTCTGGACACCGACCTGTGTGCCCTGTCCTAGGGACCCTGCTTTGGCAGGGGGTGGGACCCCATGGGCTCTGGAGGTCCCTCAACCCCTACAGCTCTGTGAGTCTGTGATTTGCACGGACAGGGGGGTGTGTGAATGACACCCAGGGGCACACAGCAGGGCACGACTGCACGTGCGGGTGTGATCAGCACCTGCATCAGCCGCCTGGGACCCGCGTGTGTGAGGTGGGGGTGCTGTGCCTGGCACCCTGAGACTTACGAGGGAGGCCCGTCGGGACATCCTGCTGAGGGGCTTGGGGAACTCCGGGCTCTCCATCTGCAGCTTCTGCAAGAACTCGGGGGGCAGGCGGATGTCCATGGGCAGGGAGAGGCGCTTGCTGACATCCTGCAGAGAGAGCCCAAAGGGTGGGGGATGAGCTCAGCCAAGGAAAGGACAGTACAGAGACACCAAAGGGGACAGGGACGTGCTTCTTAATGGTAAAGGGCTGAGGGCAACGTCTGTGGGACCCATGGGCCAAGGAAGAGGGAAGGTGTGTGTCCGTGTCCATCATGCTGGAGCCACGGGAACCCTGCTGAGTGCAGCCAGGAGAGCTCGTGTCTGAGACCCCCAGGTCCCTGGGGATCAAACCAGGTGACAACCAGGACCCCCTGCCTCCCCTCCGTGGCTGTACTTGCCTCCATGGAGAAGCGGCGCTGGCTGTTGTTGCGGTAGCACACGGCCATCGGGGACTGGCCTTCCTCCTCGGAGGGGGAGATGGGGCTGGTGTCTGCTCGGAAGTCCCTGCCCAGGTGTTCCAGCTGCAGGTGCCCTTGAGCCAGGTCTGAGGATGAAAGGAGAGGAGAGCAAGCTGCTGGAGGGGTAGCTGAAGTGCCGAGGCCTGAGGCACTTGCGTTGGGGGAAAGAGACTGAGGGCAGGACAGGGAGGTCCAGAGATGCTCTGGGGCCACGGCAAAGTCTTCTCCCTTCTCCACATCCAGGATGCAGAAGGAATACCTGCTTTTTGCTCCAGGATTCTGGTGCACCACCACCCACACAGCTCAGCAGCACCCCCAAAGTTTCCTCATGCATCCCCCCAGCAATGAAAGTCTCTTCTGACAGATGGGAAAAGAGTGCGGAGAGGGAACTGCTTCACCCCCAGGGCCACCCAGATCCCCCACGTCCTCACCCCTCTACGGCAGCACCACAGGGCTTTTTAGGGGTGAGTATTCCCTTTAACTTCCCAGCCTTATCTCCAGTAACATCACATCAGACCCATGGCTCTGGATCCCTCCGTGCTGGCTCTGTGCAGAAGTACAGCGGAGCATCCTGCCTCTGGGGAGCTGACAGACACACAACCCTCATCTGCTTCAGGACCCAGCAGAACTAACCCACGTCAGGGTCCTTCCCTCTGAGGATGTGACCATTTCTCAGAAGAAAGTGTCTGGGATGAAAGGCTACAGAGCTGCTTAGTGTGAGACAAACCACCCCAGGCTTTCCTGCCCCAACCTGCGGCACTCAGCCAGGCACTCAGCCCTCAGGAGCACAAAAGCTCTCTTGAAACCCAAAGCAGCTCAGAAAAACAACCCTTCTCTTGGGACTCCAGGTGTGAAGCCTCCCCAAACCCAAGAAACCCTGAAAGGAGCAAGAAATGAGAACAAAATAAGCCATTGAGCTCCCTCTGGTCTCCAGTCTGAGGCTTGCACTTAGACATCCTTGCTCTGTAATTAGCAGCTGGTTGGGAGGAATGTTCCAGCATGAGGAGACTCCGACAGCAGCACATGGGTGAGTTCAACACAGGTCACCTGTACCCCAGGGGAGTCCCCTACACACAGGGATGCTCTTTCCAAGGGGCTGTTTAGAAGGAGGCAGTGCTAACTGGGTATGCTGGGAGAGAGGAGGCAGTGCTAACTGGGTGTGCTGGGAGAGAGGAGGCAGTGCTAACTGGGTGTGCTGGGATGGAGGACCATCACATCCCCAGAAGGAAGCAGTGCTGGGATGCGAGCACATCACGTCCATCTCCCTCTGACTGCCTCTGAAGAAGTGTGTGGCCAAGCAGGGACAAGTTTCTTGTCCCTTTCCCAGTGGCCATACATCTCTCTTCCCTTCTCACCTTTGCAGTGCCCCTTGCCAAGCCCTTTCCCTTTCCCCAGGGGGTGCAGAGCTACACCTAGCACAGATTTCAGCAGCCAGCGATGATCTCACTGCTCAGGACTGGGGAGGGAGGGCTGGCTTTCACGGGCAGTGAGCAGGGCTGGGACCTGGCTGCAGTTCCCTCATCTGATGGATGAGAGGTGGCAGGCAAGTGACCTGGGAAAGGATGCGGGTTTGTGCCATGGTCACCAGGGGACACAGGGACCTGTGAGCTAAGGGACACAGGGTGTCCTCAACAGACACCTAAGGGATGGGTTCAGCCTGTGCCACTGCACTCCAGAGCATCTGAAAGGAGTTTTTAGGTAGACAAGCAAGGAGGCACAGAGTCACCCCTTCTCCCAGGACCACTGTGGGGCTCTGGTCCCCGTCCCTTCCTGGCCATCTGTGCAGGGACAGTTAGGAAATGTCCCCTGAATTAACCACAGGTATAAAATCCACATGGATCAATTCAACTGAATCAAATCCTTTTAACTTGCTCATTTCCTACACAAATTATCTGACCAAAAAAAACCCCAAAACCCCAAACCCCAACCCAAAACAGAGAGCATTTAAAATGTGATGGAAGAGAGTTTAACTAACCCACTTTAAATGCCAGTTTGGGTGGGTTTGTGCTCGTTCCCACAGGCAAACAAGCCCTGGGGCTTGGTAAAAGCTGCAGCCTGTCCCCCAAACCTGCCAACAGATAGCACTGTCCCTCTGAACCAGCAGCCCACCACGTAGGTTAGTGTCAATCTCATCCACAAGAGCATCAGATGGAAAGCCAGGTGTAAGGCTACAACCTGGAAGAACACACAAGGGGGAAGGGGATACTGCAAAAGATGTGAAAAGATACACCCAAAAAATGGTGTTTTGGCTGCCCTGGGGCCAGAAAGGGCAGGCAGGATGTGCCAGCCCACCCTGCATCACCACGAGGTGCCCGCAGCACCCGGGATACCCGGCCCTGCAGAGATGCTCTCACAGGACTGGGGTTGCCCCAGGGCTTGGAGGACCTTGTCAGGTACTTGTGGAAGCAGATGTGAAGCTGTGGGGGTGCAAACGTGAGTGGGGGCCTGCTCCACTCTGCTCCCCACTGCACGTGGGTTACAGTGAGCCCCGACACGCCGGCAGTAATGAGGCTGCACGGGATATCAAAGCAAACTGAGTGAGGCCACAGAGGCAGCTGCTGCCTTTGACGAGCCTCCTGCCTTTTTTTTTTTTATAAATATATTTAAACAGCCTGTGCCAAAACAAGCTTTGATCTCCCAAGGAAAGGGGCCAGAGCCCTTCACTGCCTGCCTGACTTAGAACTTTTAATTACTTTGCGAAGCGTGATCTGTCCTCCCAGAGCTGTGTCAGGCTGGCTGAGGCAGGGCTGCGCTCAGATCTGGGATTATTCATCCTCCTCCCTCCCCCTCACCGCCACTTCTTTGTGGCCTTGGACTCCAAAGGCC
This sequence comes from Gallinula chloropus, assembly GCF_964237585.1. NCBI lineage: Eukaryota > Metazoa > Chordata > Aves > Gruiformes > Rallidae > Gallinula > Gallinula chloropus. Next base: position 5,228,942 of record NC_140112.1, read on the forward strand.
AGGTCTGGCTCTGATTTATGCCTCTGCAAGCTGGGAGTTACACAGGCTTTGCAGCCTGAGCACTGCAGCCTCAACTGGCCTTATTTGGCCTCAGAGGACAGACTGGGCAGCAGCTGTTTTGGGGTGAAGCCTTGGCAGATACCAGCTCTTGCTGGATGCCACCAGCCCTCAGCAAAGCAAATGGGAGCAGCCAGGACCTGATACCTGTGAAAATCTGGAGTATGGAGAGGAATGTGTGACTGGGGAAGCCCAGGAAGAAAGGAGAGGTCCAAGGCCAGGTTGGATGGGGCCCTGGGCACCCTTGTGTAGCTCCAGGCTTGGAGGTTGGTGTCCCTGCCTGTGGCAGGGGGTTGGAGCTCTGTGACCCTTGGGGTCCCTCCCAACCCTGACTAGTCTGGGATTCTATGAGAGCCCCTCAATGTGAGGCTGGAGCAGCCATGAAGAAGGTTTCCCCATCTCAGAGGACGTGGGGATGGTGCTGGCATCCTTCAAGGATGTCAGGTACTGCACAGAGCCCAGGCTGGGCAATCTAACTCAGGGGCTTCCTTCCACCCCTGCCTCTCCTGCTCAGCAGCCACCACTGCTGAGGAAAGGCCGTGCTGCCTGGGGGTGGGGGGGATGCACAGCAGGGTGGAGGGGTGTCAGGCACCCCAAGCTGGGCTGCGAGCAAGTTCAGCTCTGACCACAGGCACCCCTGTGCCTGTCAGACTCCATCAAGGTGACATTGCCCAGGATGGGATGTGTCCAGGCTGGAAGGCTGTTTGCTTTTCCATTTGCCAGCTCCTGCTTCTGCCAGGGCTCATTTTTATCAGGCTCTGTGGGTGAGGTCACGAGAATTACAGGATGGAGAGGGCAGAGCTGGGGACTTCCCACCATGGCACTGGCAGACAAGGCAGTTTCTACCCACAAGACAGCCTTGCCTCCTCCTGCTGCCTGAGTCAGAGCAGCCCTGCACATCTCTTGGAGCATCCCAGGAGGAGGGTCTGCAGCCCCTGAATCACCACCCTCCCCAGGGATGCTCCCAGTGTAGGATTTGCAGGCTGCCCTGACCTGTGAACGCTGATAACCTGCGACTGCTGATGCTGGAGGGATAAGAAAAGCTGCAAAGCAATTCCCTGAAGAGCTGTGTGAGGTGATGAAAGAAGAAATGATGTGCTGATCTGGGCTGTGATTAACGCTCTGCTCTGGAGAAGTGATCACAGAGACTGAACTGTCCTGGGTCATGGAGGGAAAGGGTCTGGTGCCTGGCAGCAGAGCCAGCCCCAGGGCTGAGCCAGGAAGGTGAAACCTGAAGCAAAGCTCTTCCCTGTTTCATGGAGTAGGAGCAGTAGAGCCAGTGCTGTGGCTCTTTCTTGGCCCTCCTTTTCTATACCACTCTTGCAAAGTCATTTTGCCTCTCAGCCCCTGCTGGGGCAGGGGGACAGCCAGATGCTGCACACACTGGTTTGCCACCCAAGGGCAAATGAAGAACCGTGACTGAAGCTTCATTAAAGCAGAAGAATGGGAAAATCACCTCTGACAGCGCCTGGGTTTGCACAGAGGAGATAACGAGCCCAGGCTCAGCCAAACCAGAGCAGAGGTCCCCCAAGGAAGGCAACACCAGCAGCAGCTGTCAGTGCCCAGGACTCCTTGCACCACTTTATCCCCACAGCTTCTGCACATCTAATTAAGGGCTCAAGTCTAATTATAGCCCTCACTGCTTGCTAGGGTGTGAGGGGAGGTGTGTGTCGGGGGGAGCAGGGAAAGAAGCCGTGAAGGGATGCTGTTCAGGGCAGCCTGAGTGCCTGGAGGGATAAAGAAGAGCGTCAGGAGGTGCAGGAGTGAGGAGAGGCAGGTTTAAATCAGGTTACAGCATCTCTTCTTTCAAGCAGGTTAGCTGGCACCTCCCTGCTGGGGCAGAGGCAAGTGCCAGGCAATGACCTCACGGGCTCAGCCCCTGCTTGCAGCAAAGGTTTCAGCAATCGTGGCTGCAGGGTGAGGGGAAAAGAGCCTGAACGGGACCCGAGTGGAGCTGAGGGCACCAAGGCACGAACGGGCTGGCCTGTGGCAACAGGCAGGAGGCAGCAGCAAGCCCGATGTGATGGCCAGAGCGCTGCAGCCTTCCAGCAGCAGCGAATTTCCCCCTGGATGACTCCAGTCTGGCTCTATCAGGTTTCCTGCCTGTCAGCAGCTCTGCCTGCCCGTCCCTGCACGGCCACCTTGGCGCGATCTGCTCCCAGTTCATCGCCTCTCCCTTGAGATGCCCAGTTCCCCCTCGGTGTGCCCGCAGCTGGAGACAGCAGAGCCTGTCCCAGCCTGCAGCTCTGTTCGCTGCAAGGATGTGCCCTGCTCACCCATGTTAACCCTAAACCTCCCTGCTCCCCACGGCCTCAGGAGCTGCACCCCAGGAGGAAAAGGGAGCAAAGGATGGTTTGCTCAGCCCCAGATGCTCCCCAGAGCAGCTCCTTTCACTCAGTGGAAGTGTCAGCCCTGGAGAGGGCTCAAACCCCACTGTTGCTTTGGGGAGGAGGAGATCCCTTCTTCCCCCTCTCTACCTTAACCACAGATGTGTCACTCCTCCCCGCTCCGTGCAAATCTCTCTCCTTCCTACAAGGCTTTCCTTATGCAAGGACAAGTCTCTCCTCAGATCAGGTGTAAGGACAAGGTGATCTTAATCCTGCTGGATGGGTGGGGAAAGCAGCACCGCGCGGGGGCAAGAACCTTCCACACATCAACACACCCAGAGAAAGGCTGGGGGGAGGATGGAGATGCTCACCCTGACCCCGGATGCTCCCGACCAGCCCCAGCACGGTGGCAGGGGCTGGGGGGTGGGGGGGGCTCCTTACCTTCGTTCCTCCTGTTGTTGAGCTGGTTGAACTGCTCCGTGAACTCGGTCAGGGACTCCTCGATGGTCTCTGTCCGCGGGACCGAGAGCGAGAACCTCCGCTTGAAGTTTTTCATCTTGTTCATTTTCCCTTGTGCTGCCAGGGACGGCAGAGCCCTGTGGGGAAGGGGAGAGAGCAGGCTGAGATGGGGCGATGCCCTGGATGCATCCCCCAGCCCCCCAGCCCCTGCTCTCTGGGGCTGGCAGCGCCCCGATCCCAGTTTCTCCTGCTGATGCTCTGCAGGGTCCCTGGGGACATCCTCTTCTCCCAGGCTCTGCTGCTGTGTCAGAGCAAAAGAGGAGCCACGTGGTCACCGGGGGAATCAGGTTCCTCATGAATTTAAGAGCTGGCTGCGGTCAAGAAGTGCAGGGGGCTTTTTCTGAGCCCCAGAGCTGAGCTGTGCACACAGAGTCACGAGTACCCAGCACAGGCTGAGCCTTACAGCACCCTTGGAAACCCCAGGAAGGCTTGGAACAGGGAAAAGCAGGGTGCTCAGAGAAGGAAAGCAAGAAAAAGTAAACCGTGATGGAAAAGATTCCATCCCACACTCATCCCTGTGCGAGGAGGCACTGCTCCCCCCGCAGTTCGGTCTCTGCTTCACCCTCGCACAAAGACTTCCAGAGCCAGCAGCAAAGTGGGGCTGGTACAGGCCAGGGGGATCCCCAAGAGCCACAGCAAGGGGAGCTGCTCTGAGCTCACAGCTCGCTCACAAGCTCTTGGATGACTCATCCCGTAGGGGCATTGGAATCGCCTTAGCCGGGGATCTGATTAGAGCAGTAAAACCCTTAAAGGAAGAAAACCCCGCGGGGGCACAGGGGGAAGAGTGCTGAGTGTGAGCAGCCTGAGGGCGCTGGCCCTGAGCATCCTGGAGCCACAGGTCGCTTTGCCCTTCCTACTTCAGCTCTTGGCAGGCCTGTCCCAGGCTGAGCAGTGCAGGAGGGACAGGGATGCAGGAGCCACCTGCAAACAGTCTGCTCTGGAGCACCAGCCCTGCTGTGCTGGGGTGTTATTCCTCCTGCCCAGCCCAGACCCAGCAAACAGCCAACACTCCCTGCTCCCCAGACCTGCAAACATCAGTGTCTCTTCCCCTTCCAGGTCTGAGGAGGTTTGGGTCCATCCCTCTCCCCTTCCCAATCTGATGAGCTGCTCCTCCACCTGCCTTCATCAATTCAACCCTCTAACTCATCTGGCAGGGAATTTCCACTCAACAGCACTTGACTCCTTTAAAGCTACTCTCATCCATCAGCCCAAGGGAGCATCTTCAGGGGAAAATCATCCCTTGGTCCCCAACAGGCACCCGAGGCTACACAGAGTGGATCCTTCCTGCACCAAGGCACACGTACCATGGCTTCTCCTGCCCCTCTGGAGCAGGTCTGTCCCCCTGTTCCTGGTGTCCCCACTGCAGTGGAGCAGCCAGCCCTCTTCCCTGGCTCCTCAGCTCCTTCCCAGCCCCCTCCCAGGCTTATCAGCACAAACAAACGGTGATCACATTCCAGACTGATGCGATCAGACACAGCATCCGGGGCTGATGCATCGCGTCGCCAGGGCAACGCCGACACTCGGGCTGACATGCCTGCATCTGAAAGCTTAAAAGATTATCTGTCAGCAATATAAACACCCTGTCTGTGTGTCTGAGGCACGGCACCCTCCGTGGGTGCAATCCCCTGAAAAATCCCTGGGAGTCACCTGAATCCTGGGGACTCACCACCCCCCCGCCCCTCACCACCTATCTCCTGCCTTTAATGCTGCAAAAGCCTAAAGCTGAAGGCTCTCCAGCCTGGAATCGGGGCTGGGGTGAGTGGCTGGGGGTGGGAAGGGAGGCTGGAGGCTGCTTTGAGTTGCAAAGCGAAGGCAGGAGGATGCTAGACACATTCACTTCAGGCTTCAGACATTCAAATGTTTCCTCCACCCCACAGAAACAGTTTCTGGCAAGGGAGATGCTGGCACCAGGGAATGCTGCACTGACAAACCTCCATGCTGGTGCTTTCCTCACAGCCAAGGATAAAGTCTCCTGAGCAGCTCTGCTCCTTCTGAAGGGGAGGCAGAGCTTCACACTGGCTTTGGAGACCGTTTCCCAGCCCCTGGCTCTGTTCTTGCTTCCTCCCTTGCAAGCTACACCACAGCACCAGACAGCCCCAGAAGGATGCTCAGCAATTCCTGCTCTAACTGTCCCCCACCCCACCAACCTGTGAGAGCCCTTAACTCCAGGACCAGGAAAGACCCAGGGATTATACCCCATCTCCAGGCAAAGGAAGCAGCAGATGAAGGGAAGGAGTCCTTCCACCTGCCTCCCCACACACTCACCCTCCTCAACACAGTGTGAATGGTTTGGCAGGCAGACACCTCAGCACCAACAAAAACCTGTGCTCCACAAATTGCTGTCTGAGTCCTTTCCCCCCCTCCCCCCAGCTCCTCTTTCCACCTACCAGGGTGCCAGCAGCTTCAGGCTGCTAAATATAAACCTCCTTGGAGAGGAAGTGGGGTGGGGGTAAAAATAGCACGGGCATCACCAGCTACCTCTCCTGCTGTGCACAAGGCTGCCCTGAGCTCGTTATCTTGATGGCTCTCTGTAATTGGGGCTTGTTTTCCCAGCTGGGCCTGGGCCTGCCGGGCAGCTGGTGATGGGGTTCACATTAAGGTGTTTGTCAGCTGGGACTGTTCTTGTTCTCAGCCTTCCACTACTCTCAGAGAGGGATTTGTCCTGTCTGGACAGACTGGTTGGACCCAGGAGCCCTAAGACTGGGGTTTACTCCCCTCCCCTAATCACAGCACCCCACAGCCTGCACGCTTGAGGGCTGCAGCTCGTCGCATGGGGCAGGTAGTGGGGTCCCTGGCACACACCCCTCCTTACACACTGCCCTGGGTAGCACCCCACAGTGCAAGGGGCTTCATCCTCCCTCTGGCTGTGTTTCTTCTGAGAGAAAGGATCAAGGGGAGCATCCCTCTTCCCTGGGGTGGTTGGCAAAGGAAGAATCACTAGCAACCCCCTCTCTGCTTTCCATCACCCTGAGTGTGCTGAAGGAAGTGGGGGCATTTATTGACTCTCTGTGAGAGGGTGACACTTGCTAAGCCAAGTAATGACATCACTGGTTTCACAGCCTGGGGGATCTCCAAGGGAGTCACAGCAAGCCCTGAGCTGCAGTCAGCTCGAGGATGGAAGGAGCTGGCTGGTTACCAATGCACTGAAACATGATGTTGCACGGTGGGACTGGGAAAGAAAGGAGGAGTCTAAACCAGCAATGAGGAATTTAGGCATCGACAGGCAAGGCTGAAATCACTGGGGTTGGTATCTGGCCAAGGAAAGGGGATTACAGCCAGCAGCAGGAGTGATCAGCATTGACTGTAACACAGGCAGATAGTAAATACTTGGCTAAAACACTTCAAAGAGCCCAGAGCTGAATCCCACCAGGAAAGCTCATCACATGATCAAGACAAGATGCTAACAGTGCCTTAAACACCACATCCAAAGCTGTACCAATAACCCTGTATCAATAACCCTGTACCAATAACCTGTATCAATAACCTGTATCAATAACCCTGTACCAATAACCCTGTATCAATAACCCTGCTCCCTCTCAGCCAACCATTCCTGTAGGCACTCAGGCTGTGACCCTCCCCAGGAATCTCTCGTGGCTCTGTGCAGCGAAACCCCGTGGCTCTGGGCTGGGGAACTCAAGAGGCAGGTATTTTAGGCACAGACAAGCCCTGGGCAGCGCAGGGAACCATCCCCTCTCTCCCCAGGCACGCTGCAGAGGCTGGCAAGCCAGGCTTTCAAGCACTAACCACTTCATTGCTTTTCACAACTGATAAGTGGCTCCATTTTTTCTTACCATTTTAAGAGACTCCCATCCCCATTTCCCAGCGAAAGGGTGGAAGGCTTACAGGGAGTGCTAAGCTACTTCTTTTAAGCTTTTTTTTTTTCATCCCTGGGGAGATTAACAGTTGTGTTTACAAGGCAAAACAAGCAGCCCTGTTCAGCAGTTATGGCTCACTCTCACTTCCAGCTATTAGGCAGCCTTGCTCCACTCCTGTGAGCACCAGGGAAGTGGGGAATTCTGCTCCTGGAGCCTTTATTTGCTCTGCAAACAGAGCGATGGAGCCAGGCTGCACGTGTGGCCACGGGGCTGAACAAGCAGAGAAGCCAGGCACGGGCTGAGACGTGCCCCTCCTCACATCACAAGGCACAGAGACAAAAGTCAGGCCCGACACCAGCTCCCCAGTGCAGCCAAGCCCTGGCCAGCAGCAGCTCAGCTTCGGCCAGCTGAGTGCTGCTCCCTCCCAAGGACCAGCCCTGAGGATGGGGAGGGGAAGGTAGCCTGGGCTGAGGTGATGGGAGGGATTCCAGCCCCCCCACTCTGCACATTCCTGTGCAAACAGGGTAACAATAATCCCTCCTCTGCTCCAAATTTCCTCAGCAGGGCCAGAGCTGGGTCCTCGGGAGGAGTATGGAGTGGGACAGTGGCAAGACAAGGGGGAACTGGCAAGACAAGAGGGAATGGATTAAAGCTAAAGGAGGGAAGGTTTAGATGAGATACTAGGGGGAAGCTCTTTAAAGAGAGAGTGGTGAGGGGCTGGAACAGGCTGCCCAGAGAGGGGGTGGGTGCCCCGTCCCTGGGGGTGTTCAAGACCAGGTTGGATGGGGCCCTGTGCAACCTTGTGCAGCTCCACGCCTGGAGGTTGGTGTCCCTGCCTGTGGCAGGGAGTTGGAGCTCTGTGACCCTTGGGGTCCCTTCCAACCCAGACCAGGATGGGATTCTATGATGACAGGGAGAGATTTGGGGCTGTTCTGGGGAGTCGGAGGAGAACTGCAGCACGCTGGGGATGACTCCTGACACACATCAGGGGTGATGCTGAATTCCCTGTGGCAGCTGGGAATCCTACCAGGGCAAGGTCGGAGGGGCAGGGAAGGATATCAGCCCCCAACCCCCAAATGAACATGTCTATGGCTGCTCAGCTGTCGGTATGAAACCCTGCCTGGGGTGAGAAGCTCCCAGACGCTCCCTCCCCACCACAGATGCTGTGAAGCACAAGCCGAGTGCCCGGGTAGATTTAGTTCAGATGGACTGAGGCTGCTCTGAGCTGCAGCCCTGGAGAGACGAGGCCACATTCTGCTCAGCTTCTGTGCTGGGCAGCAGCCCCTGCTCATCAGACAGAGGGGTTTGCATGCTTACTGTCCCCAAAAGGTGAGTGATGAGGGGACAGGGCGAGGCTGAGCTCTGCTCTTTCCACATCTGCCCTCCACCGCTCAGCTCTGCTCTTCAGGGGGCCCAACATTTCCCCCCCCCCCAAGCCAGGAGGTCAGGGTCCTGTGGGGAAGGAGTGCAATCAGTTCTGATTCATCTACAGCAGCCCTGGCACTGGGCGTGATGGGAAATGGAACTGGGGTCTCCAGGGAGCTGGGCCCTCCTGGCATCGCTGGGCAGCAGGACTGTGATGATGGCAGCCAGGAGATTGCTGCCACCCCTCCTCATGTCTGTGGCTTGGAGGAGGCTGGGGAGGAAGGATGATCCTGAAACAAACATGCAAGACTGGCTTCCACTCCAGCTCTGCCTCCCTCAGCACGCCTCAGTTTCCCCAGCTATAACTCCAGAATGACAATGCATCCTTCCTCCCTTCCAGTTTGTTTGCATCGCCCTCAGCTGTGGGACCCTTGCAGGCAGAAGCCTGGCTGGGGGGGAGCAGTGGGGGGTACGGCACCCAACACAATGGGGTCTCCATCCTGTGTGTGCTGCATTGCAGTGACTCCTCAGGAAATTATGGTTAAGAGGTGACAACACAGGCAAAGGACAAGGCACATGGAGCACGTATGGATCCCAGAGACACAAAGAGACACCGAGATAACCCGGGGAGTGGGAACACTGTGGACAGCTTCCCACAAGCCCAGACCTCAGGGACTTTATAACCTGATGCACGGGTGGGAGTGGGAAGGAAAGCTGCTTTGCTGGATGCACGTTCCCACTCTGGTTTGTCCCAGCGCTGACAATGGGCCCAGTAACCAGAGCACACAAAGCAGGTTTGTTCTGCCTTTGTGTATTTTGCCTTTCTCTGTGTCCGCAGCCCTGTGTGGTGCAGTCAGCAGTTCTCACTTGGCTCTTCCCTTCCCCAGCTCTTGGTGAGATCAGGGCAGCTCCGATGGCATTAAAATGACTGTCATTATTCCAGCAGCCTCCAAACACTGGGCACTTATCCACCAGCCCATGATAACCTGAGAAGATTGTCCAGTGTTCAGCTGGAACAACAATAGACTGCTCACAGCCAGCTTGTCCACCAAAGACATCCCAGCCCGGGTGGGAGCTCAGGGCTCACATTGTCACCACCCCAAGGTGGTCGTGTCAGTGTCTCTATGGTACGTCCATCGTCTTCAGGGGATGAGTGGTCTGGACTCGCAGCCGCTGAACACCAGCAGGTCCCCAGCTCCCACCCATCCACCAAACTGCACCCAGCTCCGAAGCAGAGACGCTCCCTTTGACACTCAGCTTGGCTATTGAAGTTACTGAGACTTAATTTACAGCCACTCAGGAGCTGAGGGCACATTCCCACGGGCTGCATTCACCACGACATACCCAGCGCTGCCAGACTGAGCCAGGAGACCTGAGCTGTGATGTGACAGCAAAGAGCTGTGCTGGGATTGCTGGGGCAGCAGCACTCTGCAGCCCAGCTGTGCTCCTGGAGGTGCTGCTCCTGTGCTTGGTGATGTTTAGCCGTGCTCCTGCCTTTTTCCATGACTCAGGTTCTCCTTCCACCCTTTTACTGCACAGCAGCCACGTCCTTCCCAATGAGCATCACGCTGTGAGCACACCAAGCTCCCACCCAGCACAGCGAGCAGCCCACTGTGGTACCACCACAAGGAACTGCTGAGGAGGAAGGTGACCAGCAAAGGCCACCTTGGTCCTTGCCTTTCACGACACTCAGCTAATTATTGACTGACAGTGAACAGACACAACCCAAGGTGGATCTGAAGCAGATCAGCTCTTCCAGCTACATGACAAGACCTCACTGGGAAGCCAGCCTGCTCCTCACGAGCTCCTTGGAGACCTGATGTCCTCTGTTCCCCTCTCTCAGCATCGCTTCTCTGGTAAGTGGCTGTCCTATCTCACCCCAAAAGCGAGAGGGGCTCCTGAATACACAGGCACAGCCAAGAAAGCCTTCATGGATCCTGCTGCAGGAAAGGCACTCCAGGAACACAAGCCAAGCCCTGCCATCCCACGGCGGGCAGCCAGCTTTCCCAGGTGCCTGGGACTCACAGCAAAGAGGGTGCCAGCTTCCAGCTGCCAAAGTTGTTCTCAGTAACACATAACCTCTTCTTTCCTCTCCCAGGAGTGTTTAACTTGTAGCAGAGGCTGTCAGCACCCGCCCTTCCTTTATTGCTGGATGGGAAGGAGGATCCACGTTTCCAGAGAAGATCCCTGGTGCAGGAAAGACCAAGTCCCACCGAACCCCTCCCCAGGCCATGTCCCACCACACCCGTGTGCATCCACACGCTCACGCAGCACAGGCTACGTGGGGTCTGCTGGCTTCTTAATTGCTATTTTCTTTCCTCCTTTTCCCTTTTTTTTTTGGGTTTTAATTAGAGCTTTCCTTCTTCCCCCAGCCCACGCAGAGCTCCCAGAGCTGCAAGCTCGTCTGCGATTGCCATGCAGACAACAACTCGTGGAGAGCCAGGACTGACTTCTCCCTGCAGAGGTAAAGTTATCTCCTCCTCCTTCTAACAGAAAAGGCTGGAATTCTCCTCCTGTGACCCATGATTTCACCTCCCACCCAAGGCCCCTCTACCCAGCACGTGAGAACAAGGCTGAAGGGACGGCAGCAGTGCAAAAAAAAAGAGGACAGAGGGTATTTCATGCCTGCAGCTTTGAGCTGCTGCCCAGGGATGCGATCACAGCTCAGCCGCAGCTCCCGGGGACAGCTGAGCAGAGAGACCACGCAGCTCTGCTGCCCGGGTCCCCTTTCAGAAAGCATTCCTAGGGAGGGTATTTAAAGAAGCAGAAATTACACCCTGTACAGCCAGCAGACAGGTGGAATTTGGGAAATGCAGCTACCTCTGGTGCAAAGGACAGGAGGGGGGAGAGCGACCAGCGCACCTCGGGAAGGTGAGGAGGAGGAAGGAGAGCCAGAGCATCGCTCAAAGTCTTCCCAGGGGGAACCTGCTATCAAAGGATCTCAGCAGGGGTTTAATTTCCCAGAAATAAACAGAAAATGGCTTGAATATAAACAGAAGCTCAACACTTCTCAGCAGCAGCAGCACCACAAAGCACTCGAGGCACCAAAGGGCTCAGCATTCCCCCACGTGTCTTCTGGGAGCCCTGAAATGCTGGGAGCCCCCAGCTTGCCTTGCTCTGCCCTGACAAACCCCACCCAGAAAGGGCTGAGGCTTCTCCCAGTTACGCTCTACAACTGGTTAAATACCTGGCAATGGGAGGAGGAGCCGGAGGATGGTACAAACAGCTTCCATAAGGGATTAAAACCCCTTTTCCCCCATCCCCCAGCAAGATGCCAGCTCAGATCCAGCAGCTCCTTGGAGCCCACACTGCTAATAAACCAGCCCCCTCCAGCAACAGGACAGGAATGAATGAAAGGGGATGGTGTTCCCAACCTACGGCTCCCCAATCCAGCACAGTTTACAGTACCAGCTACGGACTGGTTTCTCCCCAGGGCTTGTGCTCTGGAGCAAGGTACCACTGCTGGGCATTAGGCACATAAACCCCTTTGCAGCAGGGTTTCAAATCTGTTTTATTTAAAGCCCTGGAGTAGTCACATGGTAGGAAGGTAAGTGAGCAAACACTGCAAGGCTGCTCTGCCAAGGATTGCACTAAGCTGGTATTTAACCTTAAACAAGCCATGCACCCATCCTTGGGGGGCTCTGTGCACGTGTGTACGTGTGTATTCCTCCCCCAGATGTGAGGGAAATGCAGCTGCACAGGGAGGGGGCAGAAGGAGCCAACAAGGCTTGAGGAATCACAGCATTTCAAAGCAAGGCACACACTGGAACTGCTTCTGGCATCGAATCACAGAATCCCAGACTGGTCTGGGTTGGAAGGGACCCCAAGGATCACAGAGCTCCAACCCCCTCTCTGGGCAGCCTGTTCCAGCCCCTCACTACTCTCTCTGTACAAAACTTCCCCCTAATATCCAATTTAAACCTTCCTTCCTTTAGCTTCACTCCATCCCCCTTGTCCTGCCATTGTCTACCCTTTCAACAAGTTGATTCCCCTCCTGTGTGCATGCTCCCTTCAGGGACTGGAAGGCTGCATCCCCATCTCCTCCACAATGGGAAGAGCAGTTGTGGTGTGACACCGTATCTCTTATCTGGACCCTTCCTTATCACGATCATGCAGTGGTGCTTGGGAGGGAGAGGTGCAGGTGGGCATCCATGGGTTCTTGCTTTGCTTCCCAGACCCAGAGCCCACATTGTATCCTCACAATGAGAGAAGGAATTGCTCTAGCTGGTGGTCAGGGACTTCTGCTCCACTAAGCCACCACCAAGGCTGGAGGATTCCTTCCACATGCAGGGAAGGAATCATGCAGGAACCAACTCCAGAAGAAGTTTTCACAGTAGCAAATGTCTCAAGGAACAACTGGTGAAAGCAAACGAAGCAGATCCTTAAATAGCCCTGCTCCACTTAGGATCTGACTAGTACAATCAGCATTAAACAGGGAGGGGGGCCTCCCCCAGATGTGTGGCAGCTTGGCATGCCTGAAATCTGGGGTTGCCAGCCAGGTTGGACACGTGCCCATATTGCAAAAAGCTTCTCAGTAACTGTCTTGCCTCCTCCTCCTCCAGCTTCCTTAGAAAGAGCTGGGAGAGCAGAAAGCCTGAAGGCTGATCTGAGCTGCAGGGACACCCTTCCCTTTGCTCCACACCCCACCCTGGCAGCTCAGGCCAGGGATGTGCCTGCAGATCCCTGTCCTGCTACACCTGTGCTGTAGCTCTGCTCTGGAAGCTCCTCATAGGGCATTTTGCACCAGCAGCACCATTTCCCTTAAACACAGGGGTGCTACAAAGAGGGTTGCCCAAGAGCCCAGCCCGGTGATGCTGCAATCTCCCCAGGATCCCAAACCCAGAGATGCTGCCTTCCAGGAAACTTCCAACCCTAGGAGAGCAGCACACACTTGCAGGGCATCCTCAGTCATCTTCCTGCACTGCCTGGAGACACCACCTCCTCACCATCCCTACCCCACCACAGCTAAGCACCACTGTGACTACAGCATCCTCATGTTAAACCAAACAGGGACGCATCTGGATGCCAAACAGACCCTGCCTGAAACATGTACAAACAGATTAAGCATGCCTGAGTGCCTGCAAAGCTCTGCTCACTTCCCTGTGGAGGGCAACGCTTCGTGCCTATCTGGGAAGGCTGTTTAGATAAACCTTGTTCCTTGTTAAACTGTAAATAACATCTGTCTTGCCAAGCCAAGGCCCAGCCTGCCACTCGCTGCCCGCAAAGCTGCAGCGTCACTCCGGGAATCACGGGATCATAAGGGCTGGAAGGGACCTCAACAGATCGAGTCCGACCCCAAAAAGTCATGGGGATGGCAGACACAGCAAGTACATCCAGTGGGGTTTAAAATAAAGAATTTATCCCTTTTTTTGAGTGTGTTTTAAGCTCATTTCCCCCTTTTCTCTTCATTCCCAACACTCTCCACCCAACCCCCTGTGCTTTAACGGCTCCTGCAACCCTCACTGCGCGGTGAAGCCCCCGCCACAGCCGCCCGCCGTGTCCTTGATGAGCTGGATGGGTTTCTGCACAAGCCTTGGACACTGGGGAGATAAGAGAGCCCAGCAGGAGGTAAACAGAGTCAAAGAGAGTGAGGGCAAGCCATCTCCTGCAGGAAAACACATGGCTGGACCTGCCAGTCCTTGGGCACTGTTAGGAGGAGATGGATGCTGGGCTGCAACACGCGTCACCCCGTGGCCTGTGGGCACATCGTTTGTAAGATACCAGAAGCATGCCTGGAAGTAATTTGAAATACAGTCCCTGACCCACTCCCCCAGTCAAACTACAGGCGTGTTTCAGAGCATCACAGAAGCACAGGGGTTGGAAGGGACCTCCAGAGCCCATCGGGTCCAACCCCCTGCCCAAGCAGGGTCCCTAGGACAGGGCACACAGGTCAGTGTCCAGATGGGGCTGGAATTTCTCCAGAGAAGGAGACTCCACACCCCCTGGGCAGCCTGTCCCAGGGCTCCCTCACCCTCACTGGGAAGAAGTTCTTCCTCAGATTGGTGTGGAACTTCCTGTGCTCCAACTTGAGCCCATCGCCCCTTGTCCTGTCCCCACAGACACTGAGCAGAGGCTGCCCGTTCCCCTCTGTCTCCTACAATTGAGATATTGATAAACATTAATAAGATCCCCTCTCAGCCTTCTTTTCTCCAGGCTGAACAGCCCCAGCTCACTCAGCCTTTCCTCACAGGGGAGATCTCATTCCCACAAGAGCCAAGGGAACAGCGAGATGAAAAGGGACCGACACAGAGTAGGGCTGCTCCAAGCCTGCTCAGCTCGATTCTGGATTCTGTTCTGCTCCTCTCCTGCCTCGCCAGCTGATAAGGGAACGCTCGAGATAAGAAGGGATTATAATCCCAAGGCCCAAAGAGATGAGAGATTCAGCCCATGTTCACCAGCCAGGCTGAGGTGTCCCCCTCTCCCCATCGCACCGAAGTCTCATCTGGTTTAGTACTAGTGGGGTTGTACAAGCTGCAACTAACTGCCCTGGCCATGCTGCTATCATAGTGCGATTAGTTGCACAATTAATCGTTAATAAGAAGGGATTTGAAGGGATTAAGTACTTAAATAGAACGCATGCTGCTAATGGTAATTCATGAAAAACACGCCTCCTCCCTCAGATACCCTGTCGTGTTTTCTGGGATCTTCCCTGCTGCCCCTGCACAGGGGAACTGCCTGTTCCCATGGCTGCAGAGAGGGGTCTGAGGGGAACTGAGGGGTGCGATGGGGCAGCTCTGCCATGGGAGTTGCTGCTAGCCCAGGATTGGGCAGGGGGAGGGATGCGAGGGTGGCACTGGGAGGTGTGTGCTGGGGTGTTATGGGAAGAGCAGTTTGGGGGGACAGAGGGAACCCTGCATTTGTAATTTGACAAGGGGCAAAACAACCCCTGGGTATGACTACAAAGAGCATTAAAGCTGCTCGTTCTGCCTCCTCCTCAGACTCCCAGGCAGGTAGTGTCACCTCGCTGTCCCCTCTCATGCCAACTCGCATTGCAAATGGTGTTTTCACATCCCTGCCTAAACCCCAGGCACCAGGGAGGCTGCCCAGGTGCCCCCAGAGCATCTGCAGCCCTTCCAGACCCATCCAAAGAGCTGAACTGGCTCCAAGGTGCCTGGTCCACACAAGGACCACGGGACTCCAACTCCATCTCCTGCAGCTTCAGGTCCCTGCATCCCCATCTCCCTTTGGCTGCAGGCACAGCAGCAGCTCTTGATGTGGATGATGATGAGAAATGGCACCGACAGCCCATCCTCCCTCACCTCACACCCACCTTAGAGAAGTTTCTGCCTTGAAATGAAAAACAAACTGGCAGAAAAACAAACCCCATCAGCTCCACTGGCCAGGGCGCCCTGAGACATCCCTCAGAGGTTTCTTGCCTTGACCACACAAGCCTCCAGCGAGACTTGGCCCTGCAGATGCTTCCTCCATGCTGGGCAGCAGTTCAGACTCCAGCTCTTCCTTGGGAAAGAAAATATGCTGGGGCTTTGCCAGCTGATGGACTAAAGGTGCTGCCCCTGCTCCGTCTGGGGCTGCTGTGAGGCGTGATACAGGCTCTGTGAGGGGTGACATGGGCTCTGTGAGGGGTGACACGGGCTCTGCACTGTCCCCCAGGTCCCTGGGACCCCCAGTGCCAGGCAGCTCTGCCCAGCACACCCATCCATGGGGACCAGCCCCATTGCATCCTGCCTAAGGCACCACCAGCAGAGCGGCTCCCAGCCTGTGCCAGACCTACTCCTGGGATAAACAGAGGTTTTCAGGCTCCAGGGTGGGTGTCCAGCTCCTCCAGCCAGCACCACGCTCGGGAAAGGCGCCGCATCAATGCCTGCATTGTGGAGGCAGATGGGGAGGGCTGCAAAGCCTCACCCCGAGCTGTGGTCTCCTTCAAGCAGGAGGGGGAACCCTGGCAGACCTGCAGAGAGGTCCTTCTTGTGGCACAGCCCAGGAAGCAGCTGTTCCCAGCTCGGGACTCACGCTGCCCTTCAGTCCCCTCACTGCAAACACGGAAAGCAAACAGCACGTGGAGGTATCCAGCTGACTCATCACGTCCCTTCTGAGAGCGAGATGAGCGGGGCAGGAACTCAGATACCACCACGATGGGCAAAACAGAAAGGACAAGGGAAGGAGAGGCTGGGACCTGTGAGACACGGCTCGCTCACAGCTGCCCCAGCTTCCTGCAGCCCAGGGCAGCGGGGTTACTGCGCAGGAGCCAGTTAATCATTACAAGCTGAGCAACCCTCAGGGTTATGGGTAGCAGAAGGAGCAATCCACGCTGCAGGCTGAGCACAGATCTTCTGTACTGCTTCTCCCTGGCACTTAAATCCCTGCTGCAACTTGAGGCATGGAGAAGCCATGCCAGGAGGGTTATTGTGCCTCCAGTAACACGGGAACGGCTCCTCACCCTTCTCCAAGCACTGTCTGTCCAAGCATAGCCAAGCATTTTGGTAATACAAACTGTCTCAGCTGTGAATTTGGCTGTTATTGCCCCACACACCCCCTCACCCCACCCCGAGACAGGAAACACCAGAGTGATGGGATGGGATGGGAATCACCCAAAGTCAGTGGCACAGCCAGGAAAACTGTCCAGGGGATCTGGGCCTGGATCCTACCTCCAAACCACTGCTGCAGCACCGCCTGTCTCCTGCTCTCTGCTGCTCGTAGACTCCCACTGCTGGGTCTCTGGTGTCAGGGCTGGATCCTGAGTTTCTGAAGCAGCCTCTGTACCGGCTCCCTGGCGATGCTGGTCCTGCAGAAGGCGGCTGCGTCTACTCCTCTTGTGTTACCTGGTGACAGCAGAGATGCCACAAGCACACGTTACAGAAGAGATCCTACTACGAAACTAGGGCAGGTTTGTGACACTCACAGCCCTGGCTGGTGACAAAAGTGCTGTGTCTTGTGCTGCTGTGGGTCTCTGACCTCAGCAGAGCGATGCTGATTTACACTGCCTGAGCATCTGGTGAAACAAGGCAGCAAGTGGAATTTGACCCACTGATATGGGCAGATGCAAACAAGGTGATGTGTTTTCTGGGTGAAAAGGGATCACTTTGGCTTCTCTGACACCCTTCAAACCAGATTTGTAAAGTCTAAAATAGAAAAAAAAAACCAAACCCAAAGTGCTACTGAAGATCCCTGGCTGCATCTCTGGGTATCTGTAGATCAGCAGCATTTGCTCTAGCCCAGGCTCAGGGCATAAGCTGCCAGCCTAAGAGGCTTTCCACCAAATAATTCAAGTCATGCTAGAAGGCATCACACCGAGCTCCAGGTGATGCTCCATCCTGGGATACAGGAAAAAAAACCCCAAAGCCCAACCAACCCCTGAATTTCTATGCATGTCTGTGTCCCCACACAGAGTTAAGGCTCCTGTTCATAAACCAGGTCAGGTTTAGCAACTAGAAAAAGATGTGGCTTCAGGAGTGGGGAGTGCTGGGGAGAAGTGGGTGCGAGGGAGAAGCGATGGGGGGGGAGGGATTTGCAACCAAACCTCCTGGGATCATGAATCATAACCCCCTGAGTGGCCAGGTATTAACACCAAATAATTAACACTTACCAATAATTAAGACTTACTGAGTAAAAATAAACTATTTAAATTTAAAACAGCCAAAATAAATGGAATGTTTGGAATGCTGCTGCTTCCCCAACAAGGCACACTTGGATTTGTCCTGAGGTCACAGTGTTTATGGTCAACTTCAACAGACCCTTCTTTTTAATCCAGCAATTCAAAGTCACCAAACCTGCAGCACCCTATGAAATGGGTCAAATCAGCCTCTCTCCCCCCCAAAAAAGCTCCTGGCTGAGGAAATCTGGGTTGCTTTAAAGGAAACAACTGAGCATTTCAGAGGTTGGGGAAGAAAGAGAGAGGGGGGTGTTCGTGTACTGGTTGCTCAGACCAGCACCCAACAGCACACGTTGGAGAGGGTGCAAGACCCCAGGTTTGAGATCCAGTGCCACCAGTGGTGGGACCCTGCTAACACCAGGAATATGCTCCATGCCTCAGTTTCCCATGGGATGAAGGCAGATGATAGTGTTAGCTCTGGGGTGTTGTGAGGGCGAATCGTTCAGGTGTAATTAACACAATTAAAAAGTGAGAAATTAGCTGGATTGCACACACCATTAATTGGTGACGAAGCAGCTTCCAGGAGCACACAGAAGCTGCACATTTTCCCTTCCCCAGCCACTAACCAAAGGGTGACAAACCCAGCAGGGCTCCATCCCAGGGATAACAGCTCTGAGGGTGCCAGGTGTCCCCTCTGGTCACCAGTACCAGGCACTGACAGAGATTTGGGACTTGCTTGTGCAAAAGGCAGTGATGAGAAGCTGTCTCTGCCTCTCAGTGTTCCCCATCCAACTCCACAGATGATGAAAGGGAAGCAGAAGCCACGGCCAGGCTCACAGCAGGTCAGCAGCAGACGCTGGCTGTGGGCAGCTTGAAAAGCTGCAGGAAGGAAACCTGCTTCCCAAAAAGCAGTGAGCATCCATCCCTGAAAACAACAGGTCAAACAACCCTCCATCCCCAAGGATGAAGGTTCCCAGAGTCATTCATCCTCCCCAGACCCTGGTGTGGCAGGGACTGTACCTGATGCAAGAGGGGAGCACGGAAGAGCCACAAACCAACCCAGATGAGCTGGTAGGTGGCACCTGAATCCAACCCTCTGAAAGCAAGTGCCCCAAAGCCTGGAGCATCCTTCTGCAGGTTCTGCCTCCACTTGACACCGTGGTGCATTCTGCATCCAGCACACCAGGAAGATTTTTAACAGGAGCCCAGCTGCTGCTCAGGTGTGGAAGGGAATGGTGGGGATGTTCAGCAGAGCTCAGCCTGCTGGGCAGGCTCCCTGCTCCGAAGGGATGTGGGCATCTCCCAGCGGGAAGGCAGCGTGCCCAGCCCGCCTGCCAAATACCTCCCCTTAATGGCAGTGCCTTGGAGCTGGTCCCTAAAAATGGTGAGGAAATCCAGGAGGCAAGAGAATATAGATCTGTAGCTGTGAGTGGAAATACAGCAAGACAGAGCCTCATGGAAGGAGGGAAGCAAAGAAAGAGCAAGAAGAGATGAGAGATTGTGTCAGAAGCACAGAGGAAGCCCAGCCATCTCTGAAGGCTTTGCTGGCTCTGCTCTGGGGCTTGAAAATAACTTCAGACCAGGTTCTCTCCCAGCCAGGCTGCCCAAAGATCCCAGCTAAGACTGCGAGTGACTGAGCGAACAAGCAGCAGATGAGCAACACTGGCTGCAGGCTAAATGCTACCTGGAAAGACACCTTGGTTAGGTGTAGCAGAAGATGCTCCTTCTGATTACAGATCACTCTGCACAGTTAATTGTTCACCAGATTGTAATCTGGGCTTTCACATCTACTGTTAATCAACAGGTCGCTCTCTGCTATCAGTTTTCCCTTTACAAACAGCAGCAGCAATTTAATTGGGAGAAAAGCAAACCCAGCAGGTCAAACCTCTGCATGGACTGAAAGCAGCTGAAGGGCCTTGTCTAAATACAGACCTTTCATTGTTTTTCTACCTGTAAAGATGTAAACTGAGACTGTGTCATCACCCAGACCTGACCTTTCAGGGCTTCCATCCTCTCCTTACACAGAGCAGAACTCACTCCAGGCTGGGTTGGGAACTTTCCAAGCCAAGACCTCCTGTCCTGCTTTGCCTGGAGAAGCTGCTTGAAGCTTGCCTCAATTTCCCTAGGCATGGAAGGAGAATCTGGGAGGCTCTTACTGAGCATAAACCCTCCTGGAAACTCTTTATGGTTATTTGGACACGAGTCCAAACATGTCTCCCAGGTTTTCTGGAGATTCTCAGACCTCCTGGCCCAAACCTCAGGTCTGTATGGAAGCCAGAGGAATGTCTCAGGGTTTACAAGGATTGACCAAACATTCATTTCTCTCCAGCAGGCCAGACCAAGGGGATGCTCTGGGTGGAAACTGCGACGTGGATATTTTAATGCACACACACAGCGTATGGAAAGTGCGGAACAGGGGGTTGTGTCTCACCCTTTCTTGGCAGCACAAGGGGCAGAGGGAACGGGGAGGGGTGGAGGGGGATGCTCATGGGCTCTGAGATCAAAACTGGGTTCCCTGTGCCACCACAGCTCCCTTGGCACCCTGTGTGTGCCACTTGGCCTCTCTGCTTGCCCATATGCAAAACGAAGCTGCCTTCGTTTTGGAGAGGAGAAGGCTGGGGAGGGGGGTGTGTGCTCATTGCAGCCTTCCAGTGCCTGAAGGGAGCAGAGGAACAGGAGGGGATTCAACATTTTGAAAGGGTAGACAAGGCAGGACAAGGGGGATGGAGTGAAGCTGAAGGAGGGAAGGTTTAAATTAGATATTAGGGGGAAGTTTTTTACAGAGAGAGTGGTGAGGGGCTGGAACAGGCTGCCCAGAGAGGGGGTGGGTGCCCCATCCCTGGGGGTGTTCAAGGCCAGGTTGGATGGGGCCCTGGGCAACCTTGTGTAGCTCCAGGCCTGGAGGTTGGTGGCCCTGCCTGTGGCAGGGGGTTGGAGCTCTGTGACCCTTGGGGTCCCTTCCAACCCAGGCCACTCTGGGATTCTATGATTCATCTATTTGGTCTGGCCATGGAAGGCAAAACCTGCCTCCTCCTGCACCCACACACCCCCAGCCTGTGCCCCGACTGCCACGGAGGAGCCAGTGGTGACAGTATGGATGTGGTCCAAAGGCAGCACTAAAGATGTCAAGCAGCTGGGATCAGCTATGGAGCAAACTGGGAAAAGCAGCTGGGGATGTGGGACACATCACTGTCACCTGTGAGGTTGGAATACGTGACACCCTCGCTTCATCCCTCACTTGCCTGAGAGAAGGGTCCGCTCTGGGGACCACAAAGAGCCATTGTTTGGTGAAAAGGGGCCTTGGCAGGGCTGAGACACGGGGTTTAGTGCTTCCATGCCTGTCTCTGCCAGCATCCCAGAGCTCTGTGGATCTCAGGGGGCAAACCTCTGAGAACAAAGCATTAAACAGGCTGAGGAACTCAGACAGGGTAATACGGTAACGTGTCCAAGGTCAGACAGAATCCATGCCAGGAACAGGGTGAGATCTCCACAGTCCCACTCTTCAAGCTATAAAATTTCCCCTCTTTCCCAAGCTGGGTAAGAGAGGAGGAAGTCCCCATCATTGGTAGGGAGTTTGTTCCACTACTCATGTATTAATTGTCCTCGTTTGGATGTGGTACAAATACCTTCCTGAATTAGTGAATAAGCCTGAGAGCTTGGAAACAAATCTGTGAGAGCTGCAAAACCCCCCAGCCAACATGGTCCTGCTGGAGAACGGGCACCAAACCTTACAGAGAAGTCTTTTGGGGGGACAGGGAGAGGCTAAAAATCAGCAAGCTGTGGGCTGGGTGCCTCACACACACACACACAGAGGGAGTTTCATGGATGGGGTGCCAGCTGGTGAACCGGATGCCTTCCTTCTATTCCTGCCTCTGCTCCTCCCTTGCATCAGGCTCTCAGCCATGCCATGTCCCATCGCTGCAGCTGTACCTCCTCAAGAGAGGAAAGGATGCTCCATATAACTGCACTTTGAGATGCCAGCATGCCACCCCTGATGTGTTCCCACTGACACTAACTGACCAATTATCTAACATTTCCACCCAGGGAATCTTTCCAGGATCATGGGAACTGGTTTTCACAGCCTCTCCACACACGGGGTGACCCAGATGCCCTGTCAGTGCCTCGTGAGGCTGGAAAACAAGACTCTGCTGGCATCCACCACATTTCAGCTCCATGTATCAGCACACATTGCAGAACTACATGCTGCCCCATTACCACCAAGGAGGAAATTAATCCTGTTCCCTTGCAGGAAGAGGGTCCTGCCCTTTCAGGCACTTGCCCTGTCACAAACCCCACCCTGGAGCACTAAATTTCCACCCACCACTTGCTCAAAGCTCTTCCCCTTCTCCAACCCCCAGCACCCACACACCACTTTGTTCATTTGGTTGATGCAGAGCACAAACCCCCCAGTGCCAGCAGCCCCAGGCTGGACCCTGATGCTCTCCCCTTCTCAGAGCTAACACCACCACTGCTCCCACCAGCCAGCATCCTCATTCCAGTGTGTTTTCATGTAAGAGAAGAGCCAGTTTATCCAAGCCTGACTTTACAGGAGCGTGGCAGGGAGACAAGCTCTCCACGGGCAGTCTTGTCTGAGGATCTCCTTGTCACGGAGGAGGGGACCAGGCATCCTGGGGGCAAGTTCTCCCCACCCCTGGGAAGCTGGGGGAGCAACAGGCGTGCTGGAGAGATGCAGCCGGTGTGAGAGCCACCAAAAAACGCAGCGCAAGGAGAATGCCATGCTGCCAGCCAGCCCGGAGGAGGACTCCAGCCTGAGCTGGGGAACACTCCAGGCAGAGCCCGGGGTGCCAGCCCCCCGCAAGCCACCCTGGAAACTTCCACATGGGAGACAGAAGGGAGACTGAAGACTCCCCCGGGAGTCCTCAGCAGAGGGACCCGTGCCGGGGTTATCTCCCAAATGGGGAAGTCCACAGGGAGTGAAGGGCTGCGCAGGGCTCCCCGAAACCACGATTAGGACTAAAGCACCCGCAGGGATCTCCTCCTCCAGGGAACGGACAGGGACAAATCCTTACAGAGCCCGGTAAAGCCCTGAACCCTCCCTCAGGGTAAAGCCCTGTCCCCTCCCCTAGCACTGGCTGCCCGAAAGGTCCCAAAGGCAGCGACAGACCCCGACCGAGCGCTGCGGGAGGGGAGAGGGGGGGTTGGTGCAGGGGGCCCGCCGCCGCCGCCGTGTTTACCCCGGCACTCACCGGCCGCCGAGCAGGTTCTCTCGCCCTCCTTCCTCCTTCCTGCCGCCGGGTCCCGGGGAAGAGCAGGGGCGGCGCTCCGGGAGCCGCGGGGCCGCACCGGGGACGGGGTGGGAGCGGGGCCGCTGCCCGAGCGGTACCGGAGGGAGTCGGGAGCGGGGCCGGAGGAGCAGCGGGGGCCGGAGGAGCAGCGGGGGCCGGTGCCGGAGCCGGAAGGGGCTGGAGCGGGGCCGGTGCGGGTGCGGGGCCGGTGCGGGACCCGGCGCGGTGCCGGCGCTTCGCTCGGTTGCGGCGTTGGCTCCTCCCCGCCGCAAGCCCGGGATAAGGAGCCCGCTCGGCCCCGCTGCCCTTCGCAGCCGGCCCCGGGAGCGCTGCGGGCGGAGGACCGGCCCTGCTCGGGCTGCGGGGCGGGGAGCCCGGCGGCACAGACCCGGCCTCGGCGCACGGGGCGGGGGCAGAGCCCTCCCGCAGCAATTCCTGCTGGTGCCGGAGGCTCTTGGCTGATGCGAGGGATGCCCCTGACATCGGGACCCTGCGGGGACCCTTGGAGACCTCAGCCTCTGTCACTCCAGCTGGGTGACACGTTTAGCAGCAGCTTCACCATCCATCCCGGCTATTTATTGCCTTATATTTAGCCAAACATCCTCAGTTTGCCAAAAATAGGCTAGGCATGGAAATAAATCAGGCTGACTGGAGGTGCCAACATTGTCTGTCTGAAACTAATTAATTTCTTATATCCCTGGCTATATTAATCCTCCCCCTTCCTCCACAGACCATCCTGTCTGTCAGCAGAGGTTTTGTAATTAGTGAGTATGATGCTTAAATCTGGGGGATGTGCAGGAGGCTCAGGGTGGCAGGGGAAGGCAGAGGGATGCCAGCAGGACACCTAGGCAGGGAGGGAATAAAATCCATCTACCCAGAGTATGGGGCGCGGGGAACCCAGAGGATGCTGCAGAGCTGGGGAGGAGGAGGAAAGGGAGCACAAGCTTTCTGGGCAGAAATCCTCTCACAGGGAAGCATATAGCATCTTCCATTCCATATAGGATCCATCCCATGTAGGATCTTCCATTCCATGTAGGATTCCTATCCCAGGGAAGTATATAGGATCTTCTCCTTCCCTGACATCTGAGATTCCACAGGGAAGACTCTCCAGAAGACAGACATGCAGGCTTCCTGCTGCTGCTGACAGAGCTCCTTTTCCCCTTTTCCTCTTTTCCTATTTGAACGTGGGAGTCTTGGGGGACTCGCAGACTCTCCTTTCTTATATTAGAACCATCAAGTTTGCTGAGAGACACTTCGAGGAGCGGGGCAGCACTTCACAGACAGCACAGCAGACGTGTAAAGCTCAGCCCCCCTGAGGAAAGGAATGTTTTACCAGGCTCCATTTTCTTTGTTCACTTCAGCTCATCCACGGCATCGCCCAGCCAAGACCCCAAGCCCCTAGTAATGCTCATCTGCTCGGAGTGGGGTAAAGCATTCAAACTCCAGCTCCTCAGTGAATGCATTTAGCAAGCACGTGAGCTGGGACTCCTCTGAGCACACAGGGCTGAGTGAACATCCTCTGAACTGGAACTGCCCCTCAGAAGCAGACGTGGAGCTCAGGCTTGAGGCACGGTGCCCTATTTGGGGCGTGGTGACTTTGGAGCGGTGGGTAAGACCCCGTCCTCTGCGGCACAAGGGCGAGCAGCCTGTGTCTCACTGCCCCAGCAGCCTGTTTCTCTCTTGCATCACGGGGATTTGCATCCTTTGCTCGGCAGGGCTTGGGGAGGAGCAGCAAAAGATAAGACCCAGAGGCACAACATGCGGGCTGGCTCTTGGCTGGCGTGAACGGCTGCCCTCGCCTAACCCCTGGTCAATGAGTACCTGGTCATGTGGGCTGCAAAGTCAGCGCAGCTCTGTGTGATGTTAGCCCTCACGTTCCCTTTACGCCACTGACTGTGGAGAGCAGGGTGTTTTCCACAGCCCTGTGGGCCAGCCAGGCTCCCTCATCCCTCCAGTTTCCATCCTCACCCCCTCCAGGGGTGATCCCTAAAGGGGAGATGCCTCAGCAGGGTGGGAGGGGTGGGGAGAAGATGTCTCGAACACTTATGTGCCGTTCCCAGCATGGCACAGCCCTGCATCATGACAACTGCTGCTGCACACTCCATACCACAGCTATGAGACCACCTGGCTCTGTAAATCCATTTTTAAAACAGAAAGCACAGGAGATCCCCAGCAAAAGCTACAGCTACTCAGGGAGAAGCACCCCCCAAACTGGAGATGGATGGAGAACCCAGCTCTAAGGGGAAGAGCGACGTGCAAGGGGCTGGAATGTTACGAGCAGTTAGTGCACAGAGACACGAGCTCAGTGGCTGTGTCACACCAGCTGTGTATTAGTGCATAACATTCCTCCTGAACTTGAATTCCAACAATCAACGTGCCAAGGAAGGGCTTGCTGGAAGCCTGATGGGGATGGCTTTGGGAGGAGGATGTGGAGGGGGACAGCACCCAGCTACTGCTGTCAGCAGAGACTCCAAGACGAGCCCCACTGCGGTGTGATGGACACTCAGCATCCCACAGGAACAGCAGCACAGTCCATCTCCCTGTCAGACTGATGTGGGGTGCTAACCAGAGACAGGGGCTGGGTCCCTTCCCAACAAACAGCCCAAAGCAAACTGTCCCTTAGGGTGTGCTCAGTGAAGGGTGGTGTGGGCTGAGGTCGCCTGTGTTGAACTTGGCACCCAGCAGCGATGCCGCTGTGAGTGGAGCAGGGTGCTAGTGAGGCAGTGCCTGCAGGGTGTTTTTCAAACACACCAGCTTAATGGCTGAGCAAAACTCATTATTTTTTCCTTTTTTTTTTTCTTTTTTCCTTTTTCTGAAATTACTTTGGCTCCTGGTGGGGAGGGGTTTGGGTTGTTTTTTCCCTTTGGTATTGTCACAGAGGAATCACACAGCCTCACACAGTGCCAGGGGGAATCAGGTGTGACAGCAGGCTTGTAGTTAGGAGTGTTTTCTGGGAAAAAAACACCGGTCTGGCTGGGAAGCTACAAGACTTTGTGGAAATCCGTGGTTGCAGCTGCCTCAGCTCACGCTGGGAAGGACTTTGCTTTGTCCTCCTGCTCCGGTTGCTCAGTTCCTGGGGTGCCCCTGGCCTGGTGCAGGCAGGGGAGCGCTGGGCTGCAGCACACAGCTGCTCTCCCTTTGGATACACATCCCATCTTTTGAAGATAGAGGGGCTGCACTCCCTGCCCCCATCTGCTGTCACCTTCCTGCAAACAGCACCTCAGCCCAGCTGCGCCTCTGGCCGGAGGGAGGAAAGGGGGGAGGGTGGGTGTGAGGAGGGGGGGGTGTGAAGGAGGGAGGGCTGCAGCCAGCAGAGTCAGACCCCACGAGACTTGGTGCTCCTGTCTGCTCCATCCCGAGGGGCACAGCTGGGTGCTGTAACCCCATAACCCGGGATGATGGCTCTGAGCTGCTCCTGCCCCTGGCACAGTCCTAGGGCTTCCTTTGAGTAGGAGCAATCTGGTTGCTGCTGTACACGGGGAGATCTCACATCCTCCTCACCCTCCTCCTGAAAAGCCACCCCCAGACACAGCCCCAGAGCTGCTGTGCTGGGCGCTTTGCTGGGCCAGGGGAAAACGGTGCCTCTTCCACAGGCTGCAGACGGCTTGTGGGCTTGGAGGGGCTTTTCAGGAGCAGCAGGGAAGGCTGCAGCATCCTGAGCAGCATTTTAATCACAGACCCAAGGGGTTTGCTAAGGGCTGCTCCTCTCCAGATCCTTCTTGTCAGCAAACACCACTGCAGAGAGGTGAGAGAGGGACCACAGGATGCTGAGAGATCAGTGTGGCCTTGGGGTGGTGGGGAGAGCAGCCCCCAGCCTCACCGCTGGCACGGGGGTGCCAGATTCCACTGTGCACCCCTTGCTCCTGTGCAAACCAGTCCAAGGATGGGGCTGTGGGAGCAGCACATGGACTGACACAGAGCCAGAGCCCAGGCAGTGCTTCCCATGGAAAACTGCGTGCTGCTGGACACGTTAAATCCTCCAGCTTCTCCCTCACACGCTGGGGCCTGGGAAGGGATGCTCCATCCATCCCTGGGCACCAGCTTGGGCAGAGAAGAAGGAAGAGAAGCCCAGGCAGCAGGGAGGGATGGGCAGAGGGCTAGCAGAGTTGCCTTAGGAGGGACCAAGGCAGTTCAGGCTCTTTAGCATTGAGGGCAAAACGCTGGGCAGAGGTGACATCAGTCTCCAAACATGTACAAGTGGAAAGGTGTAAGCTGCTGTCCCCCATTTGATGCCCGTTCCCAGACTGGGCGCAGCCCAGCCCACCTCTCCCACTGCCTGTGCCCTGTGCAGCACCCTGCAGACAGGCAGGGTCCACATTCCGTGTCCGGCAGGGAGGGGGAGTCCTGAGTGGGAGTCCTTGGATGTGCTTAGCAGGGAGCAGAACAGAGAGAAGATGTCAAGTTGCACTGAGCAGTGATGCCCTGGGCCCAGTAAGAGCCAGTTAAGAAAGGTACAGACACCGAACAGCAGTCTACCCAGCAGGCATCACTGGAGAGAGGTCTGGAGCTCCACTCTGCAACCCAGCACTCTCACATTTACTGGCCATCCCAGTAAACAGGGGAAGAATATTCAACCTGACAGCCTGGATTTGAGCATTAGAGAAACAGCAGCAAGAGGAATGTGTTTGACTTCTCAAGGAACCCCAGGTCAGCTCCAGGGGGTGTGTGTGTGGGGGGGTTCACCTGTTTACATCCCGTGGCTCCTCTGGCCTCATTCCCCTCCTGCACAGAGCAGTGTGGGAGCTGCAGATCCCTCCAGATCCCCGGGAGCTCCCAGGCACATCAAACCTCACATGGACACACATGTGTGCAGCTCCCAGGCCGGCGGCTGCGTCCGGGTCTGCAGGGGATGTTTCACAGTCACTGCATCCAGGCAGCAGTTCCCTTCCCTGCTGCCCTGCCATTCAATAGGCACGCAGGCACCGAGTCATGGAAAGAGAATGTGTTCAATGCCTCCCCTGCCCGTGGACAGCTCTGCCTTGTGCACACGCAGGCATGCGGAAAGCATTGCCCGGAGACCAGCGCTGGGCTTCAGCAGCAATCAGAGTGCTTGAGTTGAAAGGCTGGCTGCTGCCTGGAGGAAGGTTGGCAAATGGGCCCCGTGTTTAACTGCCCTGGTGCAGTCAGGATCTGCAGTCAGGATCTGCTCACACCAAGCGCCGGCACTGGGGAGGTGGGGGATGCTGCTGCGTCGTGAGGCTCAGGGTGCCCGTGACTCTGTGCGGTGCTACCAAGGGATGCGGTGGCTGTAGGGCACCCCTGCCCCCCACCCCATTGCACAGCATCCCCAACAGGTTACAGATCTGTGGGGCATCTGCAGCTTCACTGATGCTGAAATTGTAAATGGGTGTGATGAAAGGAGTGGTGCCCGGGTGGCCAAGAAAGGCCAGAGGCATCCTGGCTTCTGTCAGAGCCAGCGTGGCCAGGGCTGGGATTGTGCTCCTGTGCTCAGGGCTGGTGAGGCTGCACCTTGAGTGCTGGGTCCAGTTCTGGGCTTCTCACCATCAGAAGGACATTGAGGTCCTGGAGCAAGTCCAGAGAAGGGCAACCAGGCTGGGGAAGGGGCTGGAGGGCAAATCCTCTGAGGAGCAGCTGAAGGAGCTGGGGATGTTGAGCCTGGAGAAGAGGAGGCTGAGGGGAGACCTTCTCCCCACCTCTCCTGCCCTGCAAGGAGGGTGCAGAGAGGTGGGCGATGGTCTCTTCAGCCAGGGGACAGGAGATGGGACAAGGGGCAATGGGCTCAAGCTGCCCCAGGGCAGGGTCAGAGCAGATGGGAGGGCAAAGTTCTTCCCTGAAAGGGTGACTGGGCACTGGCACAGGCTGCCCAGGGAGGGGCTGAGTCACCATCTCTGGGTGGATTTAAAGACAGGTAGGTGAGGTGCTCAGGGATGTGGTTTAGTAGAGGATGGGTACAGTTGGACTCAATGATCTCAAAGGTCTTTGCCAACCTGGTGACTCTGTGACTCTTGT
Organism: Gallinula chloropus; assembly: GCF_964237585.1. NCBI lineage: Eukaryota > Metazoa > Chordata > Aves > Gruiformes > Rallidae > Gallinula > Gallinula chloropus. The sequence goes on from NC_140112.1 coordinate 5,257,791, forward strand.
TCCCGTTTCACAGGCAGGTGAATAGAGGAGCAGGAGGAACAGAGACAAGTTCACAAACCCTCGTTAACACAGACTGTGTGTGCCAGAGCTGGGGCAGCTCCTCAAGTCCCCTCTGCAGACCTCTAACAACATTCAACTGAGCCCAGGCGAACTGCAATCTGGGACTGACTCTCTGTGAACACCAAACAGCCTGAACCTAAACCCAGTGTAAATCACTGCATCAGCCAACCATGCAAAATAAAGTCACCAGCCACAAAGTACCGTTGGCCAAAACACAGCTGACCATGGCAACCACCAGGCCAATTACAAACTGATGAATCCAGCAGCATCTCCTCTTAATTTTGCCCATGGAGCATCACCATAACAACAGCTCCACCAATCCCCACCAGAGATTCAAGCACTTAGCAACCAGAAGCTGCCAAATTATACAAAAAAATATTAAAAGTTCAAAGTATTTCCTCCACAATCCTACTCTAAGTGTGCAAAACTCCTGCAGCATGATGGGCACAGCCAGAAAAACACAGAGAATATGATGGATACTGAAACTTCTCCCCCAAGATGCAGCTCTGGAACAGAAGCATCCGTTGCCCTGGCAGCGCTTTCACCAGAGGCTGAGTGTGGCCTTTGGTTTTGGCATCTCACTTCGTGCTGTTCACATCTCACCCTCCTCCCTGTTAGGCAGCAGAGGGAGGAAGCCTGGATGTGAAGGTATGGCTGGCATGCAGGACCAGGGCTGACACTCCCTAACGACACTGATCTCCACTCAGCCATGGGGCCTGAAGAAATGGAGCAAGACTGCTCTGCTTGAAGGCTTTGCTCTGCTTGAAGGCTTCCAGGGTGGGGTTTAGCAGTTGCTTTACAGGGGTTAAAGCATCTCAGCTCTGCAGAGAGGAGCCCAGGCACCTGTGCTGCAGTTCAAAAGTGACTGAACGCCGTCCCCAAAGGAGTTTGCTCCTTGAGTGGACCTTGTCCCCCATCACCCAGTGAGAAGCAAGTTCAGGGAAGAGATAAGTTGTTTTTGTTCAGGGAGCAATCCATGTCTCTCTCACTGAGTCACTGACAAGCTTCCCCTTTCCAAGGCAGCTCATGGGTGAGCTGTGGGCTGAGCAGTCAGACCTCTTCCCTGGAAAGAGGTGAGTAGCTGCACCAAGGGCTTAAACCTCTGCTCCCTCTTGGGAGCAAGGAGCACGGGGCTTAAAGTTGCACATGGGAATGTGCCCAGGCAAACCTAACAGACCAGATGCTTCTCTCTGCCAGTGTTACACCAGAAACACCAGCAAAGTGCCTGTTGCTTTCCTGCTGCCAGAAAGTGGGAGTCCCTACTTGGACTGAGACCGGCTGCACAAGAAATACCCAGGGAGGGGCATCAGGTGGGGGTTTCCAGCCCAAACCAGAAAGCCCCCTGTTAGCAGGACACAATCCTTCAGCTGAGGGAGTGCAGGAGGTCTGGCTGGAGAATAATATGGACTCATCTCCACAAGGATGGCTGGATGAAGGCGTAGATGGATGGCTGCATGGATGGAAAAGGAGGAGCTGTGGCAGAGGGCTGGCACTATTCAGCAAGAACAGCTTGGGTGGCACCAGAAAGGGACTCCCTCACTGCTGACTATGACAGCCTGAGGATGCTAAGCCAGGATTTGCTGCTTGCCTTGCAGCCTGTTAGCTATTTTCAACCCAAATGAGGAATCCAACCCCAGCTTTGGCTTCCCAAAACATTGATGCAGGCAGAAAACTTCAGCGGGAGTTGGAGGGATGATAAATGTGAGAGCATTTCCCAAGAAAGACAGCCAAGGAAGGGCTTGAACTTCAGGGCTGGAGATGTGCTTGGTGGGGGACAGAGCTATGCATCCCTGAGAGGGCAGTGATGGCAGGGATATGCCCAAAAAAGAAGCCTGGCTTAGCCAGGAGCCATGTGGGCACAGTCCCACCTCCAGGCACTTGTGCCAGCTGTGGTCCTTGCATCCAGGGGCTGCTCCATCCCACAAGAGTCTATTGAGGCCGTGGATGCTGATGTTCACCCCGCAACCTCCTTGCTAACCAGCCTGACATCCCCCACCTCTGCTTTTACACTTAGGGAATCGGAGCAGATGGAGGCAGAGTTAGCTGGAAAGGAAAATCTCATACACAGCTGCTCCTTGCTGTGAGCAAGTCCTTCCTCTCCAACAAGGCAAGAGGATGACAGCTCCTGTGATCAGAGCTGGAGCTGCTGGGGCAGGGTGCTGCAGCAACAGCATCCCCCAAGGGCACCCAGGTGGGGGGCTGCTGGTTGGGCATCCTCCAACACCCACAGCAGGGTCATTGACAAGGACCGCTGGGACCCCCAAAACCCCTCTCTTCCTCTTCCTTGCTGCTCCTACTCCTGCAGGTCCCTGCCCTGGGTGCCAGCTCCTGCCTTTGTCCCAGCAGGATTGAGGGAAACCTGTGCTAAGGCAGGACCCTGCTTCAGCCTTCCACCTCCACGGTAAACATTTGCACGCCGCTTCTCGCCCGGGCGAAAACAAAACTGGCTGGTGCAGGCAGGGCAGGAGAGGACCTTGCCCCCTCTTTCCCACTTGGTAAACACACGTGCATCGGCAGCAAAGGTTACAGCAAGCAGAGAGACAAATTCCTGGGGGTGCAACTTGGGTGGCAAAGCTTTGCACCCCAGGGATAAACCCTGGGATAAACCCTGGGCACCCCAAGGGTAGCACACACCGCTGCAGGGGAAGGAAAGGGAAGGAAAAGGAAGAAAGGGGAGGGGAGGGAAGGGGGGAGCTGCCTTCCCCACCAGGCCAGAGTTTTCAGGGTGCAGCCCTGAACTTGCTTTAACTGGTGCTGAGGCATCTGCCCAGGAGAAAACCAGCAGCTCCCTGCTAGGCAGTCTCTGGGGAGAACCTGCAGCACAAGCCTCTTCCCAGCTGAACACACTCATTATTTCATTAGCTGTAATTGCTCAGCCAGTGAGCACTCCGGTGGCATGTTGAGTCTCCTCTTCTGCTCGGATGCTGCACACCTGCTGTATAAACACAGCCTGAAAACATCTTCCCTGACAGGCTGCAGAGCAACTTTCCTGCTGGCTGCTTCTGGCTGGAAGAGGCTGGAGATTCATTCTGACAGATGCGGAGTGCTCTGCGAACTGCAGCCCAGCACACTCCATGGCATGCACAGCCTGATCCTGCCCTTGTTTGGTCTAGTTCTCTGAGCCTCCACAGCACAGTGATATCCCTGGTGTGTGCACAACACTCCTGGGAGACAGGGCTCCTCGCCTCAGCATCCTCAGCATCACCAAAGGGTTCCCAGGACTGCTGATGTTCCGCTTGTAGCTGTAGGGAAACGCTGTCTTTGCAGTCATTTCTAGCTCTGTGGCTGTTCTGTTGTGTACCATCCCTGTGTATCAAATAACCTGAGCAGAAGCCTTTGCTGAAGCTCAGAAAAAGGACTCCAGAGGCTCATCCAGTCGTGGAGCTTCATACAGACCAGGTGCTCTGAACCTGAGCAGGATGTCCCAGGACCGGAGGCTGCGCTCGGTCGTTTAAAGCCCTGCAACACAGGCAAAGTCCCCACCTCTCCCCAGGCTCCAGCAGCATCCAAGATGCCTCACAGCAGGACTTCAAAGGGCCCCACATCTCCTCTGCCAGCTGGAGCGGGCTGGAAGGGCTGGATGGGATGGTACGTGGTGTGTGGGTCTGGAAGGGCACACACTGCCAGAGCAACGCTCCGGAGCTTTCCGAAATCAGAGCAGCCCTGGTGCTGCGCTGTGCTCTCTCCTCCTGGGTGCTGTGCCTCAGAGAGATCCAGCTCTGCCCCACCAGCTGCCAGGGTGGGCACTCTGGTGAGGCAGCCGCTGCTGATGCTGCTTTTGACCAAGGAAAGCGAAACGCAGGTGGAAGTCGGGGTTGTTCTGGAGAAACCTTCACCCTTGCTGCTGTCTCACAGATTAAATCAATTAGCACCACAGAAGAGCTCTGCCTCTGCAGATGCTGACTCTCCTTGTGCTCATGCTGATGCAAGTCAGGAATAAATAAAGTCCATAAAACTCCTTTGATGTAGAACTGAGAGGGAGAGGAAAATACCAGTTCTGTTACCCGGCCTTCACTCTCTTGGTTTAGTGCTACTCCAAAGCCCCTTGGGCATAACCAACTTATTTTTAGCTGTTTACTTATTAAACAAACACAAGGGAAGGCTAAATGTCAAGGCATTTTTGCATACTGAGCTGGGTTCAGTCACATACAGGGATGCTGGACCAAACTACTTCTCCGCTCCGGAGCTGGGGGTGGAGCAGGGCCAGCCAAGGAATGTGAGTCCTGCCTGGAAGCTGATGCTGCTTGTAATCCTCCCCCCCCCAAACATCTGGAAGCCAAGCACCTCCCGACTGTGGGATCATCTGTCCAAGTGCAGTACCCATTTAGCAGGCTGTGTATATGATCTCCTCCCAGGTTTTCACCACATTTAACCCCTCCACATCTGTAGCTAATGAAGAGATGCCCAGCTCTGGTGTTGCAAGAGGAGAAGAGGTAAAGGGGCTTGCCTGGGGTGGATGGGACGGTGTGGTGGAGCAGGACACCAAACAGGAGCCCTCCACAGCAAGAGGTGGATCTCTGTGCTGTTTCACTGCTGCCAAGTCCCTCATCCTGGGTGCCTCGCTGATAAAACACTGCTGGGAAATGTGTTCCTGGTGCAGGAGGGCAGAGTGTTACTGCACAGGCCATCAGGAATGACATCCACAGGGGCTCTGCCTCCAACCCGCTCTGTGCCAGACCCTGGCTCACAGCATCCCAGCTCTCAGAGCTGGTGTCTCCCATGAGCTGAGACAACCTCCTCAGCAGGCTGGGATTCAGCAGCGTGCCAGGGATCCCTGCCTGGCCGGGAGGGCTGCACACAGAGCGGCTCTCTGCTCCCCAGGGAGATAAGGCACAGCTGATCAGCTGTGACTCAGCACCCCTGAGTCCATGTGGAGCTTGTTGAACAAGGGCTGAGCACCATCACCCTGTGCCAAGAGGCAAAGCTGGCTCCTGCCTGTTACCTGGCCACAGCTGAGCCCACAGCAAAGTGGAGACCTTCCCAAGCAAGCAGAGGCAGGTCCTGCCAGGCTCCCGGTTGTGGGGCTGCTGGTTGGACTGGCTGGCTCTGGATGTCTGTGTTGGCCCTCCTGTGAAAGGAGGTGGGTGGGCTGCATGGAGCTGCCACAAATCCAGGTGTCCAGGAGGAGCAAAAAGAGGAACTCAGCCACCCCTCTGGGATGCCTGGGCTCAGTATCCGGGCGTTACACACCAATGGGTACCAGCCAGGCTGGTGATCCTGGAGTGGGATCCAGAGCAGGGTGCATCACACAGTGTGTGCTCCTCCGTTTCTGAGGTGCACCTTCCCCTGGGCAGCTAACACCATGGATAGTGGCAGGAGCCTTTTCCCGGAGAAGGGGCTCTTTCCCTGGCGACCTGTGGTCCTGTTTGGTCCCTCCTCAGCTCTCCTCTCCCGCAGCTCCCCGGCTGTCCTGGCAGGCAGCCCCACGCTCCCAGGGCACCGCAGGAGTTTTTGGAGAATGCTTCCACCTCGTGGCCCTCCGGAGAACTGGCTGGCTGGGAAATGCCAGGCTGCACCCAAGACAGACCGAAACAAGGCCGTGCCACCCTCTCCACTGCCCTCGCCCAGCCTGAACTGGGGTACCCAGTATCTCTGCTCAGCCCCGGGACTGAGCTGGGTGCTGCCGGCAGCGCAGCCCACCCTGCCAGGGATGCGCACACCAGCCTGGGGTCTGACAGCAGCGCCAGCACGTGGGGACCAGCACCCCAGAGGATAGGCATGGACTCCCCCAGGGCTGAGGAGGATCTGAAGCAGCTCCTCGGTGTGTTCAAACCTCCTGCTGCCAGCCCAGGTGTGCACACACACAGACACACAGGTGCTTGCAAAAGCTTAAGCCGAAGCACCGGGGCTGCCAAACCTGTTCTGCTGGGGGGACAGCACCCATCCACTCCTGGTTCCCCTCCAAAGTCTACCTGCACAGGCAGGTGGGGTGGGGAAGGAGTGGAAGAGCCTGGAGCACACGGTGGTAAGTGCCCAGCACCTTGCGACATTCAGGGCTTTGCCATGAACCCCCTCTGGTCTGTGGGAAACGCTGCAGGGAGGAAGGGGGGTGTCACCCCCCCCATGGGCATCCCCATCCCACTGCTGCCACCTGGAACATCGGGCAAGTCACTTCTGCTCCACTGTGGGAGTGACTTGAGCTTGAATGCTCCAGGGAAACCCCACCAGCTTGCACACCCACCTCCTGTTGGGACACGGGACACGGGGTTTGGCTGGGCACTGCGCAGGGACAGGGTGACACATCTGCCATTCTCTTCTGGGCCACAACTGTTACACTTCACAGGAGAAGTTTTTAAGAGAAATGAGCCCCTCCTGCAATTCCCAGGCAACATCTCCAGCTTCTCCAGAAAGAGCCTCTGGTCCTGCTAGGCTTAAAAGCCTGGCAGTGCTTCCCCCCACGTGCTGCTATGGGAGCTGGGGGGACCTCTGTCAGAACACTGCGGTTTAGGGCAGCTGTACCTCTCTGAAATATCCCTCAGGGTGCACACCTACCCCTCACTTCTGCTCTCTGAGGAGCTCAGCAAGTGCTATCGAAATCCAACTCAACACATGTGTTTTAGAGGATGGAGCTGCTCTTCCATAAACAGTTTCCTCAGCGTTAACTAGAGCTGAGCTGCAACTCTCCTTGGCGTGCAAGGCTGATGGCATTTGCGGTCCTAATGATCCGCCTGAACAAAGGTGAAGGAGTGCTTGGTAGGCATGAGCGATTCTCAGCTTTGTTTTGTAACAGCAGCAGAGTAAAGTTGATGACATTTTTAGTAGTTTATGGTGTTGTTAAAAAACCCCAAAGTCCATGGAGATGGCGACTCCATTGGCCATGCAAAGCGCAACCTGATTGTTCCTTCTGATGGCAGCGAGAGGACCAGAGTGCCATGGTGGTGCTGCAGCGTGATGGCAGAGTGGGATCAGAGGTGGGAAGGCATCAGCTGCTTCTCCACCATCCTTCATTAACCACAGCCCCCCACCCCCAATGCCAGGCTCCCCGCTCCCCGTGCACCAAGGCCCACGCGCAGAAGCGTCAGGGCCTAGATGATCCAAGATGGAGTCAAAGCAGTGGCATTCGGGGGTTGGACTTGATGATCTTTAGAGGGCCCTTCCAACCCCCCCAAAATTCTGTGATTCCCCCTGTCACACCCAACACCCCATGGATTAGAGACCTGTCAGTGGAAAGGACCTGACCAGGCTGCTCATTGCCCATTAGGCCTCAAAGACGCCATCCCCGACCCCCATCTGGGTTTGAACCGTCTGCAGAGCGAAAGCGGCTCCCGTGAGGAGGAATCAGTAATCAATGAGTAATCAGTAATCAATGAGTAATCAATCAGTAATCAATGCAGGAGAGGGAACAAGCCTGAAGGGGATCTGCGAGCACACTCTGTGGTGCTGCAAATGGTGCCTGTGACCCAAGAGACGTAGCCCAGCCCCGTGTAATCACGCAGGGATCTGTCAAAGAGGGGGACACGACTAATCTGTCACGTTATTAAGGACCTCAAATTCTACAAGGAAGGTGGCTGGAGCTGCAGAGGTGGCTTTCCCAGCAGGACCTGGGTGAAATTTGTTGGCTCCAGCTGGGTTTGCAGGGAGCCTGTGGGCACAGCCCTGCAGCAAACCTGGATGCCCGTGTTGCCACTCAGTGAAACATTCAGCAAGATGGGTCCTGCACGGGGCTGACGTGTAGCAGGTAGGCAGGGTTTGAAAGGGGATTATAGCCAGGCTCCTCTTCTCAGCAACAGATCTCCCCTGCCACACATAACGTGGGGAGAGGCAGCTTTAAGGGCAGGATGCTGAATCTCCTCATCCTGGCTGGGGCTCAAATGTAGAGCTCCCAGTTAACGAGGAGGAAGTAGGGAGCGGTGGAATCGGGAAGTGCTTTGTTCATCCCATACGGCCAGTTGGCACGTTAAGGATCTACCGGGGGTTAATCAAAGGGCTGCTGAAGCTCGGTGAGGAACCTGCCAGTCGCCATACGTGTCACTGTCCTGAGGAAATTAAAAATCACGCGCCATATGCCGCACGGCGCAGGGAGCGAGGTGTCTCGAGCAGCATCTGCATCTGCCCGAGCATCCCTGGGAGGGGGCAGGTGGGATGCACGCTGCTGCGGGGGGGGGATGGAGGTTCATAACCCGGCAATAACTCGTCTCCTTCCCCCGCCTTCCCGGCACCGAGCAGGGAAGGACAGTGACGGGGGAAATAAGGGGAACGGAGGGGAAGGATGACACATGTTCAGCCCAACCCAGTGGCAGAGCAGCCGGAGAGGCAGAGCCAATAGCTGCTTTTCATGCTCAGTGAGTCTGTCCACCTCCACCCCCCCTCCTTGAGTCCTTAAGTTGCAGCTTTTAACTACCTCAGTGTTCAAAGAAAATATGATGCTCAGCGTGAACAGAAGGAAGAGCCTGCTGGCAGGTAGACAGCATGGACACTGATCCTGGCAGGGCCGGCTGCTGAGAGAGGTACGTGCCTTCCAAGGCAGGGATCGGAATGCAATCACATTTGGGATGCAAACTCAGAGCAGACTTTAATTTTCCAGCAGGGGGAATATGGAAATCTGTCTCCCTTGAAATGATTCATCCCCCTTTTCCCACCACCACCACCACCCCCCCCGCCTCGGTTCCCCCTGCGTCCTCTCCCCACCCCTCCCAGCACTAAGCACGTTGCTGTGGTCTCTCCATCTGGGTGACTTAACGTTGGGTGTCTTGGTGTCCCCACGCGTGTGCCGAAGTCGGGAGCAGAGGCTAAGCCAGACCTGGGTGGTACCCACAGGGTGGATGGGCTCTGGACCTGGGGGCACTGGCAGGTTGGCTTGTGCCAGGCACTGAGCAGGGATCCCGGCTGGTAAGAACCATCCTTGGGGAGCCAAGCACTGCCCTGCTCAGCATGCAGGTGCTGGGGGTGAGACAAGGGGCTCACCCAAACGGGGGGGGCCTTTTCTCCTGACAAACCCCAGGTGCCTGATGCTCCCAGCAAGGTGGAGGGCAGGGGAGGGAGGGGAGGCAGCGAAACAGGGACGTGGGCAAAGTTAGGCTCACTCCTCCCAGGGCTGTAGGTTTGAGGAGGATTCTGTGCCAGGTTCATCACACCTACAGCCTCTGCCCTGGCCTGGCACCGCTTTGGGGAGAGGGGAGGAAAGGAGGCCTGACTGGGGGATGCCTCTTTGACACTCTGCTGCTGGTGGGGCAAGCCAGGGTGGCTGTGTCGGGGGGACACCCTCTCCATTCAGCTGGGAGAGCATCCAACCTGCTGCCGGGCTCTTGCAGCGGAAAGGGCTGGGCAAATGTTTGGGTGGCACCTCTCTGGGGAGGCGGAGGGGGCTGGAAATGACACCAGTGTGGCAAAACCCCTTGTCTGGCAGTAGAAGAAAGCAACTTGTTTCCCCGTGCTGTGTGGGAGGTGTCAGGGCTCGCTGCCCCCAGGCTTTCCCTGTAATTCGGTCTCACACTTTGAGGCAGGGAGCTGTTTTCTCAGGCATGTCAAGGAGAATTGACAAGGAGTGTGTGTGGAGGGGACTTGTGGCGATGTCCCAACCAGGGCTGTCAGGATCTGCCCGGATCCCGGGTAACATGGAAGAACTTTTGTGTTCTTGAGGAGAAGAGAGCAGCTGGCATGTGTGCTCACTGAGCTCGGCATCGGTGTACCCCATCCTGGGGACGGACACGGGGCAGGGTGCTGAGAGCGGGGCTGCTCTCACCCACTGCTCCTATTGTCCTTTTCCACCCTCCTTGGTGCTGGAACCGGATCCCGTGACCGCGTGGTGTAAACAGTGTCTTAACGAACCCTTTCTGGAGCTGGTGCCATCAGGTGGCGCTTGGGAATAGGCAGCGTCGCTGCGGGAGTCCAGGGAGGAGCAAACACTTGTTGCCGTGAGCTGCACATTGCACGGGGAAACCTGGCACCCAGGGCTACCAGACACCCAGAGCCACCGGCCACCCAGAGCCACCGGCCACCCAGAGCCATCAGCCACCCAAACCTTCATCCCCAGCCCCGTGGCTGCTGGGAGGCGACATGGGAAAGGGAGGGACGGCTCTGCAGGCGCTGGGAGGTTGTGGCTGTGGAGACAGGAGGGTAAGTGTGAAGAGCTTTTTCTCTCAGCTCTGGCACTGAAGTTCAGCGTGATTTTAATTATAGATTATTTCTTCAGATTTAGCCCTGTCTGGCGTGTGACTCCAGCGCTGTAACCTCCTTGGCAGGCTGTGCTGGTGTGAGCGGCTGCGGGCATGCAGTGTGACATGGGTCTCTGAAGGAGCCAGCCCAAGATCAAAGTTTCTGGGCGGTCTAGGGAGCTTTTGTACACGGGGGAACACTTTGCTGCTCAGCCAGGTGCTTGCGGTGCGGAGCAGAATGTACCTCTCCTGCCTCCACAAACCTGCTGCTCCCGGCGTGGGGCTGCTACAACCCTGTAACACCCAGAACAAAACCTGCAGCTGGGCCCAAACCATCCCAAAACCCACAGCAGAGCCAGGTTTGGACAACCACCCATCCCAGGGAATGCTGTAAAGTTCACCAGGAGGATCCACACATAGTGAGGTGCCAGGCAAAGCTCCCCTGGCCAGGACCAGCTGCCCTGCACATACCTGCTCCATCCCACACGCCTCCTCCCTGCACCACGGGGAGAGAATCGGCCCTGGCACTCAGGGCAGCATCAGGCTGGGTGGCAACCAGGACAGAAGCAGCTGGCACCTTCCAGGCTGGCTATCTCTGTACCACACTGCTCACCACTTCCAGGGGCAGCTGGGGTTTATGACCCCCCTGCCAGGACAGGCAGACCCCAGGGCACAGCCCAGCCCTGCTAACCTCAGGGGTAACCCTCCCACTGACTTCAAAGATGTTCAAGGGGTGCTTCAGAGATGCACACATTATTGGGTATATGTTATCATTCCATGAGCTGGTTTTGGAGATCCCACATGCAATAGCATTTTTGCAGCCTAGCTTAAGTGTGCGGAGAACAGACGGGAGCAGAGGAAGAAAAGAGCTGCTCAGACTAAAGTAAGAGCATCCACATCAAGGTTTGCATCCAGTTTCACCCAACTAGATCCAATGCCACTTCCACTTGGAGATAAAAAACCCCACAGGAGCAATCCCAGCTCGGAGGCTCAGACAAGCTGGTGGGTGCCTGGGAGCAAAAGGCTTGTCTGCTGTGACCGAGCGGGGTGGCAGCTGAACCCCAGCAGCTCAGAGTGGTGCAAACCACGGGGCAGGGCTGCCTTGCTGAGGCAAGAGGCAGCTCTGGTGGCTCTCCCACCTCCCCAGCGTGCCAGGCAGCTCATCCCAGGGGTGCGAGCGGGCTGGCAGCATCGCCTGGGCTCTCTGCGGAGTGCGACGCTCCCAGCAGCAACCCCGGTTCCAGCGCAAGGGAGCACGTCCCCTGTTAATCAGCATTTAATTAAAGGACATGCTGACATTTGGAAATCAGAAACAACTCTCCTGTGTGGGCTGCCTCTCTCTGCTGCTCGCCTCTTCTCTGAATCACTCCCTGACATTTTGCCAGATTAGGATGTGACTCTCTCTCTCCCTCCTTCCTTATAAAAATAAATTGGGAAGGAAGATGCAAAAGCCACCGCTGCTCCCCGGGGGAGAGGGCGCAGGGGACGGGGTTTCACTGGGGAAAACCTCCCATCATTACTGGTGCTACAGTCGTGTCCTGCGAAGCCCCTGACTGCAGGAAGGTGCTCATGTGTAGGTGCCGCAGGGATGCTGAGGGAAGGGGCTACTCACTGCATCAGCCTGGGGTGACTGGTTGCCCCTCTCCCAAAGCAAGCAGGGCTCCGTGCAGGCACCTGGGGTGTGCAGGTGATTCCAGGTCATGCTCCTGAGGGAATGCAAGGCAGGCGGCGTGGATGCTCTGTGGGGATGGGGAGGCCCTGCAGCGGGTCCCCACGGGCGGCAGGTCGGACCCATGGACACTGTGGGTGGTCAGGACGGATGGACACGAGGATGTTTGACCTCTGGGCCTGGGGATGGCCCCACGCACGGGCCCAGGGCAGGGCTGCTGTGCCTGGCATGGGTGGGGGCAGGACCCGCAGCCCGGCGTTGGGGATGCTTCTCCCCATGTCCCAGGTGGGACCCCCATCCCCTCCTGTTTCCCCTGATGCCCCCACAGCCGGACACCCCCACCCTGCCTTCAGACTCACCTGCTGGCCCCCCTGCAGTGCCCTCCCTCCTGTGCAAGGTCCCTATGGCACGTCCCTGTGCAAGATCCCTGTGCAAGGTCCCCGTGCAAGGTCCTCGTGCAACGTGTTCGTTCAACGTCCTCGTGCAGGGTCCCTGTGCACCATCCTCGTGCCTCCTGCGTGCACCTCCCACCCACTGCCCCACCCTCCGTGCAACCCTTCTCACCACTCAGGGCAGGGTGGGAGTGGCGAGGGGGACGAGGGGGACGAGGTGGGGGGGGTGTCAGCAGCATCCGCCAACCCCGGGGGGACCCTGTCCTGCCCCGGGGAGGAGGAGGAAGCGGGGGGATATCCCCCAGTCGGGGCCTCCCGCCGGCCGCATCCCTCATCCCCCTCCCCGCGTTAGAGGAGCCACAGTACAGCAGCATCCCGCCTGCGCCGAGCTGGCCCCCGCCTCCCGCACCTTCTGCTGCTCTTGAACCGGGGCCAGCGATTCTGTTTATCCCTCAGCCCATGCCAGGGCTGGGAAAATGCAAACAGCAGCGAGGGCTGGGGGAGGAGGAGGAGGAGGGGTAGTGTGTGTGTTGGGGGGGGGGGGAGTGGGGGGGGGAGGGGGAAGGGGGGGAACCCTCACCGTTCGCTTCCCCTTGGCTGCTCATTTCAACCTTCTTTCAAGCAGAAATTACTCACATTAATCAAGAGCGAGAATGTGTTTGCAGCCCTGCAGATTTGGCAGCGCAGAATCAAATTCCATCAGTAGCAGCAGGAGGACGGGAGCCGGTATCTCTGCTGTGCACAGCCTAATAGAGCCATTGCCGGGGGAAATTGGATCTGAGAGCTCCCCTAAATTAATCTACCCTGAGAAAAAAATAAATAAATAAGTAAATAAATAATGCCAGGAGATCTACATGACAAATGAGCATTTGCAATGGAAACTGATGCAAACACCCAGCACATCGGATCAGTATGGATCTGCCCCTTGGAAACATCTGCGCGGGGAGAGGCGCACAAGGGAGTGTGGGTTCCCTGCAGCCAGGGCATGTGAGGAACCCCCGATGGGTAATTCGGGCTGTGAGAGCTGCTGGGACAGGGGAGAGGTGGGAAGCCATCGCTGCAACAAGCCCCTCTCCTCTCCTCCTCCCAGCAGGCAGGAGAGATGCTGGAGGCTGACAGCTGCCTGCGCCCTGTGCCGGCACGTGCAGCTGCAGCCGTGCCACGGGACAGCCAGGAGCATCTCTGGAGTAGCCCAGCGAGGCAAAACCAGAGCCTGGCAGGACCATGGGGCAGCATCATCGTGGCTCCTGCCACTGTCATGCCCCAGCAATGGGGCCGAGTGGGGCAGGTGGGAGCTCCTGGGGTCCTGGCTCGCAGGCGCCGCGGAGCCGGGGCGCAGGTGCCGCAGCTCACTCTGCTCTAATAGAGCTGCTGCTGCTCCAAGGTGATTGCTACTTTATTGGCTTATTTTTAGCTGCACGGCCGGGTTGAGAGCAAGATGGATGGGTCTTGTCTTGGGCCAGACTTTGGCTTGCAGCAGGAGCCCAGGCACGGGGCGGGAGCGACTGATTTGAAAGCTGCCTTGAAAATGGGGGGTGCAGAACAGGGAACTCACCAGCTCCTGCTCTGGGACCGGTCCATAGGGTGGGCATGGACTGGGCTGTGCTGGGTCGGTGCAGGCTGCCTGCTGCTGGGCACAACGAGGGACCACTGGTACCGTTTTCCTCCAGCATCCCCCAGCAAAATCCAAAGAGCCATGTGGTGGTCAGAGTCTTGTCTGCCCTGACCCATCCCAGGGTCTGTCTTCTTCTCAGAAGCAACGGGACAGTGGGAATGCTGCTGAGCCCTGGCTCTAGGTGCACCCAGGCACCCCCATGGCAGGGCACCCTCCTGCCTAGGCAGCACCAATCGGGTTAACCCCTCTGAACCACACATCACCTTGCCTTGCCGTGGCTCTGCTTGCTCAGGCACGTCCCCTGCACCACCACCCCCCACCACCCCCCCATGTCATTTTTCAACCACGGACAATTGAAAGCCTTAGCATCCCTGCTCTGCTCTCAGCAGCACCAGATGATTGAATCTTGACCTTTATTTCCCAGGTTTATTAACTCCCTGCCCCTGGACATGTGGGCTGAGCAGGGCCAGGCAGTGATGAGACAGGGAGCGTTCCCAGCGTTGCCTCTGGACTGCTGGGAGTTTGGACCAGGGAGAAGCAGCACCCAGCAGGGCTGGCTGTGAGGTCTGGCTGTGCTGGGCACAAGGACGGGTGCTGGGTGCTGAGCACTGTGGCCAGGCTGGTCCAAACTCCACCAAGGACCTGAGCAGCAGAACCCTTGGCTTTGCTCTGGTCCAGGGGAATGCTGCAGCAGAGGGAAGTGCCTTGCCCTGTGCACGGGCTCTAGGATGCTGCTCCTGAGTCCAGTTTGCCATCTCAGCGGGGCTGTGAGCTTGCAGCTGGGCACACAAGGCTTTCCACAGTAATCCCTGCTCCCTGAATAGATGCTTTTCCACGGGGCTTTGTTGCAGGAGGTTTGTTTGGTTGCCTATAGACGACAAGCAGCCCGGCATTGGAATATCACAGCAAGGGGGAAATGAACTACCTGCATGGCCAGATGATGAAGTGTCAACTTGTTTAAAAATCCACCAAGCCCTGTAGACAGTGTGTGGCAATAACTGGGTGTCTTTTCCCCCCTCAACCCCATGGGGACCTGTGGTGAGCTGTGCCCATGGTGTGCCCCGTGTGCCCACCCCAGCTGTGTGGCTGCCGGCGCGGTGGGAGCTGTGGCCAGGGAGGCTGCAGGGGATATTGATTAGTTTTACAGTGTAACCTGACAGAGCCTATTCTGGTGATGTAATGAAGATGGATGATCCCATCCCCTCGCCGTGGTGCTTTGGGGAAAGGGAAAATTATTTGCCACATCCTGGAGGGATGCTCCGTGCTCCTCCGTGCCTCGCTGCTCCGCCTCATCTCATTCCCACCTCCTCTTGGTGGTTTTTTTCCTCTTTCCATCCTTAAGGGTCTCTGCCTTCCCTTGACCCAGCACGGCACTGTCTCAGCGGGCACAGGGAGGTGGACATGATGCTCATGCTGGGAGGCAGCTGAGCCTGGTCCAGACCATTTGGGGTGCAGACCTCACTGCTGGGATGAGCTGGGAGGGGACCTGTTGCAGATCTTGGCTGCCCACAGTGGGAAGCTCTCCTGCCTTGGCTCACCACAGCCAGGAGGGTCATGATCTGGCCTCATGCCCAGGCTCACCTCTCCCTCCTCCTCTGCTGTCATTCCCTGACTGCTGTTCCTCACCCTCCTGCCTTTGCTTCCCTGAGTGCCCATCTGCATGTGCGTCTCCTCAGAGCTGCTGCAGTGGGCAAGGCATCTCCACAGCCCCATGCCCAGCTGCCAGACCAGCTTGTGCAATCCCATCCCACGTCCAACACAGAGGGAAAGACCTCTGCAGAGCGGTCCCGCTGGGAAACCCTGTGCGTGAGCAGAAAGCCTCATCCCGGGACCGTTAATTGTCAATTAAGTGCAGCTCTCTGGGGCTGATGAGCTCCTTTCATAGCCCAATCTGAGCGGTTTGGAAACCACAGGCAGTGATTTTCCCTCTGCTGACCAGCAGTTGTGAATCCATCTTTATGGTTACACCAGGCTCGAGCATTCGCATGCCAGGAGGCAGTTATGTGCCCTCATAAACATGATTTAAAATTGGTCAGGGCTTCAAAAGGGGAAAAAAAAAAAGAGGAAAGCTCATATATTGTCAGGTCTTTATTTCTCTTGGAGCTTTTACCCCTTAGGATTCGTGTTTTCAGGCTTTTCTCAACAAACACCACAGTTGGAAATGCTAAAGCGTTTTTATATAAGAACTGAGAATCCTCCAGCATCACAGGGCTGCAGGAAGGGAAACAACACACCCAGTGCTGTAACGCAGGAGATAGGATCTCCAGAGCTGCCAGCACCCTCTGCAAAGCAACCACCTCTTACTACATCTTCAGGAACCCCATGAGTCTCACTGCTATCTTCCATCAGACCCAAACCCTTCACAAACCCCATGCTCAGAAGGGATGCTCTGGTCTCACCTGGTGCAGGGGTGATGCCCAGCAGCTCCCTCACTGAGCTCCAGACGTGTAAAACCCCCAGTCCTAGAGATTTCCAGGGATGCAGAAGCCTGGTGATACTTGCAGCCTCTGTTTTAAAACCCTGAGCCTGTTAAGGCTGTGTTTGGGGTGGGATCTCTGGCATGCCCACCAATGTCCTGTGCACCATCCAGCCAAGGTCTTTGAAGTGATAAATAAACCCTTGTAAAACCAAGGGGGAAATGATCCCGTAGCAAACACACGGTGCCTTTCCAGCCTCAGGAGTCCCCTTGGATATTCATGGCAGAGTGATTTCTCTTTTTCTTGGCTAAGGGAGATCATTTCAGAAGCAGTGCAACTCCAGTGAGAGCAGAGGGGTGATTTTGGAGAAAATACCTCTAAAAATAAGGTGCACCAGCTCCTTGCCTGCCTGTTTCTGGAGGCAGAGATGCTACAAACACAATGATGAACATTCCTGTGGTCCATGGTGATTTCACCATCACTTCCCCACCCCATGTCTGGGAGGGCTGTTTGGGAAGAGCTTTGGAGCTGATGCAGAGCAAACCCCAGGCAGTGAGGAGCACGTCCCTGCGTTTCTCAGCCACCTTTTCCTCCTGCATCCCAGCATCCTGGCTTCAACCTCACACCTGGCAAAGTTGGGTACCAGGGGCAAAGCGAACGTGGCTGCTTATGGCAGGTCAGGCTGACAGTTCCTGCGAGATCAGCCCCGCCAGCATCATTCCTTGGTGATTGCTGGCTCACAAAGGGAAGAAATGGAAGCAAATCTTACATGACACATTTATTTTTGTCATCTATTTATTAGCTCAGAGCAAAAGTCCTGCTGCGCTGCATCCTGGGGATTATGCAAATGAGGGACATGAAGACAATTAAATAATAAAAAAAAAGCCCAAGTGAGCACAATGTCAGAGCTGAGCAGATGCTGAGAGAAGACACAGCCCTCCCTGGCCACTCCTGGCCTGCCACAGCCTGCTGGCACGGCTGGACCGCCTGCTCGGGCATCCCCGTGCCCAGGACCAACGTGCCGCCCTGTCCAGATGCTCCTGCTCCTTGTCCAGCTTGACAACCCAGATGAGAGGGTCATTAGGCCCATCAGTTAATGAGCTGCCCAACACGTCTCCCAAAGCGCTGCCATCCCACGGGGCTTCGTCTGCTGCCCCTTCCCAGCTCGGGGAAGGATGCAAGGGGCGGACTCAGCTGCATCCTCATCCCATCCTCATCCCATCCTCATCGCTCTCACCTAGACCGATGTGGCCAAAGCTGATGGCTGGACTAATCCTGGGCAGAATTCGATTCACAGGGCTGCTGAGGGTGCTTACCCACAAGACAGAGAGCACAGGGGGTCCTTGTCCCCTGCAAGGCACCTCCCAGCTCCCCGAGGGAGAGCAGCCCGGTGCCCCATGTCCCAGCACGGATGAGGTAATGTGCTCATGTTCGGCCGGGCGCTGCCACGGGAGGAGGATCTGGCTCTGGCTCGCTCCACGGGTCTGAAGCCTGGCTAAATCCCCACTGAATCACCCGTCGTTACACTGACAGCTCGGGATTTATGAGAGCTAAAGTGGCTGGATAGCAATGAGGAGGGGGAAGGAGGGGGGGGGAAGCTCCCAAATCTGACTTGTCTTTGCTTCTGCAAGCCACAGAGGACTCAGGCTGTGTGTTTGGGGATTTAATCCTGTCTGAACCCCTCTCTGTTGAGACAGAGGTGGAGGGAGAGCTTAAGACAGCTGAAGTGCATGTCGATAGCTGCACCCAAGCAAAGCTCCTGCCCTGACAGCTCCTGGAAGTGGGGGAAAAAAAGCTGTTTCCCAAAAGCCCGTGGAAGAGCAGAGGCAGGCTGGCACTGGAGACACGGGAAGATGCAGGGAACAGCCAGGGAAACACGCTTCCATCCTCACACCGCTAATTACACTCATTAGGGAAGGAATGCTGCCCCTGATTTCGAGCTATACCAGCTATTTTTAATTATCCAGCCTGCTGAAAACACCCCGGTGCACTCGGGTGGGTTGGCTTGGGGTTTTTTTTTTCATCTAGAAACGGGTATTTCTCCTCCCCAGGTCAGAGAGTCTTTTGTGTCTGCCCGGCTGGGAGATGGGGCCACAGACAAAGCAGAGAGGGAGAACAAGGGAGAGAGATGGGGAGAGCTGGCATCCCTGCCCCGTGTGTGTGTGTGTGGGGGGGATACCCTGTGGGTACCGATCCCCCCAGCAGGCTGCGCTGGGAACGGGAAGCTGTCAGAGGAGCAGCGGGGATGCAGACGTGCGTGCTGCTCGGCGACCCGATGTGGAGAGCTGCGAGAGACGGGAGATAATTTATGCACTAACCTCAGATTGGGGTTGCGGGCGGCCGTCCCCAGCCGGCGTGGGAGGGAGGCCGCTTCCCATCACCCCTTCCACCCGCCTCCTCCCACCCCGCAGCCACACACACAGCCGCACAATCCCCCTTACAATTAGGAAGACACCTATTCAGCACCGCTCCGGCGTCGCTGGGCTTTTGTTCCTTCTCTTCTCTGCTGGCAAAGCTCTTCTCTTTCCTCCTCTTCTCCCCCCCCGCCTCGGCTCGGCTGTGTGCGGCGGGGCTCGGCGGTTGGTTAAGTTGCTTTTCATAATCTCCACCAAAGAATATTCATCGCGGGCTCGCTGAAGTCCCGCGGTCGAGGCGGCAGGGAGGAGAGAGGAGGAGAGAAGAGAGAGGAGGAGAAAGGAGAGAGGAGGGGGGAAAGAAAAGAAAAAAAAAAAAAGGAGGAAAAAAAAAGAAAAAAGGAGGAAAAAAAAGAAAAAAGGAGAAAAAAAGAAAAAAGGAGGAAAAAAAAAAGTAAGGCAGCATTTTTCTCTTTCTTTCTTTGTTTGAAGTCTTGCCTGGAGGAGTTGTGTGTGTGTGTGTGTGTGTGTGTGTGTGAGAGAGTGGTGAATAGGAGGGGGTTGTGCCGGCTGCACGCTCGGCGTACGATGGGCACAGCACACACAGGCACCTGCAGCCATCAGCTCCCCTGTGCAGGGGTTACCTGGGCAGCCCCCACCTCCCCTCTCTGTGTGTGTGTGTGGGGAGGGGGCTCAACTCCTGCTGCAAAGCCGTGCCTGAGTGTTTCTTGCCCGGAGAAATTCGAGTCGTGTTTGTTGTGTAGGCTGTTGAGGTGTCTGTGTGTCTGTCAGTGTGTCTGTCTGTGTGTGGGGATAGAGATATTTACATCCTCGCTGCGCTGCGGCTGATGCAGGAGTTACATTCTCATTGATGGATCCGTGGTATAGCTGGGGGAAAAAATTAATTCTCTTTGTTTTGGGGGAGAATAATCACTAAATAGAGAAAACTCATCAATATAGGGATGTTCATGAAGGGGTGTGTGTGTATATATATACATATTCACGTGTATACATGCTACTGTTGGCAGATAATTCCGTGCCACTCACGTTCCGCACTTCTCAGCTGAATGCTGTGTAAGCTGTTTAACTGGGGGGGTTTGGGGTGAGCTGTGCCCTCCTCTGAGCAGTCCTGTGCCCGAGCTGAACTTTGCGAGCATCCTGGATAAGTTTTCTGTCCTACTCGGGTACCAGGCGTGTGGAGGGTGTTTGTGGAGGGCTGGGTCTGTCTGTCCATCTGTCCATGTGTGTGTGCAAAGACTTTTGCATTGTTTAACGTGCACCCCCCCTCAGCAAAGAGAAACTCTGCCCGGTGCATGAGTGGTTTTCCACCCGCTGAGTGATGGGCAGAGGGCGGGGGATGTGCTGGTGCCTGTGCCGTGCTGGGTGCCTCTGAATCCCGTCGAGAGAGCAGCGTGAAGTGTCGGAGCGGTCGGGAGGGGCTGGGTGTGCTGGGGCAGCAGCGTGTGAGCAATTCCATCCTCCGGCTGCAAACTTGCAGCTCCGGCGGCGGTGCTGGTATTCGGGCAGGCAGCGAGGAGAGGGAGGCTCTCCGGGTCCTCTGCGATGAGGTAATCCCAAGGAAAGATAAGGGAAGGGAAGCGGTGCGTGTGTCAACCTGAGCGGTGATGTCAGCCAGAGGAAAGGGGATTAATTACTCTGAGAGAGGGATCGCCTTCATCTCGCTGCCACTCGGGTCCTGCTGCTTTTCCAGACCTGCTGGAACCAAAGGGACTCTCTCGATGGGGCCCTGAGGGCTCGCGGGGTCTGGGGAGACCAGATGGATCCCCATGGCTTGTGCAGTGATTTGGGGGGGGTGCACTCACCTCTCTGCCCTGTGATGGCCCATTGAGGACAGAAATCATTTCTCTCTACTGGAAGCTCCAGCAAGGAGGGGGCAGGGTGGCAGAGCCCCGCTGAGTCCCCCTCCAAGGAGTGAACTGGGGATACCCAGAGGGACCCAAGGGATGTCCCCTCCTGGTTTTTGCAGATGTCTGTGTGTCCCCAAGGAGTGGTGGAGGATCTTCAGTGGCCAGGCTGGGTGGGACCGGGGCTGGGGCAGCTCCAGGCAGAGAGAATGGGATGGGGGACAGGCTTGGGGCACCTTCAGCAAGGCACTGGGGTCCCACTGCATCACTCCCTTCCAAGGGGCAGACAAACCCCATGGAGGGACCCCTGGGGATGGAGCAAGGTGGTGGGACCCCAGTGCTTTGGTCAGCAGGGTGAGCAGAGGAAGGAGGATCTCCAAAGTGCAAAGGAGACTCTTTCTCCACCCGAATTTCCCCTCGTGCTAATCGGTGTCACCTTATGGCACGAGTCCCCAGAGACTTGTCAGCAGAAGATGACAAATCACAACTGATGCTGAGTAAAGGGGGGGGGGGGGCAGCAGAGGAAACAAACATCTCACGTCTGCATCACCTTGGACCTGACACAGAAGATGCCCCCGTGATGCCCCCCACCACTCAAGCCCTACAACGGTGGATGCCACCGTTCGCTCCCCAGGCTCTGTCCTTGCATGCTGCCTGTTGCACTGAACTCCCCACAGCCCGAGAGCTGGGGTCAGCCCAAGTTTGGCTTTTGGGAGATCTTCTCTCCGGGGCTGCCAGCTCAGTATGACCGTGGCTGAGACCCCAAAGCAAGAGCAAACATGCCTAGACATGGCTCACCAAACCCTGGGAGGGAGTGAATAGCTGCTTGAGGCTTAACCACCCTTCTGCCTTACACATGCGATGGTGGCAGCTCCCATGTGGGTAGACCATCAACCCACCCTGTTTCCATCCAACCCACCCCAGCTTCATCCTCTCTAGCCAGTGATGGGGAGTATCAATGTGGGCATGTGGGGAAGGTCAGCCCAGCCCTACAGGTGTGCCTGCATCCCTGCCATCTCTCACCACCTCTCCTTGTCCCACTGCCTTCATCCACACATCTAGAGGGGAATCCTAGTGGGAAGCACACCAGTGTCCTGCGTGTAGCTGGATGGGGTCTCACAGGGCAGCCTGGTGTATCTACAGGGTTCCTCCCACACGTGGTGGGGGTGTGGGGGTCCAGCGCAGCCCCTGCACAGGAGGAGGGAGCAGAGTGGGGCAGTGGAGTTTGTAAAGCACATTACAATTTGTCTGGTCTGTGCTGGTGCAAATCCCCTGGGCCATGAGGAAAAGGGGCCTTGGGGGATATGGGGGGGTTAAACCCTCTTGGGACATGGTGTGGGGCTGTGGTGTGACTTCTAGCTGGGCGCTGGCAGCTGCCTCTGCTCCTGTCCCAGGATGGAGCCTGGTCAGTGGCTTTACAGGAGCTGCCTGAGTTCGCCCACGTGATGGTGAAGCCACGTGCAGAGGGATTTTGGGGTCTTGCTCTGCGGGGGGAGGGAAAGGCACCTTGGTGGGGCCACTTCCCCCTGCACTGCCTGTCATTGTTGGATTCAGCCCCAGTTTATGGCGGTGGGAGTTGAGTTGATGGCTTTGCTACCCGTGCTTGTGCCCAGGGCGATACCCTGGGGTCACCCAAGTCACCTGGGGCAGGTCTGAGCCCAGGGAAGCGGCTCCCCAGGAGCATCCAAGGGGCCATGCTGGTGTGGAGCCGATGGTTATCCTGCCTTGGCTTTCTACCTCTGGGCAAAGTGCCCCCGTACCCCCACGGGGCTCCTTCCTCACCTCCCCCCTCTAATTCCTCCATCCCTTTGTTCCCTCCGCTCTCCTCGCTCCCGATCACTGAACCATACCCTTCAGCCTGGCCGTCCCCCCCTCCCCTCCATTACCAAGTCCAAGTCTCCAGAGATCCGAGGGGCGCAGCGCTCGCCCTCCCCACCCTCCTCCGAGCGAGGGACCAGCCCCCACCCCACACGGGATGCTCGGGCTGTAGCCCCCACCTCAGCCCCCCGCTTTGGGGAGTCCATCACTCATCAGCCCTGTGTGTTCCTCCAGCAAATCCAGACAAATTCCCTCCTGGCTGCTGCAGCGTCTCCTGCCTCGCAGCCCAGACTTAATTACAGCCGGGGCTGCGGGAGCTGAAATATCTGTGACCAGGAATGTGCTAAGGGGCCCGGGAGGATCTTGTTAGCGAGTGACTTACCTGGAGCCCCCAGTTCCCTTTGCCCTCTCTTAATGGGCTGCGTGGCAAACGGATGGCTGGTTTGCAGGAACAGATCTAGGTGGTTATCTCGCCCTTTCCCTCTCTTGCCCCTCTCCCTCCTCCACCTTGGAAACAGCAACGCTTTTTGGGGTGCTGTGGGGCTGAGCGGAGGGGTTTGGGGTTCAGGGTTCAGCAGAACCACACCTGCTGGGACCCAGTCATGGTTGTGGGGTGCTGGGGCCAGACATGCCCCTCCAAGGGTCGCTTGGTTCAGGGCCAGGTCCCCTGCTCAGGATTTAGCTGTTGGTTTGCAGAGCACAGAGGCACCCAGGGGTCAAGCCAAAATTAATTTATTCTTACTTTTTTAAATTCTTTTCCCAACAATCTGAGAAATAAAATCATGTAGGGCTGGTGAATGCTTTGATTCATCCAGAGAAAAACATTTTGTTATGTTTCCAGTCACCTAAAATAGGTATTTTTGGTGGGGGAAGGGAAGGGGAAGGGAAAGGGAAAGGGGAAGGGGAAGGGGAAGGGGAAGGGGAAGGGGAAGGGGAAGGGGAAGGGGAAGGGGAAGGGGAAGGGAGGCTGCATCTTCTCAGAGCCGTTTTTGTACCCAAAGCTGACTGGCACAATCTAAGTGGATTTGCAAAATGTTCCTCCTGGCTCAAGTTTGCCTGTTGCAGTGAGAACATTTCTGCTCTCCAACACAACTTCAGGCACCCAGGGAAATCCTGGCTCCAGGCTGAGCTGTGCCAGGGCAGCTGGAGCCCAGCTCCACGTACCCCAACCCCTCAGCACCTCACCAGCCCCACTTTTCCTACACATGTCCCTGGGTCAGGGAAAGCCAAGCCCTGGAGCACTGGTACCTTCTGGGAGGGGAAATCACATCTCATGGGCTGCTGGGGCATTGGGGAGAGGCTGCACCAGCAGTGTGCTGTTGGGGGAGAGGTGGCCTGAGCATCCTCATGGACCACACAGTGCTGAAGTAGCCAGGAAGGGAAAGGATTTGATTTTCTCCCCATAAAACAAACGAGACCAGTTTTATGCCGTGTTCTGTGGCTTGGAAGGAGCATGAGATTGCACGTGCACCTGCAAAATTAGGAGTGTTTTGGCCCTTCCTGGGCCTGTGGATTTTCTGTGGCTGCCAGAGCATCCCGTGAAGGGAGCCTGGGCTCTGTCTGGTCTCTGTTTAATGCAGGGCTGAGCCTGTGCCCAGGCTGCGATGCCGCGGTCGCCGTTGCTGCTGCAAACAGGGAGTGTTGAGCACATCTCTCCCTGGTGCCTTGGGGAGGGTGATGCAGGCAGTGGTCTCATCACCAGGCACCTGCTCAGGGAGCCACGGGAAGCAGCTCCATGGTGCTCTCCTGAGCTCCCCATGAGGGATGCGCTGCCTGATCTGGGTGTCACTCAGCTGACCCCCCCTCTTTTTATCACCTGGAAGAGTTGAGGGATTTACATAGCATTCTGGAAAGCTGTAGGTTATGCCTGTTTTGTTAAAGCAGCTATCAATACCAAACCAGGGGATGAGAAAGCTGATTAAACCCCATAAACAACCCCAGTATTACCCTATCCACAGGGCATAGGAGTGGCAGACAGTGTGCACCTCCAGCCTTCCAGAGCACCCATGCAGCATTTGGAGCCTCCTCTTCCCCAAGTAGTTTCTCTAAAGCTGGAAAGTCCAAGCGTGACGACTCAGAGGACAAGGTACTGCACGCTGAAGGCTGGGAAATGACATTGTTACAGTGACAAATATTCTCCAAATACCCAATTCACGATCCTGGGCGCCTTATAAATGTGATTAGTAGATCTAATCTTGCCGTGCTGGAGCCAGTTGTCAAGACAGTTTGGAAATGGATCGTTGCCCAAGCCTGACTTCAACTGCTCCCCGAGTTCTAGTAGTTAATGCTTGAAAACTAAACGAGAGAGTTGGGTCCCACACGCCCTGCCCCGGGGCATGAGCCTGTCTGTAGCTGGGGAGAGAGTGGCAGGGGTGGGGGGGAAGCCAAAGATGATCCATCCCCTCAGGGAAAGGCTGACTGCACCTTCTTGGGTTGTTGCTAGTTTGGATCTCTGTGAAAAGCAAAATCCTTTAGGTGTATGCAGCTTGGCTGGTCTCTGTTCTTGAGTATCCATCATCCACCCCTCCATCCCTCCATCCTTCCCATGTCAGTTATCGAGTGTGTATGAGTGCTCTCCCTGTTGCAGCAGGGATGGAGGCAGCCCCACACATGTCTCTGCTCTCCCTGCACCTAAGGGAAGAGGGGATGAGCCCTGGGAGAAGGAGAAGCAGCACCAAGAGCCCTTGGCTTCTGGGAGGCTTCCTCATGCGCTGTAATTTGGGGTCCTCTTGCTTTGGGTGCTGTCATGTGGGGACCCTGGGGACCTGCCAGCTCCGAAGGCGATTCCCACACGTGCCATGCTGGGTGCTGGTGGGAGCTGCTTGGCACAAGGGGTTTTCTGCAACCCAGCTGGAAAGGCAGGAGAGCAAGATTTCCCAAAGCACTCGAGTACTTCTGGGGAGCTGGGATGGTTTCCAGCCGGGATGTCACAGCATCCCAGTCCCCTCTGGGAGTGGGAAAACCAGGCTAAGCCCTGAGTGCCCCGGCTCCCTCTGGGGAGCACAGCAGGTAGCTTGCTGAGGGCAGCAAAGTACTTTTTAAAGACTGGCTCTAAGTACTGTGAGTCTCTAAGGTGCTTTTGATGCCTTTACCCGGGATTTTGGGGGGGATGCCGATGGGGACCTGGTTTCAGGGCAAGCTGTTTTCAGTGCTGCTCAAGCTTTTGCAATTTTCAGGCAGCCAGGCTGGGGTGAAAGCTGCAGGGATGTGGTGAGAGAGTCCCCGAGCTCACCCCCTCCCCGCCTTCCCCACCGCCCAACCTGCCCAAACAGCCCCCACCTCCAGCAACCCAGCGCCTGGGACGAACAGCACGGGGGAGGCTTTGAGCGTATCCAAGATACAGCGGATTTGGGCACCCTGTCAAATGTTCTCATTGTCTGACCCTTGTCCAGATGCCAGTAAAACCCTTTGGGAAATTCCCCCCTCCACCCAGCGCACCGGCTTTAATTACAGAAGAGGAATGCGAGGCGCAGGGCCCCGCTCCTCCCGCCTCTGCGCTCGGCTGAGCGCGGGGCACCCGCATGTGCCCCCCAAAGTTTGGGGTCCAGGAGGGTGGCAGAGTTATGGGGGGCGACGACACAGGGAAGGGCAGCAGCGGAGGAGCAATGCTGGGTGCTGGGTGGGATGTTTCCCAAACCCAGGGTGACGAGCGGGGGCTTGTCCCCCCCCTCCCCGTCCCGCTCTGGCAGCAGTACCCAAGCAGCAGGACATGAGTAATATACATCCCACTGGGGGAGTTAGATCAAAGGCAGTGGAGTAGATACAAGAGGTTTCTGCTTCACAGACCAGAGAGGCTGCAGTTCAATAGCGCCTTTGTTACCGGCTCTCCGGAGCTGGGGATGGAGAAATACCTGACCCCTGGCTCCCTCCCTCCGCTCCCGGCCCCTCGGTGCACAACCATTTCAAGCATGCGACGGTGCAGCGAGGCTCATCGGGGACGTAGGGACAGGGCGCTGGGGATGGCAACGGGAGCAGCTGCCACGGGAAGGCTCCAGGCTTTAAAACTGAGACACCCCCCCCAGCCCTGTAGCCAGCTGGGGTTCGGAGGTGATGGGGCAGCCGCCCCCCGGGCAGCGCCGAGCAGTTGCTTCCCCCGAGCATCGCTGAGGTTTTGCTGGGGTGGTGCAGGGAGGAGAGGACGGTGCGGGCGATGCCACGGCGGCTGCCGTCCCAAGGCCTGTGTCCGCTGGCGTGGCGCCTTTCCCGCCGAGAGGATACGGTGCTGCCAAAGGTGAGGTCAGCTGCGCTCGGCCGGAGGCTCCGGGCTGTCCTGGGGTCCCTGCGGTGCGGTGTGGGGCTGGTGGCTCTCGGGCAGGCACGTGCTGCAGTGCTGGGGAGAGCAGCCTGGTGCTGGAACTGACCTGCTTTGGGTGCAGCCTCCTTGGGAAGGTCTTGGGTGCCAAAACAGAGTCCTGGGGCCTCATCCCAAAGAACCACAATGTCCGTCTGGACAGATTCACCTCTGGAATCTGGGATGTGCAGTGAAATTGGGGCTGTCTCCTTAGCGCACCCCCAGGAACTTGGGCTGGGTTGGGGCTGGGGATGGGGAATAGAGACTGATGTGGGGCTTCTGGCGTGCTGTGGGTGCACACGGGGAAGAGCTGGCAGACCTGTCGGTGCCATGCCTGCACCCAAGGGCCAGACGATGCTCAGGCAGAGCTCGGTGCCTCGGGCTGCCTGTGGATGCACCGACCTGTGGCTGCAACTGCAGAGCAGAAGGGGCACACAGTGGCCTTTTATTCTCACCATTCATATATGGGATTTAAAAGAGGAAAGTCCTTGGGAAAACGCTGCTTCAGAGGTACCTGTGAGCTTCAGAACTTCGGTTTGTAGGTCAAAGTCATGCTCACTATTGTGAACTGCAGGTGCAAAATCCTTCCCTACTTCCAAACCTGGTTGCTGTGTAGTTTTAGAAACACTGAATTTCCCAAGGATTCTTGCTAGGGCAACAAGAAAGGGAGTTTCCTACACTCAATAGCAGAGCTGACCTCATCAGCTCCCAGCAATTAGCACTCACTGTTGCTGAACAAGTCGACATCCTGGCAGGGGAAGAGAATAAAGGCAGAGGCCAGCGCTTTCCCAGGGACAACCTGGGCAGCCTTGGTGCCATCGGAGCAGCTCCTGCAGGTGTGGGGAGGTGCAGAGGCTTTTGCTAAAGAATAAGGTCTGTGTTGGGCTCTCAGAGGAGCTGCTGGAGCAGCTGCTCCCCATGAAAACGCGTCACCTCGTCCTGAGACGCCTCTTTTGTGGGTCTGCAGATGGAGGCTCCCCCGAAAAGGCGGCAGGGGAAGGCGGCAGCCGGGGGGGAAGCGAGCAGGAGGCGGGTTTGCAGCCAGACCTTTCTTTAGCCCTTTGTCTCAGCCGACAAAGGCGGCTCTGTTGGATGGATGCACCTCTCGCCACTGAGCATCCGATGCCTCTGCAGCCAGGTGAGCTGCGGGGGCAGAGGGGCTGGCACCAGTGCAAGGTTTGGTCTTCCCAGTTCCCAGCAGCTCCATGACTGGGGGGGGGGGAAGTGCCACAGTGGCCTGAAGGGTGGGGGGTTTTGAAACAGCTACAGGAGGGGGTACAGCTGTACCCCAAGGTGAGCATCTTCCCCCCCTCTGCTTGCTTGCAAGAGGGATTTACCCCACGGGGTCCTGGGTGGGTGCTGAAAGGGGTGCTTGGGCAGGCGTGAAGTCGTGCTGCTCCAGTTGCAACCAGAGGGACTCCCTGGTTTGTAACTCGAGGTTTATTGGGTTCCCCAGAATCACCAGGTTAGAAAAGACCTTTAGGAACATGGAGTCCATCCAGGTTTAATGGGATCCTCCAAAGCAGCACAGGAAGGAGCGATGGGGATAGCAGGAGAGGAGCTGTAGCTGTGCCCAGGGCACCCGGGGAATGAAAATAAACCACTTCACTGCCTGCTCCTTGGGCACGCTGCCACTGAGTCAGGCTATGGCATGTTGTCTTTTAAGCATCCCCTCTGCTGCAAGAGGCTCTTGTCCCTGCAACCGCAGCTCATTACAGCGCTGGGAGCAGGACAGGCAGGACGCTGGGTCCTCCTCCCCTGGGTCAGGCCACCGTGCTGGCAGGTGGCTGCCGAGGGGACGGGCATGGCAGGTTTGGCTCTCTCCACCCTGTGGTGCTGTGGTGCTGAGGGGTGTTTTGGGTGGGAGGTTCCCCTCTTTCTGTAGGGCTGAGCTGGGGAGGATGGGGTGGGGGCTGCTGCGTCCCCCCACGTTGGGGGCAGCGGGGTCAGGCTCCTGGCTGGGCACAGGGAGGGAGCACAGCTCAGATGGAGGGGTTCCTTGGGTTATTCCCCTCCTTTCCCTTTTTCCTTTTCTCTCCCCAAAGACCGCTGGCTTATCCTGGGTAAGCCCTCTGCTGTGGTCTATGGCTTTTTATTCCTATGTGATTGCTTTTCCTAACTCATGTAGGGCGAAAAGCCATGGGCTACACAGAGGAGGGACTCCACCTTCCAGGCACCTCTGCAAACCGCACGGACTCCTGATCCCTTTTTAATCACCCATATTTATTTGGTAACAAATAATAAGTGAAAGGGGGCATTGAAGCCTTGCAGGGCCTTAGGGGTTTAGCAAGACGGATGGGGCAGGGGGGTGGCGAGCGGAGGGAGAGACAAAAGGGGGTGGAAGGGGATGGTGTGGGGGGGGGCACGGCCTTTCAGGCGCCGTTGTCCCCATTCAGAGCTGAAAGGGCGCTCAGCGGCGCCGGGTGCGGGTGAAGGGGGCTGTGAGGGCAGTGGGAGAGGCTTTTCTTTGGCAGAGAGCTTTTCTCACACGGTTCAAAGCATCCCCACCTGCAGCCCCACAGAACAAAGGCATCAGGCAGAGGCCAAGGGCATTTCCAAGGGCCGCGACCGCTGCCCTCAGCCCGCACCCGAACGCCTGCCAGGTGATGGCAGGAGCCCTTTCTGCTGCTGTGGGCTCCCCTTGAGCTCGCAGGGGGCTGAGAAAAGCCCAAGCACCTCCAGCCCCATCCGCCCCATGGTGCTGTGCCCCTTCCAAGGGATGCTGTGGACCCAGTGGGTCCCAGTGGGACCCAGCCTGGAGCCACCCAGTTCATGCCACGCGGGGCCATGGCCAGCCCGGTGCCACGAGGACATGGCCAGGGGCATGTGAGAAGGACAGGTTAATTACACCACAGGGCTTGGCAAATTGGCACTTCTTTAATTGTGCAAGGGCAATGTCTGTGGGCACAGATCTGGGCTGCATGGAGCGGGAAAGGAGGGTGCTGATGCAGCCCCCATTCCTGCAGCCCCCATCCCTACAGCCCCCATCCCTGCAGTCCCCATTGCTGCAGATCCCATCCCTGCAGCCCCCATCCCTGCAGCCCCCATCCCTCCAGCCCCCATCCCTGCAGATCCCATCCTTGCAGCCCCCATCCCTGCAGCCCCCATCCCTGCAGATCTCATCACTGCAGCCCCAAGCACCGCAGACCCCATGACCACAGACCCCCATCGCTGCAGACCCCACTGCTGTAGCCCCCATCACCTCAGCCCCCATCACTACAGCTCCCAATACCACAGCCCCCATCACCACAGACCCCACCAGCTCAGACCCCAGCACTGCAGACCCCCTTCCCTGCTTCCATCAGCACCTGAACCACATCAGGGGGTTACAAACCACCTTCCCCAAGCAGGAAGGGAGCAATTTCTCTGTTTTTTTTTAAATTCTCACTTCCTGAGCTTTGAGTCATTAGGTGTCAGGCTTTATTTCACCAGCCTGGAATGCATCTTTAAAAATAATAGTCATTGAAAAAAAGGAAAGCTGAGATTCAGCTGTAATCCCATGACTCAAGGAGGTGTGGAAGGAAGAAAATCATGAAATCCCATGAGTTCCAACAATGAAAGCATGAGAGCTGGCAAGACTGTGCCACATAAATCATCAAAACTAAACACCATCAGTCAAAATGAAAGGAATTAAGCCAATCTCACCAGGCTGTTTTAATTATTTTTTAATGAGGATTTGCTCATTCAGAAAATTCACCCATGACAATGGCTGCCCCCAGCCATTCACACCGAGCAGGGCTGGTCCCTGCAGCGGCCACGCATGGCTTGGCCCTGATGCTCCCACCCTGGGGCTGCTCTGGACCCCGTTGTGAGGCTGGGGATGGGGAGCAGGGTGCCAAAAACCACCGGGAAGGGGAGAGTGGGCTGACACCAGGGGTCCTGCTGTTGCCTTGGTGCAATCCAGAATGTTGTGGTGGGGATGTAACGAGGAAAATCCTCTCTGGGTTAGTGGGTGCTGCGCTGCAGTGGGTCCTTGGGGAGGGGTGGGGGGTGGGGGGCACGACCCCCTGGCAAAGCCCCCATCATTGCCACAAGCACCAGGGGGAAAGGAGCTATGGTGGAGCAGGGATGCTGGTGCAGGGATATCGACTCCATGGCACTTGCCTCTCATGGGGAGCCCGCAGAGGGATGCAGACACCCCCCCGGAACGGCAGCAGCCGCCCCCATTAGTATTTCGGTGGCTGTTGGGCAAAGCAGCTCGGAGTGGGATTATTGGCAGCCTGTCTGCACTACGCTGGCGAGGTACTCCACCCCTGGGACCTGCTCTCCCTCCCCTTTATGCTATTGATTTTTCTTTTAGCAAGGCAGGCATTAAGCAGGAAAGAAACGGAGGGGGCACGAGCTGCTGCCGTGCTGGGCTGGAGAGCTGCTGGGACAGGAGGGCTGTGAGTGGGTCCGTCAGTCGGGGTGTCTGGGGGTCAGGAACCAGGGCTGGCAGCTCTCTGCCAAATCTCTTTCCTGTTTGCCCAGCTCCAGCACTCCCTGGCGATGCACAAGGGTTTAAAAGCAGCAAGATTTGACTTGTGGCTTTTGACTTGGTCCTTGGGGGAACACCCGGCCTGGGGCGTGCAGGAGGCGAGGGGGGAGATGAGCACGGGACATGTGTTTCTGTGAAAGCCCTGCCGTGCAGCAGGCGTTGGCAGAGACCCCTGGAAAAGGTCCACGGAGGAGAGGAGATGCTGCCAGCGCCAGGTGAGCTCTCGGCTTGTCTGGCATCCCCCTCCCAGCAGCAGCTCCGCTCACCTTTCAATTAGCACAGCCTCTGCCTGCGGCCCCGGGCAGCTGCAATTACTGCCCATGTCCAGGGCCAGGCAAAGAAAACCCCTCTGCTGCCACACTCCTTCACAGTGCTAAATAAAACAGGAGATGAGGTTGGCATTTTCAAAGCACCTTAAGGAATGTGGACACGTGCCTGTGTTTCAAATCCCAGCCCTGGTCCAGACAAGTGAGCTGGAGGAAGAGCTGCTCCACGCTGCTCCTGGGCAGCTCCATCTCCAGGAGCGCCCAGCAAAGGAAAGATGCTGAGTGATCAGCCCCTTCCCAGCACCTCCCAGTCCTTTCTGCGCTCCCAGGAGTGAAGGTGCAGGGCAGGACCAGTCCCTATGGACAGATAATAACTGCCATTTATGAGTGAAGCATCCATCACCCAGGATGCTGGGTGTGGAGCTCCCAGATCCTAAAGCTGCTGGTGTGGGAGGTAGAGGCTGCGTGTGCTGCCCTGCAGGGAGGGAGAATCACAGCCGGTGCCCTGACACTGGTCCCCCACTGCTGTATCACCCCCTGGACATCCCTCATGGCAGCAGCTGCAATTTTGGCTTCAAGTGTGCAAGGACCACCGGACTCATGGGGAGGGCACCAGCTCCTGAATACCACTGGAGCTAGTGGGGGATTGCAGGGCTGGGTTTGCATCCATACAGCATCAATGGTGCTGGAGGAGCAGCAGGAGCAGCACCAGCCCCATGGATGCTGATCCCAGGTGACGACCTGAGCAGGGATTGCTCATTATCACTATTTCAATTACAGCCAGATGATAACGAAGTGAAAAGCTTGGGGGTTTTAATCAAAGCTGTGACAGCACCCAACCCCAGCAGGACACAGTGGGATGCCCAGTGCCTCACTGGCAGCACCCGGCCCTGGGGAGGGTCGGTGCACACATGGGGCTGTGGCACTGGGACCTGGGATGGGGAGGATGATGCTCAGTGTGAGCCCAGGGAGATTTTAAAGCTCAGCCCTTGTGCAGGATCCCCAGAGAAGGATCAGAGCATTAAAACTCACACTGCAGCCCACATCCCCAGTAGGGTCTGTGCTTGGCATGAAGAGCTTCCCTGGGGGTTGATCTGTGCCTGGCTACAGGGTGTCACCATTGGGTATTTACCCACCCTTTGCCTCAGAGGGTTCCGTTCCTCCAGCGCTCATCCCACACGAAATCCAGGTCACTTGGCTGCCCCAGCTCTTTGGAGAAAACCTGCCCCCAGTTAGCTGGCCAGGGGCTGGAGGAGGTTTGTATGAGCAGTTCACCAACAGGACAAAACCCATCAGAGAGAGACAAATCTGGGACTTGCCAGGAATTATTTCTCCAGCCCGGCTCTCGGCGGGGAATTACGGATGTGCCGGTTGTGCCACGGAGAAACCTTCCTCCTCCTGTCTGCCTGGAAATGGGTTATTTAGTAACTGGTGAGGCCACTGCTGCTGAGTCAGCCCCCAGCTAATGAACACCCCGGCTGCCCATTTGAAATTTATTGCACCTATTAATTACAACCATTAGCTGCAGCCAGTGAAATTTTTATAATGAGGACCCTGGCGACTTTGCCTTCCTAGCAGCAAATTAACTGTGTGGGGGGAAGAATCAATGGGATCAGCATACTTTACAGGAGCGATGTTTTAATTAGTGATCCTCTGCAAACATGCCAAGCAACAGCTTCTCCGTTCATTATCTCTCCTTAAAGGGATGGGGCTTCTTTTCAGGTTGGTTTTATCCCGCTCTGTTGTTGGGTTTCTAACAGGCTGCTGCTCATTACTGAGGCTGCTTTGAAGTTGGGTTTATTTTAGGGCTGGTGGCAAGCAGAGAGATGTCCAAGGTTGGGGTTTTTTTTTGGGGGGGGTGTGGGTGTGTGGAGGGGGGGAAGCAACCTGTGGAAATAATTATTTGGGAAGCTTGGCTGAAAAAATAGCTAAATTGGAGGGGGGATGGATCCTGTGGCTGTGAGGATGAGGGGAATAGGGAGTGGGGGAAAGGGGTCATGTCCCCTCTGAGCGATACGCTCTGAGCCCCGGGGATGTGGGACCTGCAGCTCTGATGGAAAGGAAAGGACCCAACGTCCCAGGCAAGGATCATTCTGTGCAGGAAGCATCCACATTGCACAAGGCTGCCATGCTTCAGAAGAAAGTCTCTGCAGGTCCCATGAGCAGAGCCCCAAGCACTTCTCTGGGGTCTTTCCCAAGGGTCTCTGCTCAGTGGGTTTTGGAAACCCAGGCTGCTGATCCCCAAATCATCAGTCACTCCTGAAAGTCTTGGCTGTAGAGGCAGGGGGACTAGCTATCATGAAAGGCAAATGAAATTAAATTTCTGGGAACTCTTCTACCTTTCATTACAAATGATTTAATTCCATGTGGTTCCCTGGAAATACACAGGACCAATTTCCATTGCAAATGATCCCATTTCCCAGGGAAAAAAAAAACCCACCCCGACAGGCTGGAGGCAAAAGGCAGCTTTGAAATTCAGGGATTAAAATGCAAAACTTCATGTTGTGGGTTTCTTTTTTTTTCCAACCAAGCTCCTAAAAGTTAATTCAACAGCATCTCTCAGGAACTAAAAAGTTGGGGCAGGGGAAGAAAACCAACTGAAATGAGAGCCCCTGATGTGGGAGCATCACATCCTGGGTCTGAGCATCACATCCCAGGTCCAGCATCACTGGTGTCACCTGGCAGCTCCATCCTGTCCCTGCAGTGAGGCGCTGTGAGCCCTCCCTGCACCCCTGCCTGCACTTTTACCTGCCCAGGATCTCCCCTGCTGAAGATGCCCCGTTTCAGCTGCTGGCTGAGCTGCCCAACAGAAGCCCAGGGAAACGGGTAATTGCTGGGCTAAGGAACAGACTCCGTCCAGCTGGTCCAGAAAGACATTTTTTAGGGCTGGGGGAAAGTGACATTATTAAAGTGAGCATGCTGATTTCAGACAGCTCCCAATTCATCACCGTGACAGTGACAAACACGGCCTGGGGTTATGCAGTTGACTAAAGAGAATTCTCTAGCTTTACATTTTTAATGCTCCTCGCATTTTCTCTGCTGCAGCAGAGTTTTATCCCAAGGATCTTCTCCCTTGAATAGAAAGGGCAGCGCGGGTCTGTGAAGCATGCCCAGCCCTTGCAAATCAGGCAGGGCTTCTGTCATCACTGCCCAAGCCAGTTCATTTATTTTTTAATTATTCCTTGCTCCTTCAGGATCCTTTTTCTACCTTTTCAAGAAGAACAGGAGCGTCAGCCTCAGCTGGGCTGGCTCTGTTCTCCGGGGCTCATTCATCATTGTCTGCTGCCTGAATGGGAGGCAGAGGGTCAGCCTGAAAAGCCTCGGCGTTACAAGCTCCTCTAAATATATCAATAGCTCCCTAATGGACGCTGGGGTCCCAGCCGGACCGCCCAGGCTCTTGGGCCGGCTTTGTGTCTGCAAGGAGGGGGATGGATGGCTGGGATGGGCATGGAGTGGGGGGGGGGATGTGGGGTGGCACGGGGCAGCGGGGATGGGCACCCATGGGGACCGAGGGCTGCTCAGCCCATCAGCCTGGGAGGTCTGGCGCGGGCGTTGGTGCCTGGTTAATGGGGAGGGTGTTAAACAAGGGGGTCGGGTGCTGGGCTGACAGGGGGTGGGCAGCACGGGAGAGGGCGGTGTCGGCCAGATCTGGGGTTTGGCAGCACCGGATCAGACCCGACGTGGCAAACCTGGGTGCTGCTCCCCGAAGCTTCTCCCTCCCCATCACCTCTGAAGCTGTGCGAAGCTGGGAGGGCGCAGGGGACGGGAGGTGAGCGTCCCCCCCACACCCATCCCGGAGCCTGGCCCCCACACAGCCCCTCCACCAGCCGGTCCCTCCAAAACCCCATTCTCAGCCCAGTAACAAAAAAAAGCAGCAGCACAAAGAGCGCGGCGGAGAGACCTGCCGCTACGCTGAGAAGCCATTCAGAGCGGGAGACTCATTAAAGAGCCTGTTGTCATTATTTGTGAGCTCCAGAGGTAGCCTTATTTAATTTGGGAGCTACTAGGCAGGTACCCAGATGGCTGGGGGCGAGGGAAAGGGCTGGGGGGGTGGGGGCACAGAGGCAGAAGCGGATGAAGGGGGATGCCTCTCGCTGCTGCCTTCGCTTTGTGCTGCAGCTGGGCCCCTTGGAGCAGGGGGAAACGGGGAAGGCAGGGATGTGGCATCACTCCCCACCACATCGTGTAGAGTTGGGGCAGGGTGGGCCCCACCTGCCTTAGCTTGTTGGTTTTAATTCTCTACCAGCTGTCCCTGCTGTGAAGTAGGGCTGCTCCAAACCCTGCCGGGGTTGCAGTCCACAGGCTGCAGGCTGGGGGGTCCTCTGCAGTACCCAGCTGTCGGGGGTTGTGGGTGGGTGGGGGATCACCCTTTGCTCACTGCTCTGGAGGTGACAGTACCTCCTCCACTGGCCCTCAGACGCCTGGAGTGCTGTGCCCGTTTCACATCTGTGTGAACCGAGGCCCTGAGATGGTCCCTGCCTGTGCCGGGAACAGACACAGAGCCCGGGGGCTGCGGGGAGCCCCAGGCTGTGGCCACGCTCTGGGTGTCACGGTCCCTTGAGGTTGGCACAGTGTGGCAGGGGTGAGGATGTGGCTCTCCAGGCACTGCCTGGGCTGGGAGCCCTGCATGGGCTGGGAGCCCTGCACCAACCTGGGGCAGATCAGAGCCGCTCACCTGCACACTGTACACAAAGCCACGGGCTGCAGTGGGGACACGGGGAAGGTTTCACCCCAGACCGTGTTCCCTGCAAGTATTTGTTATTTATTTAAACACAACCAGGCCTTCCATTTGCATAATTACATTTTGCAGCTGTTGGGCCATCATGTGGGCTGTGCTCTGGGGCATTATTTTATCCCTTCAAGACGGACACAAAGAGGGTGAACTCTGCTCTCAGCTGGGCCTCTTTGTGCCGTAACCTGGTGCTGCCCCTGCGCCACGGCGCTCCCAGGGCACCTCACCTCCCCGGCCCTGCAATATGCATTAGGCACTGCAAGCTGTCCCCACGTCTGTCCTGATTGTTTGCTGCTTTGGAGGAGAGGGGCTGGTGGTTTGGGGGGGGTGGGGGGAGTTTTAATCTCCTTGTCTTTTGCTGGGTGGGGAGTTTGGGAGCGCATGGTTGTGGGGAGAGGGGGGAAGGGAGGTGCCTGCCCGTGCAGGGTGATGGTCCAGTTTGTGGGGACGTGTCCTATGCCCTCCAACCTGCCTGTGCATCTGCGGGAGCATCCCTGACTCCTCTCCCTGTCCCCATTCAGGTCTCCCCAGGGGGTGCTTCCACGTCTCTCCTGCTCCAGGGGATGCCCCAGTTCACCTTCGCTTGCTTCTGTGGGCTCCATGGCTTCTGCAAGATGAAGAGGAAGAAAGAAGAGTCCAGTGCAGAGCAGGAGACAGCAGTGTGAGGAGCAGGCTCACATCGGCCTCACCTCGGGACCCCATCTCCAGCCCCTTGGTACGCTGGGACTGCTGGGGGAGGATATTTGCTGCTTCCCTTCTTCTCACCTCTCCAAGTACCAGCTCCCCTCCCAGGCATCACCCTCTGCCTGGACTGTCTCAGGGGGCTGGGGGGGAACCTGAGGTGCCTGAGATGGTGCCTGGCAGGGGAAGGGGGCTGAGCTGTGGTTTCACTCATCCCTAGCATCAGTGGGCTGGGAAAGAGCTCCACTCACTTTCTCCCCCCCTTTCTCTCCTCCAGAGGCTTGCCTGGCGAGGGGACAGCCCAAGCACTGGAATGACCTTGCTGAGAGGCAGAAGCAGATGCTGCGGACATTATCCAGGTGCTGCAGTGATTCTGCCTGGATCCCCAGCCTGGCTGGGCACTGAGCCCTCAGCTCCAGAGCAGCTGGTGTTGGAGGGACCCTGCATCCCGGTGGGGTAGAGATTCCCCTCCGGAGTGAGCTGACCTGCCCTCGCTCCAGCAAGTCTCAGCACTCAGAACCTGGAGGGTTTTTCAAAAGCCAGGGCCAGATCCTGTCCTTCCTGGACCCATAGTGCTGGAGAGGCTGGCCCCTGGCTGGTAAGTGCTCCCGCTGCTGCAGAACTGGCAGGACACACAATGCAGCTGGTTTGGGGCTGGTTTGGTAGTTTTCTTTTTTAAAAGTCTGTCTCCAGCAAATGTCTGTGACTCCAAGAAGCCACCCTCCGTGCCTCTGCCCTGCCTGGCCCCGTGGGTGCAGGACACCAGAGGGTTTTGGAGGCACCAGACCCATCGACCCTGCTCGGATGCTGCTCCTCATGCGACTGGTGTGGACTGGGAGCTCCTCCGCCATGGGCAAGGGGGGACACCTCGGTGCCTGACCCCCACCCCCTGCACACCTGGGCCATGTGGCTCAGCTGGAGGTTGTTCTCCTTTGGCAAATGGGCCAAAATCCCCAAGTGTGGGGCAGCTGAGGTACATCCCAGGACATTCCTAGCACTAACAAGTCCTCCAGAGCAGAAATGCTTTTGTTCTTCCATCCTGCACTTCCCTTCTCAATGTGGAGACCCCCTGAGCCTGGGTGGGGGGTGGTGTCTAACCCCCAGGATTAGTCCCGCTCCTGCCATGGTCTCCTCCCACCATGGTCAGGAATCTTCCTTGTGCCACGTAGCCATCCCCACAGGCCCCTTCTCTCCCCCACCCCTGCCTGTGCATCCTTCCCACCCGCCGCTGAAGCCATACGGGAGCTCCCTGCGTGCTGTGCCTTCCCCCTGCTCGGGTCTGGGTGCCCAGTTCCCCATCCCGCATTCGAGGTCTCACTCCAGGCACCAGCAGCTGCAGTGGCCCCACTGTACCCAAGCCAAGACGTGCTGGACCACGTCAGGGACAACCCGTACCCGATGCCCATCGGTGGGTATTGACTGGAGCAGCCTGACACCCCCCAGGAGCCCCCAGCATGGGGGCTGAGCATGTTTAGCAAGTAAATCCTCCCCCCACCATGGTTACCTGGCTCAACCTTTCTGGGGTTTGCCTGGTTCTCCAGACCAGCTTCCCACTCTGCAGGCAGAGCTGTACGTGCTGCTGACAGCTCCTCTTCTGAGGAGATTTGTTGGCTCAGCCAACATCCAGAACCAACAGGGTTATTATTTTGTTTCCTTATCCAAAGGATTTAGCACAAACCCCTCAGCCTGGCTGGGAGCACCAGTAACACGAGGTGCAGCTGAGGAGCTTTAAATCCTCTCTGCTGGGTTCCAGTTGTCCAGGCTGTGCTGGGAAGCAGCTGACTGATGTTGGATGTGCTGTTTGGAGCTGGTTTGGAGGTGGGAGCCAGCTGGGACTGGGCACGGGGGGCACAGGCTAAACGTGGTGTCCTTGTGTCAGATCCCAGGCTCAGGAAGCTCATGGCACTTTTCTTTTCCCCCCTCTTTGAACCCAAGTGATGCAAGCTGTGGGATCCACCGTGCAGCCCACGGGCTGTGATCCCAGCCAGGTATTCCCTAGCTCTAGGAATGGGAAGGGGTCTGCCGTGGGATGTGAGGTGCCAGCCAGGAGAGCAGTCTGGCTTCCCTGTCATCTGTCCCCATCAATCCATCCCCACTAGTGATGATCTGAGCTGGGATTACCCTTGTGAGCACAGCCTGGAGAGCTGGGGCTGTGCTGGCAGGCACTGCACATGCCATGCACACACTATGCACACACCACACATGCCATGCACACAACACACACCCCCACATACTGTGCACATGCTCGCTGTGCACCTTCCCCCCTCACTGCACTGGATGTGTGCAGCAGCTCTGTGCCCATTCAGGTTTTCCCTGCCTCAAATAGTCCTGTTTCCAGCGAGGGGTCCCCAAGCCAGGTGCTTAGTGACCACAGCAGGTAGGCTTGAGCCCAGCAGACACTCACACATGCCATCGTGAGTGCATTTGAGAAGACAATAAGCCCCAGGTTTGGCAGGGATGCTAAAGTGCTGGAGCTGCAGTGATTTTGGAGGAGAACTTCCAGCCTCCCTGGATGGATGGGTGGGTGGGTGGATGGATGGATGGATGGATGGATGGATGGATGGATGGATGGATGGATGGATGGATGGGTGGATGGATGGATGGGTGGGTGGATGGATGGATGGATGGATGGAGCTCTCAAAGCAACAATATGTTTTCCACCACAGCTCCGAGCAAAACGGTTTGCTCCTGGATTGACCTCTATTGTGTTCACAAATGGCTTGTGGTGCTTTCTGATTTCCCCTGTCATAATGACTTGACCTCTAGATTTATGGCTGGAGGTCCTTTCATCTGCACGTGGTTCCCCCCCAGACCCCAGCCTGATGCTTTGCTGCAGCCAACCTGCCCCCAGCCGAGCCCCACGCTGCTCACCCCTCTGTGCTGCCTGGCAAAAGGGAACTTGTTTGGGGATTTGGGGGTTTAATTTCCATTCTGTCCCCCCTCTCCCTTTCCAGTGGCAGCATTTTAACAGGGCAGAGCGTGCTTCTGAGCCTGTGAGGGCTGGGGAGCTCCCAGCTCTTATCCCAGTACAACTGTTCTCTCTGTGAGTTTCTCCCCCACAACTCCTGGAGTTTCTATAGACCAGGAGTTCAACCACAGCTCAGGATTTCCCCTTGCCCTCCCCAGCCACAGACAGCCTGCCTTTGACAATCAGCTGCACCAGAGCGATGCTGCAGTAGATAAATCTTAACTAACGTTGGTGGTGATGAGCTGCACGCTGGAGTTGTCCATCCAGTGGTTTTCCCAGTGCTTTTCCAAGGGTTTTCCATCCTCTGGAGAGAGGAATGGAGGCACAGGGACCCCCATGGCTGAGTAGCGAGCCTGAAGCTGTACGACCACCTGTGTCACAGATATCCTTGGGGGGAAAGATGCAGGGGAAGTGTGTGAGGTGCAACTTGTCCTCTCCATCATGGACAAAGTGCAAACCCCCCTGTTACAACACAAGCCTTATCTGTACCCTGGGTCCCCAGGGTTTATGGAGAGAGCCTTCACCCCCATCCTTCCTCAGGAAGAGGAGAGCAATGCTCCCAAAAGATGCATTTGTTCCCCCCCAGCAATAATCCTTCTTTAATCCTGTTACACCAAGGAAAGCATCCCACTTCCCTGGAAGCAGAGGGTGGGATGCACGCAGGAGGGCAGCCCCCCTCACCACGGGCTGCAGCCCCTGCCTGTCCTGGCCAGGTCCCCGCTGAGGCTTTGGGGGTGGATGGTCCAGGGCTCAGCCCCTTCCCGTGCATCCCGAGACATTCCTGCGGTGCCAAACGGCCGCGCGAAGCCGGCAGCAGCCAGCGACACCCATGCACCGGCCCCAGGGATGGAGCAGTAACACCTGAAACGAGGAGCTGCTTGTGCCAGGGGCTCAGAGCCGGGACCTGATGCCAGAACGTTGGGAAAAATCAGTTTGAGCGATCAAAACAACCGGAGCATCGCCCCAGGCTCCCTTCCAAGGCAGGCAGCTCGCCCCTTTGTAAATATTGGCTTCCTTGGGAGCCGGGGAGCCTACAGATGTTTCTTTGCATGACAATAGCTGGGTTGGGGATCGAAACATGTGTGTGGGGGGGGGTGCAGCCTCCACCAGCAGACGGGCTGGTGCTGGAGGTGGTCCTGTCACAGGAGCTGGGGCTGCTTGGAGCTGGAGAGATGTTTGTGCAGCGAGCTGGAAGGGTACGAACTGCAGGAGGCAAGCCAAGGGAAGAGAAAAGCTGCAGCCTGAACTCTCCCCTTGTAACACATCCTTTTGCTGGGGATGGGAAAAAGGACCAGGGAATAACCCAGGTGATCCCGAAGCAGATGCTGTGCAGCAGGACAGACGCCTTCCACCCCAGCACACCGCAAAGCATCAGCCTGATGTGGCGTGCTGGATTTAAGATGAGGGCTGTGTTTGCTGCAGGCAGGGGCATTTCTGCATCCTGGGTGGTAATCAAGAGAAAAAAGCCCTTTTAAAATTATTTTTTAATTCCTCCCCCCCCAGAAATCACCTGGCCACAGCCACCCTTCCTTCCCCTCTCACACAGGCAGGGCTTTTCCCCAGCTGCTCTATGTCCCCTTGCTGACCTGCTGCCCTCCTGCTTGCTCAGAGGAACATCCCAGGCAGCCTGATAAAATCTGCAGTGCATGGTCAGGCTCCATCCTCCGTGCCTGGCTCTCCTCCCCACGCATCCCTTATCCCCCAGTCCCAAAAACGTCTCCTCTGGTCTCTGTGCCTGCCCCAAACACCCTGTTTCCTGGAAGGTCACTCTGAGGACAAAGTGCAGGCAGCTCCAGGCAGCTCCAGGTGGGCAGAGGGAAGCTCACAGCATCGCTGGGAAAATGCTGATCCTGTTTTGTTCCCCTTTCCATGCATCAGCACAGCCCCAACCCCCCCGAATTCAGGGTCTGACAGGGCTGTCCTTGGCAGGGATTCACCTTTGGGCTGGAAAAAGGGGGAAGTGGGTGAAATACAAAGCATTGTTTCTTGAATGTCACTTTATTTTTTGCACAGTGTTGGTACCACGCTCGTGGACTTAAACCACCTGAGATAAATCACTGCTCAGGGGGTTGTTAGGAGGGGAGAGATGCAGGTCAAACCCAGCCTTCGTTTTATGCTGGTACAAATGAAGAGAGATGGGTCTGTGTCCTGAGACGTCTCCAAAAACATTAGTTACATGGAGATGAGCCTGGATGGGACCCCAACGCTCTCCAGCTTCTCCTGGACGTGCCCCAGCCCCGTTCCTATGCAAACACCAAGCACAAGGAGGCAAGGGCATGGCTTATACAGTGGGCACACGCTGAGGACGCCCCGACTCACCAAAGCCCCGCTGAAATTTCAGTGTTTGCTGTGGGATTTCGCTCAGTCCAAGAAATTTGCCTCAATTCCCCCTAACAAACCTCCCCTGATCCCCCCAGAAGCGTGCCACAGCCAAGCAGAGGGGGAAAAGCACAGCACCATCCTCCCAGCATCTCCCTAACGAGGATCAAAGCCTGAAACCTCTTTTTATTGTCCTTTTCTTTTATGTCTGGATTTCATCAGGAAGGGACCTACCCAGACATGTTCCTCAGGAGTCTCCCAGCCCCAGTAGCCATAGAAACCGGCTATTTTTAGTCTGTTTTCATGATGCCAGTAAGTGACTTTCTCTCTACTTTGGAGAGGCAGAGGACCAGGTCAGCCTTGCGTGCTGGTGGATGGTAAATGAGCGGCTCTGGTGAGGCAGGTGTCCTCTCCCCATTCCTGGATGTCCAAGAAAACAAATGTGGCTCTTGTAAATAAGCCCACGGAACCCTCACACCGAGCTGATCACTTCCTATGGCGTTTCCTATGCTAGAGAAATATATTTGTAAGGCTTTTTAGAGTATGGATTTTAATAGTCATTTGGAGACCGGGGGTGTTGGTGTACCACAAGCTGCTTCCTTTCCTGAGCTGGTTCTTCAAAAGCCCCCCTGATAGAGATTACTGGTGTTTAGGAACACGATCGATGCAGGTGAGGGCACAGTGGTGCTTAAAGCATAAATCAGCCCCACAACAATGTCTTTCGTTCCTGGGATATCAGGAAGACTCACAGCCAAAGGCTTTTGAAGTCAGATGGAGAAATGAGTTTGTCTGAGTAATTATTTGGGCTACGTGCTAATGAGCGATGCTGGCTGGGTAAATCAGCGCAAAGGAAGGGAGCTTGGGCACAGCACCATGCTCCTGGAGGGTTTTCTTACAGCACCCATCCTCTCCCAGGATGTTCCCCCTTCCTGGCTGCCCTGCAGCAGAATCCAGCCCATTGAGGGGGGGGCATTTCCCCAGCTGCTCCCTGCCTTCCCCAGGGGTACAAGTGCATCTCCTGGGGTAGGGGGGGGGGGGGGGCTGCAGGAGCATCCCAGCCAGCACCGAGTCCTCAGGGAGCGCTGCTGGAAGCACCCAGGAGCCAGGTACCCTGGAGCTGTGAGCACCCCGAGCCCGGCGGCTGCTCCTGTGACGTCCCTGGCTGACAAGCCTGTGCTATGAATTATGGATGCGGCTCATGACTGCGGTTTGCACTGAGACACTGGCCTATCGATCCGTCTCCTGCCGGTTGATGGTCGGGCTGGCCGGGCCCTGCTTTTGGAAAGCAGGTCATTTGTACGTCTGTCTGTCTGTCTGTCTGTGCTCGGAGCAGGCACTGTC
The DNA here is from genome assembly GCF_964237585.1 of Gallinula chloropus. Taxonomy (NCBI): domain Eukaryota; kingdom Metazoa; phylum Chordata; class Aves; order Gruiformes; family Rallidae; genus Gallinula; species Gallinula chloropus. Next base: position 5,301,150 of record NC_140112.1, read on the forward strand.
CCAGCCCGGCTGTACGAGGGACGGGGGGCTGGGGAGGGGGGGGAAGCAGCGATGGCGGCTGCTGGAATAAAGCAGCTTTATGCTACCCCGCTGAGAGGTGGGTTTCGTTTCGTGTGTGCTGCCTGGGTGGGGGCAGAAAGGGGAGGTGGGGTTGGGGGGGCTGTGGAGAGGCAGCTGGGGGGGGAGATGGGTTTCCCTAATCCCGCTCGCTCCCTGCCAAGCCCTTGCAAAGTGTCACTTGGGCGCAGGCAGAGCCGCAGTACAGCCCGGCTGTGGGTCGAGCGGCTGTTGGGATGGGCTCCTGAGCCCCGAGGGGTGGCGGGATGCAGAGGGGAGGGCAGTCAGAATGGCCTGGACTTTAACAGCCACCCGTCAGAGCGTGGGGTGTCACGGTGCTGAGCCCACGCGAGCATACTGCCGCCTAAGGGCAACTTATGCAGCAAGTTACACGCCAATTTACACCAACAACACACCAACAACACACCAACACACGCACCGGGCTGCCGCTGCCGGCCGCGCCGCAGCTGAGAACGGCCGCCCGGCCCAACTCAGTGCATGTCACAGGCTGCCTCTCCCGGGGGGTCGGGCCCTTTAAAGCTGGGGGGTGTGGTGTGTGCCGGGCCGGGATAAACCAAGCCCGGTGGGACAGGGGGGGTCCGCCCCGGGGCGGGGAGGAGGGGGGCAGCGGGTGGGCTCTGCCGGGTGGCGCCGGGCGACCCCTCCGCAGGCGGTGGGACAGCCCACGGCGGGGCGCGGCCGACGAGCGGCCTTTAAAAGCCTGGGGGCGGGCTGGCGTGAGGGGCTGCCGGTCCGGCCCGGGAGAGCTCCGGCCGGGGGGGACGGGACGGGACGGGACGGGACGGGACGGGACGGGACGGGACACACACTGGGCGGCTGCGTGAGGGGAGGGAGAGGCAGCTGGTGCCACCGCGCATGCGCGGAGCGGCGTGCAGCCTCTTGTAGACAGGCTGGGGCGGGCGCTGCCGAGACCTCGTGGCGCAACGGTAGCGCGTCTGACTCCAGATCAGAAGGCTGCGTGTTCGAATCACGTCGGGGTCACGGCTCCCTTCGGGGTTCCTTTTTGCGGCGAGTGGGGGGCAGCGGGGTGTCGGTCGGGGGTGGGGGTCGAAGCTGAGGGTCCGTCGGGCAGAGGAGGGTGCGTAATTTTTACCCCTCGGGGTGCTGCAGCCTGGCAGCCCCTGCCCAGAATTAACCCACCCAAGACCCCTTTTCTTTCCTCTCTCCCTGTTTAAGCCAAGCGGGTGCCCCAGCCAGGGTGGGATGGGAGCAGGGAGCAATGAGAGGCTGTGAGGGGGTCCCCTGGTGACCCTCAGTACCAGCCCAAGCTGTGGGACCATCGCCACCTGGGTGTTGCATCAGCTGGTGTGACATCACCCTGTGCCCCAGCTCTGCTTGGGCCACTGGGGCTTGGAAAGTGTCCTGTTTCTGAAACATAGCAGGGATTAGTGATAAAAACCCTGTTACCGGCTGGGGGGGACCCAGAAACAATGACCAAGTGTTGCTGTTGGGGTGTAAGTGAAGAAACCCTGCACAGAACTGCTCCGCTCTGACTCTCCCCAGCTGCCGGTGCTGCTCTCCAGGCCAGCGGAGGAAAACCAGCTTCAGACACCAAAACCTTCTCAAAGGTGGTTGGGTTTCACCCTCTTCGATGCCCTTGGGAAATACAGCATCACTTCGGGGTCCCCATTCCACAAGGGTACAACCCCGGAGTGGTTGGTCCCAAGGGATGCTGGAGCCCTGTGGGTGAGAAGTGAGGTGGCACCTGCTGGGATCCTCCTGCTGGGGAAAGGACAATTGGTTTAGGAATGGTTTTGTCCTCAGGCACTTGGTGGGAGCTTTGGCAAGAGGCTCTGAGACCATGAGCAGAGCTGGGTCACCGGGAAGTGGAGCGCAGCTCCTGAGGAGCCCTGGGTGATGCTGCCCATCTCCTGGGATGCCCCATGAAGTGAGTGGTGCCTTTCTTCTTGCTCAGAAACCCCAGCAGTGCCAAAATTGGGTGTTTATTGGAATTAACCATAATATATAGGTAACTTTTTCCCTGCCTTTGCAGCAGTGGAAGTGTCTCAGGCTTTGGAGCCCAGGGTTTGCTTTGTTATTTTAACCTATTCTACATTCAGTAGGAACAATGATGGCAAAGCCTAATCTGCAGGATGGAGGGAGCTTCTCAAGTGGTCATTAACTGCTGTAACCTGTTCGGTGGCTGATGGGTTGTGTACAGCTGAGTTCCTGCAGCCTTCATCTCTTTCTATTAAATGGCTTTTGTCTTGAAGACCTTTTTCTTTTGAAGTTCTGCTTCTTTATGGCAGCACAGGGGAGCTTTGAGCTTCTGGGGCCACAAAGATTGCCTTTATGTTGGAAAATAGCAGCGGCCTAAAAGAAACAGGAATGGAGCCTTTGTTGCCCTGGGCTGCCTTTGCTGATGCAGTTTAATTAAGGAAAAGGGGCTGGGCAAAAAAATACCCTTGGACCTGGAAGTGTTCATCCCTGGGGATGTGCTGCCTGGACCAGGCAGTGTTAAAGCTGTTTATGAGGTGATGGACTGACCATGAGCCAGCAGTGTGCCTGGGTGGCCAGGAAGGACAAGGGCATCCTGGCTTGTGTCAGACCCAGTGTGGCCAGGAGGGCTGGGATTGTGCCCCTGGACTGGGCGCTGGTGAGGCTGCACCTCGAGTGCTGGGTCCAGTTCTGGGCTCCTCACCATCAGAAGGACATGGAGGACCTGGAGCGAGTCCAGAGAAGGGCAACCAGGCTGGGGAAGGGGCTGGAGGGCAAATCCTCTGAGGAGCAGCTGAGGGAGCTGGGGGTGTTCAGCCTGGAGAAGAGGAGGCTGAAGGGAGACCTTCTCCCCACCTCCCCTGCCCTGCCAGGAGGGTGCAGAGAGGTGGGCGATGGTCTCTGCAGCCAGGGGACAGGTGATGGGATGAGGGGGAATGGGCTCAAGCTGCCCCAGGGCAGGGTCAGCTCAGATGGGAGGGAAAAGTTCTTCCCTGGCAGAGTTGTGGGGCTGTGGCACAGGCTGCCCAGGGAGGGGCTGAGTCCCCACCCCTGGGGGTGTTTAACAGAGGGGAGATGAGGTGTTCAGGGATGTGGTTTAGCACAGGACAGGGACAGTTGGGCTCCATGATCTCAAAGGTCTTTTCCAGCCTCTCTCAGGAGGGGTGACTTCACTGTCAAAGTGAATTTTCTTTCCAACTGACAACTTCCCACAGCAACCGGTGGTGATGACATCACAGAGCAGCCACTGGCCCTGAACAGGGAACCAGCACCCCCTCTCCCTACTCTAATTACCCATCAGGACTCAGGCTGATGATGTGAGGAGGTAAGTGGCTCCCTCTGAAATGCCAGAACCTTTGGCTGAGCGTCCAATGAAGTCAGTGTGCCATGGGAGCTGGTGATGGGCTTGTTCCCCTGGTCAGGGTGAATTCGTGAGCACTTGGAGCTGAAGTGGTCTTTCTAGGGAGTGATGCTGTGATTGAGCTTGGCAGGGTGTGAATATCTGGGGACAGAATCACACCAAAGCCTCTTGTGGTGTGAGACTCTGTCAGCAGAGTCAAATTAGATGTGAAGCTGGATGTGGTGGATATGGGCAGCCCCATCTCCTGGGATCTGTGTGGGGCAGGACCCATCCTCCTTTCCTCCCAGGCTTCCTTCCAACTTCATTTAGGAGATGTTGGGAAGTTAAATGGGGAAAAGAGCCAGCATTTGGCTGAGGATCTAATGAGGGGAGTGCTGATGCTGGAGGGGCTGTTTGTGTAAAGCCTCATCTTTCTGAACCACCTGCACGTGAGTGTTTGCTGGGGATGTTTGTCTGTACTCAGGGCTTTGGTACCTGTCCCACAGGACACACAATCCTCTCTGTGGCTCACAGAAATAGAAGCAGAGATGCTGTGAATGTCACTGAGGTCGTTTCATTTTATCTTGTCCCAATTGCTTTGCAGAGGGAGGAAAGAGCATCATTCCTGAAAGCAATCTAGAGAGGTGTTAAAGAGCAGATCTGAAGCCTCTATCCATTTGGGGGGAGAGCAAATGAGGGGTGGCTTTAGGCAATTTTTCTCCTGAAAACAGACTGATTTCTGGAGTTTATTCTCCCCCCTCCCCAGCCCCTAATCAGGATGGCAAATGGTTATAATCAAATCAGGTCACTGGAGACCGATGCAGGCAGGAGCAGCTGTTGCATGCAGCCATGCACAGTGTTCCTGGGCTGGAAATGATCCATCTACCCTGTGTAATATATATGGAAATGTGCTGCAGCAGCATCACTGAAAAGAACCTATTGTATTTGGCCAGCCCTAAGAAAGCTGTGGGGTTTACATCCCTTCACCTGTTTATGATGTGTCAAATAAACTCAGGCAATCTGCCTTTTAGGTAGGTAACGTTGCTGGGCTGGGACTTAATCTGTGTGGTTGTGCTGCTTTTAGTCTGACACATCCAAACAGGATCCCTTCAGCACTGAAAGCATAAACTGAATAAAGGCAGGGAGTTGTAAGGGAAAGAACATCAACCCCTGCTGCAGGAGCATCCTGGAGGAGCAGATAGAGGAGGAGGGATCCGGAGGCTGGAGTGGGGGGGCCCTTTTTCAGGGGCCTTAGAGTATTCTGAAAAATCTGCCCTGAAAGGGATTTCTTTTCTCTTTACCCAAGTAGAACACTCTGCCTTTTAATCTCAAAGAAGCCTTTTTGGGGAGTTTCCTTAGTACCAAGAGCTGGCTTTGCCCCCACCTTCTCTTTATTGTCACGGCCTTTGAAGTTCTCTTCAAAAGAGGAAGCCAAAACTTCCCGTTTATTCCACAGCCTGTAATGAATATCCAGCTTTGTTTAAGCAATTAGCTCGCTGGGGTGATTTCTGTTGCTGGTTTTAAGGGGAAAAAAAAAAAACCAAACCCACCCAAAATCCTGAGCGGTTTCAACATGTTTTGAAACAGCACCAAGCCAACAGCTGTGCACCGGCCTGAGCTGACACTCCAGCAGCTGTCACAACAAAAGCTGAGCTGGTTCAAACACAGCTCCTTTGTGTGCTGCTTGAAAATGATTTAAAGGAAACGATTATTTCCCTGGTTCTGCTGCCTTGAGCTGTGGGGCTGGAGAAGGGACCGTGGGCTGGGTTCTGCTGGGAGATGAATGGGCTCTTAACCAGACCTTTGAGCTTCCAGGCTCAAACTGTGTCTTGATTCCTGGCTCTTTCTCCCTGCTGGCTTTGTCTGCAGCCCCTCTGTGTTTCCAGAGCCGTGATGGGTGGGTCGGTGCCTGCTTGGGTGCTGCTGGGTGGGTGGCAAAGCAAAGGGGAGACACAACCCATGTTGGTGATCTGTGCTCCAGCAGATACACAGGGGGACAGTGAAGCAGTGGGATTTGTAAAGATGCCCTGGACTCTAGCTTTCCTTAACTATCAAATGATGCCACCTGGTATAGATATTTCAGGTTAATTCACTCATATTTTAAGGCCCTTTCCCCCCCTTACCTCTCACCCAGACAGAAGCACTGGAGTAACCTTTGAAAGAAAGAGACTTCCAAGTGAGAGCAGCTGGTGCCTCTGGCTCTACCCAAGTGAGTAATCTGCTAATGCATGAATATTTTATGTATCTGCAGCCAAATGAAGGAAATTGCAAGTTGATATAAACTGATGCTCTATGTATTAGCTCATAACAAATGCAGCAATTACCTCCAATCAGTTAATTACAGCATCCCTCCATGGCCTGCTTCCACTTTGTTGGGTGAGAAGAGGGAGTGCTGGTTAAACTGGGCTCTCTGCAGAACTTTCTTCTGGTGCTACTGGAAAGTATATTGACTTTTAATCCCGTGGTGAGTGTCATTCATGTTTCCTGAGCCTGTCTTGCTGCTTTCTCTCTTTATTTAGAGCTTTTCCACCTGGGAATGACTGGATATCGTTTGAAGCTGCTGGTGCCTGATGCAGATCACAGGATTGCTGAGATAATAGTAAAGGAAAGTACCCACATGTTCATCATGTTCTGCCCTCACATCTAGTAATCCCCAAATCTGGGAGTGAACTTAAATTGGACTTCATGGTTTGCTGTGACTTTCCAGCAGTGCTTATTAAAGGGAGCCAGGTCTGGTTGTGGCAGCAGGATGTTAAACCAGGCTCACTCAGACTTGGTCTGTTTGGATTATCTAGTAGCTTTCAGTGCCTACTGGGGATGTTGATAAATAGTGGTGAAGGTGGAGGCAAAGGGAAGTGAAATTTGGTGCTGCTTTGTGATGGACCATCCCTGTCTCACACGAAATCTTAGGATGCTTACATCTAAATAAAGGATTGCTAACTGAGACTTGAGTGTGTATCAGGTGACTAATTAATAACAAGGTTATTTGAGGGTTGCTCTCCTCCTTGCTCTTGGAATGTAAATTTTTTCGGGCTTGTAATTATGTCCTTGAAATTAACCCAGGTTGGGGCTGGATGTGTGGGCTTGTCATGCTCTGGGTTGTACAGCATGCAGGGCCTGGGGTAACTCATGATGAGAGGCTTTAATGACCTGCCCACAGCCTGCCTTGACGAGCCTGTCTTCCAATATCAACAGGTAGAAGAAGTATTGCTGGAGGATGGGTTGCAGATGGGCCAGACACCGGGACACGAGACATCAGCTGGCACCAGTGTCCACGACGTTCTCAAGGCTGCCTGTGGGAAACAGGTATTATGGGATTGGTGACTGAAATAGTCACCTCTCTGGGCACAAAACACTCCCAAGGTACAGCCCCAGACTAGTGCCCTGTCCAGATGGCGTGCAGGCCTGCAGTGTCCTCTCACTGATATGGCAACACAGGGCATCCCTTGGTCTCTTAGGCTTAGAAATCTTCCATCTTCTCTGAGTTTATCCCTCACAATGCAGTATAATGACCCTGAATCCCCTCTGAGCAAAGGAGGAGTTCTGGCAGGGTAGCCAGATGTTCCTCTCTTCCTTAGCAGTGTAGCTTGTAGCCTGGATGTCTGTCTTGAGATGGCATCCCCTTTTGAAGAGAATGCTTAGGAGAACTTTTTGATGTAGGATAAATCCCATTTAGCATTTAAAATTCAGCCATGGATCATCTTGAAACAGGTGATTCTGAGTGGGTCTCTTTGCCCAAGAACACACATGTCAGAGTCACCAGCTTGGAAAAGACCTTTGAGATCATTGAGTCCTCTACTAACCCAGATCCCTGAGCACCTCACCTACCTGTCTGTTAAACACACCCAGGGGTGGGGGACTCAGCCCCCTCCCTGGGCAGCCTGTGCCACAGCCCCACAACTCTGCCAGGGAAGAACTTTTCCCTCCCATCTGCTCTGCCCCTGCCCTGGGGCAGCTTGAGCCCATTGCCCCTTGTCCCATCTCCTGTCCCCTGTCTGGGCATCATCCCAATTGGACTTCTGTGATCACTGACACACTCTTTAGCCTTGTTCTGATAACACCAGCACCTCCAAAGATGAAGCATCCTCCCCCTTGAAACCAAGGTGGCCTTGCTCTAGTGATCTCCAGCTTGCTTGGTAGCTTTGCTTGCTAGAAATGAAGAGAATTATGCTCTCAACTCATGGAGCCTCTCACCACGCTTTCCTCTTCCATCAGATGAGTGAAACATCCAGTGATGGAACCGATGAGGATGACCAAGGTGAAACGTGCCTTTCTGATCCTTCACCTCCCAGGGGAATCGGGTACTGTGTGCTCAGCCTGTTTCTCCCTCTTGCCATCAGCCCCCTTCCCTCTGGCTGTTCCCCTTGTTTTCATAGAGATGGTGTCTGTCTGATGTGACACCACATTGATAAACCTGTGTGGAGAGGGTTCAAGTGAGATATGAACAACTGGGGAGGTTGTGGGGGGAGAGGCCACTTCCTTCAAGGAATGGACTTCAGGATAGGTGCCAGTGTGGGTGGCCTTTTTACAGTTCCCTGCTTAGATGCTGAAAGCAGAGTTGGCTCCACAGGCTCCTTAGACCCCAGAGAGACTCTGAACTCCTCTCTCCAGCTCTGTAAAAGTTCACTCCCATTCTGCATGGGCAGCAGAGGGGGCCCTGGGAGACTGGCTCCTGCTGCTGCTGGGAAAACCATCAGAGCAGGTTTTCATGCATGGGAATGTGGGAATCAAACGGGGTCCTGACCCATAGATCTCATGTTGGCTGGAGGCCAAGCAGAAGAGGGTGCTGCTAGGGCCACCCCATTGATTCTATGGCAGTGAACCACAAAGGTGTCCTGGAACGCTGCTTGTGAGCTCCTTGCTCACACTTGTGAGCTCCTTGTGTGTTCTTAGACACCTTTCCCTCGGTGTCTGGGTCTGGGAGGGGAGCACTGGCCACCCCTCTGTGCCAGCTGCAGGAAGGTGGTGCTCAGGGTAACTGGGAAAGCTTGTTGGTTTATAACCAGATTTGCTTTGTGGTTTGTGGGGGTTGTTGTTATTCCACCCTAATTGCAAGATTCCTTCCTCACTTAGTGGTGGGTTTCTGCGTTGGCAGAGCTGCCATCTCTTACCTCTTAAGGTCAGCAGTGAGGATGTGGGTTACCTCCATCAACTCTTCATTTTCCCCTCTCAGATCCAGCAGGAAAAGGACAAAGAGAGTGAGGAGCCGGTCGCCAGGCAAGAAGAATAGGAAGAGAGCTGAAGTGGGAAAAGAGCTGTTGATGCTGGAAAATGGGAAGCCCCAAGGGGAAGTGGCACAGGAAGAGACCACTCTGAGTTTGGTACCCATGCCTGTGAAGGTGGTGATGCTTCTTCTCTTTGTTTTCGTGGTCTTCGTGCGTATAATTCACGGGTGCTGATGCAAACCTCAGCCTGGGAGCAAATAAAAGCACTGGCCTGATGACCTGAGGGCAGACACAGTGTTTAGTGGTGACTACAAAACTGGAGACTGCACTTTATCCCCCTGCTACTTGTGAAGGAGCTCTGGAGGCAGGAGTCCCTCCTCCTCAGGGGACTGTCCCTAACTGGGTGTTTCCCTTGCTGACTGTGCTGGGTGAGGTGCAAGGGCAGCAGAGGAGGATGCAGTGCTGCTGTGCCCTTCCCTGCTGTGCACTAAAGGGGTTGTTGAGTGGGCTGGGACTGCTGGAGGCACAGCTCACTGTGTGAGATAGCAGGATGCTTCCAAATGCAGTGATTTTACTCCACAAGGAACCCCCTCCATGGCATTCTTTGCCATCCAGGAAACAGACCCATTCATTCATTGGGAAATACTGATGGTGGAAGAATTCTTGGCCTCTCCTAGCTGGGTGCTCCTGTTCCCCACAGCATCCCTTGCTAGAGCAGCTCTTCCTGCTGCCTGTGGCTCCTTTTGCTTCTGGGAACACACATGGGAGAGGCAGCTCTGTCCTCTCCTCAGAGGGTACAGACTTTAGCTGGCAGGTCTGGATCTGCTTTATGTTGACAGAGGCAATGAACAGTTTATTAACTGTTCTGCTCTAAAACTAGGGTGGAGGCAAGGCATTATGTTACCTGACTGGGCTGATTTATTGCTTTTAAGTGTCAAATTCCTTGACACCTAGAGTATTCTGTGCTGTAAGACATCATCACTGGCCCTGCTTAATGCCAGGGCTCACAGATGTTTGCTGATGAGCCTGAAGTCTGTGGGATCAATTGACCTGGCAAACAAATCTAGCTCAGGTCTGTGCAATCTCCAGTAGCTCTTGCTATGTCAGGGAGCTGGAGAAGCAAAAGAAGGGGGTGGGGGGGGCTGTTTCCTGGACTGCTGGATGTTTTTTCTCTGCTGCTGCAGTGATCTGAGCAGCTGGGGCTCTGCTCATCCCTTTCCTTGGCTCTGCTGGCCTTTAGCTACATGGAAAAGTGCTCAATCTTCATGTGTGTGGGAGCAGTTTTGCAGCCAGGCTCTAAGGAGCACTTGAGGGGGACGATGCTCAAGGGGTCACGGTCCAGCTGAGCTGGGAATGAGCTACTGTGGGTGGACTTGGAGAGTTTGTCACCAAAGCCTTGTGTGCCAGGGCCAGGAATGGAGCTGCTCCATCTGGGGGGAACTGGGCAAATGTTGTTAGAGATCAATGTGTTTGCCTGTGAACTTGGCTTTTTGGGGATCAGGGAAACAGAGTTCTGAGTGCTGGAAGTGTTTTGTTAGGGCAGCTGTTGAAATGGAGCACTTGGGCTCCTGAAAGCATTTCACTTTCAAACTGGTCTGTTCTTTCTTTTTAAAGCCCAAAACACTTCAATACTTAATCCCTGAAAGCAAGAAAAGCACCCTTCTCTGCAGCTCAGATGGAAAAAACCAAACTGGGGGCAGGTGAGGGGTTAACTCACCAGTATCTATTGAAAAATCTTATTTCTTTTTATAGAAAATCTGAATTATACACTGAGGGCTTTTACCCACATCCACTCTTTACCCAGCCTGCTGTGGTCTCTTATCACTGCCTGGCCCACAAATGATTAACCCTGGCTTCCTTTGAAGGCTGGAGAACCAACCACCACCCTTCCATGTCCCTTTTTGTTCTGCTCAGGCATTCAGTGCCCTGTGGAAAACCCTCACCACTTTGTACCCAGCGCTGGAATATCTCAACTCTGGTCGAACTGGTCAGGGAAGGCAAATATGATCTCCCATTAGAACCCCATGGGAAAGATCCAGCTCATGATACCAGCAGCCCACTGCTTTGCTTGCGAGTTCTGGTAGCCCTGTGTGGAGCTCAGCCCAGTGTGTCTGCTATAAACCCTCCCTCCTGGGGACAGACAGTGTGGTTTTGGGGTTGTTTTTCTTTTCCAGTTGTATATAAACATGGACTTCATGCTTTGTTTTTATAAAGAGCATGCAAAGCCAGATGCATCCATGCCCAACAGAGTTATCTTGAAGCTCTTTCGTGCTGCTGCGATGCTGCTGACTGGAGCTAATTATTAACATCACCATGCAGGGCTTGGGCTTGGCTTTTATAGATGGATTTATTCATTTTCCCCAGCAACTGTCTCTTCCAAGGGCCTGTCTGTCCTGTGCTGATGTCTCTCTGTGTTTGTCAGCTGAGCAGACACAGCTGGTGGACTTCTCCCCGTGGGTCAGACATCCTGACTGAGGGATCCTCCAGCTCTCAGCTCCTGTCTCCATGCATTAAGGTGACTATCTGTGCTGTAACCAGCTCAGGGCCCTGCAGGAGGGAGAATTAATTAATTAACTAGTTAATTAACTGTCAGGTTGCCAAATCTCTGGAAGAAATGACAGGAGGGGACTGGATGCTGTCTCTAGTCCCTGTGTGTTGTTCACCACTGCTTGTGCCAAAGCGTGGTCTGCTGTGCTGTGTGCTGCTGGCACAGAGATGGGCTGGGCAGGTCTTGGTCCCCTCATGTGTTTTTTCCCCTTTATCTATAAAATCCTGATGTCTTGCAAAAGGAAAGCTTTTTACTGGGCTCCCAGGGGTGGGTTTTGCTGGGGTTTCCCCTTACTTTCTTGCCTCCTGGCCTGCTAACTGCAGTTCAACTCACCTTTCCCAAACGCTTTGGAGAAGTGGTCTGGTCAGGGTGCTCGTTGGGTCGAGTTGGCTTGACCTGAGGTGATGCAGGTTCAGAGAGAGGGAAACAAAATGGTACCATTTGGCTTATTTGTGTGATTTGCAGGAATTCCTGCAGCTCTCCTGCTGTTCCCATGGAAACAGATGTTGCATTGCAGCAAGCTGCTACAGGTTTTCAGGACTATTAGGGTTTTTTTTTTCTCCCCTTTAACAATGATATGGCCTTTATCATTTCTGAGCAGTCTGGAAAAAGTTCTTCTCTTGGAGGCACAAATCTGGAGTGTCCCTGTGCCTTCCTTCTCTTACAAGTTCTTGAAGGTATCCCAAGGTATCACCACTGCTTGTGCCAAAGCGTGGTCTCCTGTGCTGTGTGCTGCTGGCACAGAGATGGGCAGGTCTTGGTCCCCTCGTGTGTTTTTTCCCCTTTATCTATAAAATCCTGATCTCTTGCAAAAGGAAAGCTTTTTACTGGGCTCCCAGGGGTGGTTTTTGCTGCTTCCCTCCCCCCCTCCCCCCCCCCCCCATTTCCCCTACGGATGCTCCCAGGGAAAGGTGCCATCAGGAGGAGAGTTAAACTCCACTTTCCTCATGCCATTGGCTGCCTGGGGATGATCTGATTGTTCCCCAGACAGTGATGGGTAGTGGAGAGCATCCTTCCCTCCTCCCCAGCACAAGCCCTGTGCCCTGGGAAGGGCTCCCTGGCCACTGGGATGTGGTGCTGGGCAATTTTGGGCGCTGCCCAAAAAGCATCTGCTGAGCTAAGCCAGCACCTGCCTTGCCCCAGGGCTCAGGTCTGTGTAGCACAACCTGAGCTCCATCTTTCCAAGACAATCCCTTTTCCATCGTGTCACATCTGAACAAGCAGCCAGGGCCTGAACTTCTCTCCAGCTTAAACTCTCCTCTCCCCCTGCCTTTACCTCTCCTGTCTCTTGTGGGTGTTGGCAGGGTGCAGCCTGTTCGTTGTGAGAAGGAAACAGCTGCCTGTGGTGGTGCTGGGCTCTGAAAGGTTATCAAGGGGGTTATTTGGAGCCACCTCATTGCTTTGATTTTAATTGGGGGAATGAAATGCTTAGGAAGATGAAAGGGTGTTTGTTTTAATAAGTTATTAGGATCAGATATGTAGGACTGTGGGGATTATGGAGGCTTCCTGGGAGAGCTCTACCAGAGCCCTGGGCTGTGCCACGCTCTGCTCCTTGTTTTTATCCCAATCCATCGTGTTTCTGGTACCAGCCCGAGGTCCTGGCTGATCTGAGGGGCTGTTCACAGCATGGGGAGCCCAGCTGCAGCCAGGAAACAACAGGTGAAGTGGGCAGGCAAAATGCAGGCAGGGGAATGAAAAGGAGACCAAAGGCTCAAGATGAAAGAGCAACGTAAACAAACCCAACCCCCAAACAAAAAACCCCACAAGAAATAACCTGAACCCACCTGGGACCAAACCCAGCATCCCGAGCTGAGCTCCTGCTTGGAGCCCATCCTGCATAGCAGGGGCTCCTGGTGGCTTGAAACACCAGCCACTCTCTTGTTTCAGTGGTTTTGTAAAGCAGTTTGTCACCGGTTTTAAAACACAAACCTCTTCGGAGGCCCATCTGCAACCTGTCACAGCCCCTTCTCCCCCACCATCCACAAGGGAACCCCCGTGGTTTAATGTGGGGACTGGGGTGGGGGGAGCTGCCAGCCCTGCAGCAGCAGCAGCTCATCCCACCAGCCTGCCCTTGGCTGTCTCCTGCTTCTCCCCTTCCCTACTCTCCTTCCCAAGCTCCCCCAGCCACCCCCTTGGGGACTCAAGACGACCTCTCATGATGTTTCCTTTAACTCCTGGGGTGTAAGTGAGGAGCTTGCTGGAAGCCTTTGCTCAGAGCTGCCTGGACTCCTCTGTAAACAGCCTGGTAAATAATAACAACTTAGGAGTAGTAAGTGCCCAATAAAGCCAGGCTGCTGACAGCCCCCCTGTTAAAATCCAATCGGATGGGCTCTCTTCAGATTTCTCTGAGAGGTGAATGTGTTGGTAATGAACATCTTCCCCTTAGATTGGCCCCGTGCTTGAGGTTTTTATTTAAATGCAAATTGAATCCTCCCACTGGAAAGCTAACTGGAGATTAAAATAGCTGGTAGGGGATGTGAGTTTGGTCTGCGTAGAGTCATTTGATTCAACTTCTGGTTGATTTTTTTTTTCTCATTTTTTTCTTATTTTATGGCTAGAGCTGCTATAAAAGTTTCCCATCTCAGCTGGCACGAGCTGCTGGCAAGAACAAACCCTTGTCTGGATGGCTGCAAGGCTGAGCTTGGGGTCAGCACCGAGGAGCTGAACTTAGAACCTTCTCTGACCACTTCTGGAGCCCATCACTGGTCCAGGCAGCAGGGAAGTGGCTGCTGAAGGAGCAAGTCCCTCTACCATGAAAACACCCAGCTCTGGAAACAGCAGTTTCAAAGGCTCTTGAGTCCTCCAGCCCCTGATCACAGAAGTGTAGAGGTTGGAAGGGACCTACAGGAGATCAGCGGGTCCAGCCCCCCTGCTACTGATGCTGCCATGTGGGTACCAGCCGTGCCCAGCATCACCCCAGCATCACCCCAGCACCAGTGGGGAAAGCACAGCGCAGACAGGGAGCTGTATTCCCTGGGGATGCCGAGGATGTGAAGAGCTCAGGGGCTTCCTGAAGGATTAGAAACATCTGCTGGGCTGAACTGTGCAAATGCATCTCTGGGGAGGGGCTTTGCAAGGGGTTGAAAAGCTCTTTCTCTTGGGGCTGGTGCTTAGACCAGGGTTTTTCTGCAGCGCCTGTGGGAGAAGAGCAGAGAAACAGGTCAGGGCAGCACCAGCCCGGGATGAGCAGCAGCCTGGGAAGAGGAACCCGAAGGGCCCTACATCCCTCTGCTGCCTCGGAGCAGGGTGCTCTCAGGGGCTGCCTGCAGCTGGACTGGCAGAGAGCAGGAGCCCTGGGCTGGCTCCTGCCCCCTTCCCCTCATTTCCCGCTGTGGGGTGCGTGTCCATGGGCTGTGCACTGGTGCTGCGACCAGCATCCCCAGCATACAACAGCCCATCCCAGCAGCGGGTCCAGGGGACCGCACAGCAGCATCTCCAGGTCCCCGACTCCTCTCCGAGGCAGCTCCTGGCTTTTCTTCCAGCTCCTACTCCCCTATCCCTGTCCCTCTGTCTCCCTTTGCTTAGGAGTTCTGTTTCTGCAGGCGGGGAGGCTGGAGGGGCGGAGGGGGGGGGATGGCGAAGGGGGGGAGCCGCCGTTACAGAACATCCTGTGCAAGCATGGGGAGCCATAAAAGGCTTAAGTCTGGGTCTGGTAACGCAGCGTGTACACACGCACAGCCCCGGCTGCCGCCGCGGAGGCAGAGACCAGCTGGGGAAATACTCTCCCTCTTAATTATCCCGCATCTCCGGGAGGGTGAAGATTAGGGCGGCTGGATTTATGCTGGGAGGGGGTGGGGGGGGTTTTTTTTTTGTGCTTCTTCCTTCCCTGTGCATCCCTCCCACGCAGCCCTCCCAGCCCCGGGCTGCTCCTGGCACCGCTCGCGTCCCCCTCGCTGCTGTTGCGGGGAGAGGGGGGGTGGGGGGGACACGGGGTGCAGGGAGGATGCTGGGGAGGCTGGGGATGCTCTTCTGGCGCCGAGGATTTGGGTGGTAAAGTTGAAGAGCCGCGCTCAGCCTGGACTCGGCGCATCTTCCCAGGAGCTGTGAGTACACCCGAGCTGCCCGAGCTCTCCTGGCAGGAGGGAGGGAGGGAGCATCTCGCTGGAGGTCAGCAGGTTATTGGTGGGAGGTGGGTGGGGGGAAGATGCTTTGGAGGAGGACAGCTTTCTCCCAGCCAGGCCAGGCTTTCAGTAAGCAACACAGACAAAGCTTTGAGTTTGTGTTTCTCCCTCTAAAATAAAAAGTGGGTCAAGGAGGATGGTTTTTTCCCCTTCTATTTATGTATTTTTTTTACATCCCCACCCCTCCAGTAGCCCCCAAATCCTGTATTTTCAGCCTCCCCCCAGCCCCATCCCTGCGATTGGGTGCGTGTGCTGAGCTGCCCCCAGCTGAGATCTGGCCCGAGCTCTTGGCGTTCCCTCGGGAGGGATGCAGCCCAAATACCAGAGTCGCTGGAGCTTTATAAACATCACCAGGGAGACTGCGGGGCTGGGAACAACCCCTCCTGCCTTCGACCCCTGCGAAAAGGGAAGCTGTTTGTGCAGAGATCACCCTTCCAGGGGGTGAGGGGAGGGGGTACAGGGTGCAGGGCAGGGGTAACCCCCCAGTCTCGCAGGGGGGGTTTATCTGTTACCTGTTTCCCTTGATGAAATTACACCTCTCCTGAGCCAAGCTGGGGTGGGAATAAATAGGAATAAATCTTACCACGTTCTCTTCAGCTCACCCAGGACAAAAGGACGGTCTGGGCTCTATCCCTGTGCTGAAAAAATGACCCCCCCTCTTCTCCCTGTCCTGCTTTAGCCGGCTAAAGCTCCTGGCATCCTTCTGATGCAGGGCTGCTGGTGGCTGGGGGAGATTTCCCACCCCTCCCACACCCCCCTTCACGACCTTCCTCCTATTAGCAACCGCAGGAAATTGCATTTGGCGTGATGGGGCTGGAAATGAGCTCGAAGGACCGGTAATGGGGGGGTGGGGAAGGGGTGAAGCTGGGGAGGAGGTCAGACCGGTCCCAGGCTGCTGTCTTCACCTTCAAGCTGCGCCTACGTGGGGCTGCGGAGAGATGCTGGGGACAGGAGGGATGGGAGTGAGCTGCCTGGGAGTGCTGCTGCCTTCTCTTTGCTGGGTATCATTAATTCTCTTAGCATCTAATGCTTAGTTTGCTGTAACAAAACGGCCTCTTTTGCCAGCTGGGTGATGTGCAGGGAAAGATGAGGAGCCGGGAGGGGGGATATTTTTGTTGCTGTTTTTTCTGGGTAGCTGTTACTATGGCAAGGAACCTCAGCTCAGCGTGAGGAGAGGTCAGAAATACCAGGCTGAAAATGTCATGCATGTGCTGTTTAAAGCTTCAGCTGCCAGGCTTTGAGCAAGGAAGAAGCCACCCGAGTCCCTCCCCCTGCTCTCAAAGGCTTTCAAAAAGCGTTTTCTGCTTTGAAGTTGGAGTCACTTGGGAACCTGGGCTTGGTATTACCTAGGCTGGGGCTGCAGACAGTCACAGCTTGCAGAAGGGCTGTCTGTGCCTTGATCCTGGTGTCACCAAGTGATGGGTGTTGGGCTGGGACCCACAGCACCTTACTGTGGGTCACCACAGGAGGGGTGGCTTTTGTGGGACCCTGCAGGAGGGTGAGGGTTTGGGATGGGAGCTTGGGCTTCTCCTGTGCTGGGGGAGCCTCAGAGGTGCCAGGCTTTTCCAAAGACCCTGGTCCCATTCAGAGCTGTGGGTAAGTTGTGAGGGTCTGAGGAGAGCTGTGCCTGGGAGGGGGGTGCTGAGCTCTCTGGGCTACTGTACAAAGGGGTTTGGGGGTGATGGGCTCCTCTGAAAATCTGTTCTTCGTTGGGCAGCAGAGAAATGAGCATCCTACCTGGAGGGGGTGGGATCTGTGGCTCCCTTCTGGGTGTTGAATTGGGGGGGAAATGTGGCCATGGGGCTTCCTGGGAAACCTGTCCCCAGGGACGTGGCTGGGTTTCCCTGGCTGTGTCCTGGCTGGATGCATTTACTTACAGCAGAGGTTGGTACCTGAGCCCACGGGGCCTCTTTGTGCTGTGCTGGTGTTTATCTGGCAGTGGTTACACCCTGACATTTATGTGCTTCTGGGAGGAAAAGCAGCTCCCTGCCAGGGCAGTGATGGATGGGGAGGTTTAGGTGCTGCTCCCACAGCTGAAACTTCTCAGTGGTTCATTTGAGCTGTGCTGTATCCTCCAGACTTCCAGTGTAGGTGAGAACAGCACAGGAGAAATGATCCCTGGTTTGTCCCTCTTTCCTCACCACTGGCTGGGGTTTGTTTTGACAGAAATCCCTGATCCTGCCCAGTATGGGATGTGTGTTTGTGGTATCAGCAGCTCCAGCTGCAGGCAGTTCCCTTCAGGCTCCTGAGGAGGGGGAGATGTGGAGTTCCCCCCTCCCTGAGCAGCTTCTCTGTGTGGGACCCTGAGCACCTCAGCTCCCAGGACCCTCCAGGAGAGCAGGGATGAAGGTCCCAGGGGATCCTGCCCATGTGAGGGGTGCTTGGCCCTGCACCCCAAGCATCCTGTACCTGGCATCCCTCCTCTTCTCCCCCTGGGAGTGGGTGAGTGGTGCTGGGTGGTCTGGGGTCACTCTGGGAGCAGGAGAGCTGAGCCACAGAGGACTGATGTGAGCATGGGGCTCACAATGGGGCTGGTCCCTGCTCTGGGTGCCTGGGAAAGCACCCGAGTGATGCTGCAACCTGGAATTGCCCTGGGAAGCTCGGGAACAGGCAGGGCAGAGCTGGGCTGTGCCCAACACCCCTCCTGGGCAGCGGGTGGAATCCCTGGGGATCTCCACTCCATGTCCCCCCCTTCCTGGCCTCGTACCACGACTGTTCCTCGGGGCAGAAGCAGGTTCCCTGCACTGAGTCACCCCCCTGCAGCTGTCTTCTGCGAGCCAGTGCTGTGTCATCTCTCCCTGCTCTTGATTTAATAGAGTGCAGGCAGCCAGGAAGGAGCTGAGATGAAGCTGCTGCCTGGTGCTGAGGAGCAGGAGCTGGGGTGTCTGGGGTGCTATTCCCACTGCCCCTGTTCCTGCCCCTCCTTGTGATGCCCATCCCTGGGGAAATGGGAATGGTTATGGCTGTGGGCAGTGATGCTGCCTGCGTGTCAGGCTGGCCCCAGCTCGGCGTTGCAGCCCCTTTTCCCGCACTGGCTGGCACCCAGCAGGACTGTCCTGTGCTGATCTGCCCTGAGTTTGGGTGAGTACAAGAGCTTTTCCCTCTGATGGGCTTCTCTGTCAGGCTGGTGCCTGTCAGCATCTGCTGTGACCCACTCCCAGTGACAGCGAGGAGCGTGTGGGAGGCGATACAGGGAGCAGTGATGGTCTGGGAGGGGCTGTGAGGGGTGTCCTGGGTCTGACCCGTCCCCAGAGCCCATGATGGATGGCTGGGGTCATGCTGCTGAAGTCAGCAAAGCTGAGGGTCAGCTGGATACGGCTCAAGTGAACTTGCGATGCTGGGAAGAGGCGTGGTGGTTTCCTGGAGCATTGTGGCCTCCCTGGAACCAACACCAGTCACAGGGCGAGGGTTGGACCAGGTGATGCTCTGGGAGGTCCAGCAGTGATCCCCTGCTGGGGCTGCACAAGTGCTGGAGGCTTTTTGGAGTGAGTTTGACAAATGTGGGACAGCATCAGTTCGACTTCTGTGGTGGGCTGTATCTGTCCAGGGCAGAGGGGGGATTAGGGGTCTCTCTCTCTGTTCTTCCCCCAGGGCAGGGAGTGTGTAAGTGTGGCTGGTACAGCTCAGCCCCCTGCACAGAGAGTTCTGTCCCCCCACCCAGAGCCCTGTTTCCCTCTTGATGGGTGCTGCAGGGCTCTCTCCCTGCCCAGTCGTGCCCCACAGACCCAGGACAGGGGTTGTGGGGGGGCTGTGCTGCCCACTAAGCTCTTACAGCAGGAGTTTCTGTCCTGCAAGGGTAAGGCCTGGGCTCAGCACCATGCCTCCTCTGGTGGAAAAGCAATTACCACTCATCTTGGCTTTAATTTGGTCATTTAAGGGGGAAAAACAGAGAAAAAAGTTAATGCTTCCAATTAGTTTGGTATAATTAACGGGTGATTCCCTGTGCCTGGGAGCAGAACGTGGCTGCAGCACGTGGGGAGGTCAGTCAGCAGCTTTGACAGCACCAGCATCACGTCCTAGTGGCATTTGGGTGATGCTGGGGAGAGAGGGAGAGAGACAAGGGGGGTGGGTTCAGTGCTTCAGATGGACCCGGATTCCCTTCAAAGAGCAGGAAAGAGAAGAATGGGAAGTCTTGTGCAAGCTGAGGCAGCTGGGTTTGGGCAGAGCTTTGTGCTGCTGCCGCTGCTGAGGGTGCTGGCTCTCTGGATCTGCTGGTTCCTGCCACCCAGGACCACAACTGCGCTGAATTTGCAGGTCTTTGCTCTGCCTGCACACACCAAGGACCTGCCCAGCACCCCACAGAACTCCCCAGCCATCTCCAAGTGCTTTGAATCACGCTCTGGTATGTTGATAAAAGAATTTTTCAGGCGATTTTGGACAATTAAGCTGGAGCTTTGGGTAGCAGAGAAACTGTCTGGCACCAGCCACGAGGTTCTGCTGCTGTCAGATGTTTGAGTGATGCTGATTGCAGCTCATCCCCAGGATTCTGCTTTATCACTGAAGAAACTGAGGCGTGGGGAGGTGGGGAAGGTGACTCCTCAGAGGTCAGGATGGAAATCTGCCCTGCTCCTGGAAAGAGGAGCTGGCTCTGCTTCTCTAATTCACTGGCCCAGGCTGAATTTGTCCATGGCAATGCAAGAAAATTCACCTGGAAAGAAAAATCAATTATTCCTGAAAGGAACAGCCCAGAGCTGCTCAAACTGGCCAGGCAAAAATCCCTGAGCTGCCCTGGCTGCCAGGCAGGGATGCACATCAGAGGACAAGGGATGGAAGGGAGGGGATAACAGCAAGCTGGGGGGGTCCTGCCTGTGGCTTCGTGCCCCTTCCTCCTCTGGCTGCTGGGGAGATGCAAAGTGTGGCTTTTGCTGCTGCCTCTCTTTATTGTGGCTTTGAGCTCCTCTGTGCTGGGGGTGTGCCCGGGCTGGGTCCTGCTGCTGGGGGCTGGTTACAGCCCAAGGGGTGTTGAGGGGTTTATCAACCACGGGTTTTTTATGCAATAAGTCATGTTTAGCCAACTGCTGAAATGTGTTTGTCTGGGGGGGGATGAGTTAAAATAAACAGCCCTGGGTTGATTGGTTTCTGTGCCAGCTCAGGCTTGTGTTAAGGGATTCTGAAGGACCCCCCCAGTCCAGTTGTCTGAAACCCATCTCAGTGACGCTTTTCCATCACCAGCCTCTGGGAGTGCCAGTTAGAGGAGGTGTAAGGTCTGACGTGAGCGTGGAAAGGGATCCCCCCATCAGGAGATCCCCTCTGGGCAGGCTGAGCCCTGCGGCAGAGAGGAGTTTGTGGGGATGCTGAGTTGTACCTGCCTGGGGTAACTGGGATAAACCAGAGAGAAACATGAAGTGTGGACCCCATCCTCCCCTGGCAGAGCTGCAGGGAGCCACCCTGTCTGGGGGTGAGCACTTGGCTTTTTGTCTTTCCCCAGCTGGGAGTTACTGGAGCAGGTCAGGGTCTGCAGGAAGCTGTACCCAGGGGTCAGGAGGAAAAACCAGGTCAGAGAAAGAGGACACCAGGAAAAGTTCCCCAAGCAGGCAGGAAAAACAGCCAGGGAAGTGAGCAGGCTGCGTGCAGCCTCCTGGGTTTGCCTGTCGCTGGGAGGTGGGATGCTCAGGAGCTGGGCTACCAAGCTCACTGCAGCCTCGCTCTTGGGTTTATTTTTTCTCTCCCCTCCCTTTGTTTTGTTTTATTTTTAGGCTCAGTCTCTGCAGGAGCTGCTGAGGCAGATCTGGAATGGCAGGATTAATGGAGACACCATGAAAGGTACCGGCAGCGGCTGCTGCTCCGTGTCGGGGTGGCAGGAGGGACCGGTGGCTGGGGAGGATGCTCGGTGGGGATGCTCCCATCCCTGCTCTGCTCCCTGCAGCTCTGCCAGGGGGAGGATGGGGGGGTCTACGCTTCACCTTTCTCTCTTGTTTATCCCTGCCACTTGTCTGCTCTGCAGCGTAGCCAGCCCCCTCCCATGAGCAGGGACGGATGCTGCCTCACCCCCCCGGCCACCATGGAGCTGGCCAACACCAAGGACTTCCAGTGGAAAAGCCTCGCCCCCCTCCCCAGCCGCAGGGTCTACTCAACCTTGGTGGAAGCTGGCGGGCAGGTGTTCGCCATCGGGGGGTGCGATGACAACGGGGTGCCCATGGACTGCTTTGAGGTGTACTCCCCCGAGGCCGACCAGTGGACTGCGCTGCCCCCCATGCCCACGGCCCGGGCAGGGGTGGCGGTGGCCAATTTGGGCAAGAGGATCATGGTGATCGGAGGGGTCGGGGCCAACCAGATGCCGCTGAAGATCGTGGAGATGTACAACGTGGATGAGGGCAAGTGGAAGAAGAGGAGCTCGCTGAGAGAGGCAGCCATGGGCATCTCGGTGACAGCAAAAGGCAAGGAGGGGACTCGACGTGAACAGGAGGGGAATGGGCTTGTTAAAGGGCAGAGACTGGCAGGGCAAGGGGATGGAGTGAAGCTGGAGGAGGGAAGGGTTAAATTGGATATTAGGGGGAAGCTCTTTGCAGGGAGAGTGGTGAGGGGCTGGGACAGGCTGCCCAGAGAGGGGGTGGGTGCCCCATCCCTGGGGGTGTTCAAGGCCAGGTTGGCTGGGGCCCTGGGCAACCTTGTGTAGCTCCAGGCCTGGAGGTTGGTGTCCCTGCCTGTGGCAGGGGGTTGGAGCTCTGTGACCCTTGGGGTCCCTTCCAACCCAGACCAGTCTGGGATTCTATGATAACCCTTCCAGAGCTGGGAGGGATGTCTTGGGGTGGTGAGATGGGCAGGGTTAGCATCACTTGATGCATCAGGCACAAAAGCTGCTGGGCAACAGGCAGGGTTAAGCTGCCCTGCAAAACCTTTTCCATAAGCCCTGTGTGTTCATCACATCCCACCTGCTAAAGACAACTCTTGTGTAGGTGGCCAAAAGCAGATAAAGCCAGGGTCTGCTCTGTGTCAGCAGCCCTGGAGCCATGAGGTGGTGTGCTGGTTCCCAGGGTTATTTCGGAGCCAGAGGCAAAGGTATTGGAAGCACAATGTAGCTGTGGTTTGGAGAGAGATCTCTGGTCCAAACCCAGAGCCAGCCAGAAGAGCATCAGCTTCATGGCTGTGGGCTCCAGTCATTGTACAAGCAGCTGGCCTCGTGGGGGGCTCCCACATGGCCCCCCATGCTGGGAAGCTTAACCACCACCTTCAATGGGGCTTGTTAAAGGCCCATGAGGCTCAGCCTTGTCAGCCCATCTCACCTTTTAATTTCCAAGCAGAGATGCAGAGCATTGATTTCCTTTAGCATACTCTTGGCTGTGCTCTGCAGAGCCTGAGGCTGGGTGCTGTGCTCCTGAGCAGCCTGCCCTGGGTCAGCCAGCATCCTGCTGTGCCTGGGATTAGGAATCCCATCTCCAGGCAGCTGCTTTGAAAGCTGCTGGGTTTGTTTGCTCAAGTGGGTTTCAAAGCTGCTGTCAAGGAATGTTTAAAAACAATGTTTGCCATCTTGGGGGTGGGTTTTTCTTTCTGAGGGGAAGCTTGCCTGGCTGAGGTGGCAGGGTCAGTCTGGTGTGTGAGAGGCCAGGAACAGAAATAGATGCCCAGATCCTTGCAGGGTGCAAGGTCTCTGCTAAAAAAGCTGCCTGGTGGGGCTCCCCACAAGGGCAAGGCTGCTGTGCCTGCTCTCCTGAATCCTCTCTGTGGAGCAGAGTGCTTGTTGAAGGAGGGAGCATGGGTGCTGTGCAGGTGGGGTTTTGCTTTGGGGAGCCAGTTAACCAGAGATGGATGTAGCTGCTTGGGACTTAGGGAGGAACAAGCAGCATTGGTGCCTTGTCTTGGCTCTGAGTCCTGTGGTCTGGGTCATGGAGCTGCCATCCTGTGCCAGACCTTGGTGGGGCAAAGCAGGAGCTGAGCTGAGGAGCAGCAGCCCCTGGATGGGGGAGCTGGGAGCAGGGGAAGAGCCGCAGGGACTGGAGGTTGGTGTGTTCCCCTCTGCCCCAGGCTGGGAGCTGGGGACCTGCCCAGGGAGGGTTTGGGCAGGAGGGATCAGTTCTGGTGCACAGTGTGTGATGGCACGGGGGGTGTTTTGGCAGGGGGGTGTCTTGGATGCTTTCCTAGAATAGTGTTATGGGGAATTGATTGGTTGTTTGTTTGTCTCTTGTCCAGACTACAGAGTCTACGCAGCGGGTGGGATGGGGTCTGACCTGCGGCCACACAACTACCTGCAGCACTATGACATGCTGAAGGACATCTGGGTGTCACTGGCAGCCATGCCCACACCCAGGTATGCTGCCACCTCCTTCCTGAGAGGCACCAAGATCTACGTGCTGGGTAAGAACTGATCCTGCCTCCTCCTCCTCCTTGGGCAGCAGCTCCTTTTGAGCTGAGAAACCTCCCTGGAAGATGCTCTGGGAGATGCTCCTCTCCATCCCTGCCGGCTCCCTCAGGAGTTTAGACACTCCAAGCTTTTGCAGCTGTAGGGTTTGAGTGGGGCTGGTGTTGGGTTTGGATTCCCAGCTCTGTAGCAAGCACCTGTAAGAGCTCCTGCACCCCATGACACCCTGGGATTCCACAGGGCTTACCAGAAAAGGCTCTTGGATCTATTTTGCAGTTTGCTTGCTGCTGGCAAACAGTTTGTGGGCCCAATGGTGAACACAGGCTCTGTGCCCTCAGAGGCACACCCAGCATCTGAGCTGAGAGCAGCTGTACTCAGCCCCATCCGAGGGCTGGGATGGGGCAGCAGCAGCTGCTCTGGCTCTCTCCTGCTCTGGCAGCGAGGCCAGGGCTGGCTGGTCTGCACTGGTGCTGGACTCAGCTGACTTGCAAAGGTTCCCTGAGCACCAGTCCCTGCTCCACTCTGAATCTGTCTTGATTAAACCAGTGTGTATTAAACCCCATCCTTGCCAGGGACCTGCTGCTGCTGGCCCGGAGGGAAGTGCAGGGGGGGATGCACTGGGAAGTGTTTTTGCAGATAAAGGAGGGAGGAGTCACCCAGCTCAGCAGGTCCTTGTGCAGGTGACTTGAGACCTGAGAGCACGGTGTGGGCTGGCAGCTTGCTCGCTCTCAGCCTGCCCCAGGAGGCTCCTCTGGCTCCCGCTGCAGCCCAGCTGACCCTTCTCTTTCCACCCCCCTTGCCCCAGGTGGGAGGCAGTCCAAGTACGCTATCAATGCCTTCGAGGTCTTTGATACCGAGACCAGGTCGTGGACCAAGTTTCCCAACATCCCCAACAAAAGAGCCTTCTCCAGCTTCGTGCCCACGGAGGACAAGCTCTTCAGCCTCGGGGGCCTGCGGCAGGGGCGGCTCTACCGCCAGCCCAAGTTCATGAGGACCGTGGACATGTTTGACATGGAACAAGGTGGGGGCTCTCCCGAAAGAGGTGGGGTGGGTGGGCACACAGGGCTGTGCTTCGGCACGTTGCTGTCCTTGCAGAGCACAGGGCTCCCATCTGATGGCTCCTTGGGTGGCTGGTGCTGTCAGCCCAGCCTTGAGGAAGTTCTGCAGGCAAGATTTAGGGGGTGAAGGGATGAAAACCGTGGTCCTGAAGTAGCTGGGCTCAACAGCTCCCTCCTGACTTGGTGGTGAGGGAGCTGTCGTGGGGTTCTGTTACCCCAAGGTGTAGCAGCAAATCTGCTCCTCCACGAGCCAGTAGAAGTCCAGAGAGGCAGATGGTGTCCCAGGGGTTGGATGTCCCTGCAGTGCCTGGTCTCTCCTGTCCCTCCCAGGTGGCTGGTTGAAGACAGAGCGCTCCCTCTACCTGAAGAAAAGGCGAGCAGACTTCGTGGCTGGCTACCTGAAAGGCAGAGTTGTCGTGGCTGGGGGACTAGGTGAGTCACTGGGGGTGGTGGTGATGCTTTCAAAGGGTGTGAGAATCAGGTGGGGATCCCTGGCCCAGCCTGAGGCAGCAGGGAAAATGAACCCCATATGGGGATGGGGTCCAGAGCACAGACGTTATCCCAGAGCAGACAAGGGATGCTTGCTGGTGCTTCCCAGGTGATCGGGTGCCCCGCTTTGTACTTCCAGGAAACCAGCCGACCGTCCTGGAGTCTGCAGAGGCCTTCCACCCCGAGAAGAACAAGTGGGAGAGCCTGCCCCCCATGCCCACCCCGCGCTGCGCCTGCTCCAGCATCGTGGTCCGGAACTGCTTGCTGGCTGTGGGCGGGGTGAGCCAGGGCCTGAGCAGTGCTGTGGAGGCACTGTGCCTCTCCGAGTCCTAGCTGGCTCCTGCCCCCGCTGCCTCCAGCAGCAGCAGTGGTGGTGGTGGTGGTGGTGGGAAGCTCCCAGCAGTGCTGGGGCTGGGTGAGGACCACCCAGCAGCTGGGTCCTGCCCGCTGGTAGCTAAACCACAGCCCCTTGCCCTGGAGCCGTGGCCGGTGGGAGCCTCCAGTTCCTCTCCCTCTTGGGCACTGGGGAGGGAAGGAGCACTTTGGCCAGGGGTCCCCGAGCTCTGCAGGGAAACCCATGTGAAGGAACCGCTTGCAGTGCTGGTGTGCCCTGTCTGCTGCTTGCAGGAAGGATGCTGGAGGATGGGGTATGGGTGAGCATCTCCCTGCAGCCCTCCACACCCACTACCACAGGTGGTAGGAATATCCAGGCAGGGCTGGGAAAAACTGCTGTGATGTTGCCCCCTTCGAGTACCCCGGGATCTCCGTGTGCTTCCCTGCACAGATCCCCTTGGCTTCAACAAGGAAAGCTCCTAACCTGCTCCCAGAGCCGGGGGATGGTTCTTCTGCCTTCATAGCAAGGCTTTTCCTGCAGACCTGTAGCATTTGACTGTCAGCT
Organism: Gallinula chloropus; assembly: GCF_964237585.1. NCBI lineage: Eukaryota > Metazoa > Chordata > Aves > Gruiformes > Rallidae > Gallinula > Gallinula chloropus. Next base: position 5,327,080 of record NC_140112.1, read on the forward strand.
TGGCAGACGCTGGTGTCAGGGGCTGCTGCTGCTCCAGGGAGGGCTGGATGCCTGGAAGACTGTTTTGGCTCGGAGGAAGACCTTCCTTTTGGCACAGGACTGGAACAGACTCTGCCTTTGCCGGGTTCATGTGGAGGTGGCCTCAGTGTACAATGTTCCAACCTCTTTTTTTAGCTCCTTTAATGCTTTGGGACCGGTTCAGCCTTGGGTGAAAGGAGCAAAGCTGCTTCTGGAGCAGTGTCAGGCTGGGGCCAGGCAGTGCCTTTGGCAATGGCTTTGCTGGCAGCAAGGCCAGGGAGGCTCTGCCCATCGATGCCTTTTTGGTTTCCTTCCTCCCAGGCAGTTTGGGGGTGCGGGGGGTGCTGTCCCAGCTCTGGGGTTACCATTCCAGCTCGTAGCAGTTGCACCATTAAAAGCTGCCTTGGGCAAAGCCTGCCCTGTGCTCTGGGCTGTGTCAGGATGAAAGGGGGGGACGGGACCCCCCCAGACTGGAAAGGGGGAGATGGGGGGCAGAGCGTGTGGCCCTGTTTGGGGTGGGTGATGTGACCCGGCCCTCTCTGGAAGCGGTTCCCGGGCTGCGGGGGGTGTGGGTGGGGGATGGTCCCGGGGCAGCCCCTCCGTGCTGTGCGGGGGGGATGCGGGACCCGCTCCCGGCGCTGCGGAGCACCGAGGACACCGTGAGGACACCGTGAGGCCACGGCGACAGCGGCAGGGGCGGCCCGGGAGAGGGATGGGGGGCTCGGGGTCGCTCCCTGCCGCTCCCCGGGGTGCAGGCTGCGGGGATACCCCCGCATCCAGCCGGGACCGACCCCGCCGGCGTCTCCCCCAGCCTGGCTCCTCCGGTGACCCCAAACAGAGGGACTTAGAGGTAAGCATCCATCTCATCCACAGTGCTTGGGCTGCACCCCAAAAATGGCTCGGTCAGCACCATTCCTGACCCCTTCTGGGCTCCCCTGCTAGTGCTGGGCTGCTCTGGGGGCTCATCCCTGGCTCTCCCCTGGACCAAGGGCATCTCTCTTGTGGGAACGATGGGTGCCCAGCAAGCAGCAGCGAGCTGTTGGGTTATTTAAAGTCACTTCTAATCCCATCAAAGACTGGGAAGAAACACCCAGCCACTGAGACCAGCAGCTCTTCCCTGGCTCCTGGGAAATCCCTTCCAGTGGGAAGAGATTCCCTCCAGAAGTAGGGGAAAACCTCCAGGCTTTCCCATTGCCTCCATGGGCTTGAAGGTGACATTCACTAGTCCCAGCATGCTGGAGGAGGGGAACTGGAGGATTAAGTCTCACAACTGCACCCTGACTCCTGTGGTTCTCTTCCCTGTTCCTGCTGCTGTGGGAAACAGGAGGCTGAAGGAGCTAATCTGCTTTTGTTTGAAACAAAAGGGCTGTGCCTGCCCTGCAGGTGCTGGAGAGGTGAGGTGAGCCAAGGCTGGGGAGCGGGGAGGTGAATCAGCCCCACGCACCCTGGCTGGGGGGTGGGTGGTGCTGTGCTTGTTTGGGCTGAGTGGGGCTGGATGGGCTCCCGTTCCCCTCCCAGTGAGCTCGGTGGACAGGTAACAAACCAGCTCTGCTGACCCAGGTTTGCTTCTGACCACTGTGTCTAAAGAGACCTGGGACCCACTGTCAGATGCTTTCCACGGGCATCTGTGCCCCGAGGTGGTCACCAAGAGCCTGGAAACACCAGGTAATCCTCAGGTATGGTCTATAATACCATGAAAAAAAATCCACCAGAAGCTAATATATTTATTTTATAACCATTTCCCCTTGCAATGGTCAGGACCAGCCCTTCTCTAACTCTGTTTCATTTCTTTAAAGCAGCAGGTCCCATTTTTGAGAAGGAAATGACCTTCATCCCTATAAACCCCAGTTAATGATGGAGGCTGCCTCTTTCCTCATGAGCAGCCACAGTGAGAGCAGCCAGCTGAGAGAGAGAGATCCAAGAGCTCCTGCTGCTGCTTCATTTCTGCTGTGCTCAGGGGTAAGGGGCTCTTTGCATTATTTATCTATACCCAGGGCTCCATCACAGGTGGCCCTAGAGATTCCTCATGTGATGGGAACAGGGAGGCAGAGGAAGATGGAGCCAGGTGATTGGGGCTGGGAAGGGATTTTTCTCTCCTCTCCCCATGCAGAAGTTGCCCTGCAAAGGAGTATGTGATGTGGGATGTGATTTATCCCCCTCCTGCCCCAGCTCCCTGAGCTCACACAGCCCTGAGTCACTGAGCCCCCCCAGTGGGTGGGAATCCCTTGTGATCTAAGCCTGGATTTGGGGCAGATGGGGCTGTACCTCGGCTCTGTCAGAGGAAATTTCTCATTGTTGTAAGCAGCAAGAAATGAGGCTGATACAGTGGGAACACTGAGGATCAGCAACCCATGGACCAGCCCCTGCCAGCAACAGACACAGGGGGAGCATCCTGGGGCTGTAGCTGTGCTCCTGATGAGCAGGATGGGGGACAGAAGCCATGTCCTTGTCCCAAGCCGGTCCAAAAGCCCAGATCCTTGATCCTAAACCCTCCTGCCATGGGAATGCTTCACTGATGCCAAGGCTCCCTGGGAATGAGCTTCCTCCACATGAGCATCCCCCCAACCAACGCATCCCTTCCCGCATCAGCAGCCACACACGCAGTAAAGAAACCAGCCAGCTAAAAGCTTCCAGGCATGAATTAGAGAGGAGGGGAACTGTGTCAGTACCTCCTCCTTCCAGGGAACCACCGATCCTGGGCTGCCATCTCGTGGCTGTGGTGCCAGACCTGTCCCGTGCCCTGGGGAAGTGCAGGAGTAGCTGCTGCTGGCAGAAGGATGCTCCAGGGCTTGCTCGGCCCTTTCAGCTCAGAGGGAGAGGGAGATGGCTCTAGATGACAAATATTTCACAGGTCCCAGCCCCTGCCAGGGATACAAAGCAGCCAGAACAGCTTTCTGATAAAGCAAAGAGCTTTCTTGTTTTCTTTTTAGCTGTCTGCTGGGGCAGTGCAACATTTGAAGGGGGAATTCAGCCTGCATGGCAGAGGATGTGGCAGATCAGCTCATGGAGGTTTGACTCAAGAATAGAACAGTTCATAAAAGCCTTTTCTGGCTTTTATTGAGCTTTGAGCTCTGGGCTTGTCTGTGGAAAAGGACCAAGCTGGGAATTGTATAGGAAAATGGGGGTTCTGGCAGGGTTGTCTCAAGCACCAGCTGAGTGGTGACACTGTTCATCACCTGGTTTTCCTCCTCTTCCCTTTAGGCTAAATGGGAAGTAAGCTGTTGTGTCTGGAGAGGTTTAATGCCTCTGACCCCAGAAGCCCTGGGACATCCCTCCTGCAATGGCCAGTGCTGGGGAAACCTCCACAGAGCTTGTGCTCAGCTCCCACACCTGGAGATCTCTAATGGCCCATGTCTCAGGGTCTCCATATGATCCCCAGCTGGGCACCAGCTGCTGTAGAGCAGCACAAAGCCAGAACCAAAAAGTTCATGCCAGCCTTTGAAGCATCTGTTCTTTTATTTGAGAATGAAGTTTACAAGTTAATATGAGTCAGGTTGTTCACCATCCATCCCATCCCATCCCTCCCAGCACCATTCCAGAGCAGGAGCAGAGCTGATGTGCTCATAGTGAGCGGGCCAAATATTTCCCAGCCCCAACCTTTGCCCCAGGGTTTCTTGTGATGCCTTCCCAAGGAGTAAACACCAAGAGTGCATCAGGTGTGAGTGAAACTTGGGGAGGAGGGCAGTGAAAAAAATAAAAGAATATTAAAAGTTCAAGTTTTCTGGGAGAAAAAGGAAAAAAAAACCTGTTATGGAACAAACTTAGGGACGTGGCAGAGCTGCTGGGGTGAATGGAGAGGAGCTGGGGGTGTCTGGGGTGCTGCTCCCCAGCTGATCTTCCTCCAGCCATCCCCACACCCTGATGGAGTTGTGCTCATCACATCCCAGCTCCATCTCTCAGGGGGTCTGAAAGACCTCATTGCAGCAAGACAGTCCACAAAAAGACCCCAAAACCAAACTAACAACCCCTCAGACCAGAGCTTGAGGATTTCTGCCACTGGGAAATTCTCAGCACACCCAAACTCATGTTTCCCATCAGACTGGGAATAAAAATGAAACTAAACCCCCCACCCCCCAGTGCTCCTCTCTGAATGAAGCTGCAAAGCAGGGGGGTGTAACACCCCTGTGGAACCTCGGTGCTGAGACAGGGGCTGTCAAAGCAGGTGTGCAGCCACTGTGTGAGAAACTGTGACTTCAATGGAGGCAGAAACATCAGGAGCAATAAAAGCCAAGTGAGACAGTGGAGCTGGAACAAAGTGGTTCTGCCAGAAGAAATCCTGCTGGCGTGAGGGAGGGTGCAGGAGGAGCTGGTGTCTCCCACCAGAAGGGCTGATGGACACCTGCACGTGTTGGAAAACCACAAGTGCCTCGTGACAACACAGAGCTGAGCTGCCAGGAAGCATCTCCTTACCCCATGCCCCATTCACAGCACTGTGAGTGGCAGTAAGAGCCACAGTGGCTCATCCCCAAGGGCCTTTGGACACCAGATAACCCCTGAATCAAGCATCTGTGGTGGGTGCAATCCTCTTCCCTCTCTCAGAGCTCATTTTTCCATCAGAAGCCTCAGTGGGCATTGAGCCACGGAGCCTTGGAACTTTTTTGGTGGCCGTGGCACCATGATTGGTCACCGACCTTCTCCCACTCCCCCAGCCCAGTGGTTTGGTCCCACCCATCACTGCCCACACTATTCTTTAGGCAGGCAGAGCAGGGAGCTTATCCAGCTAAAAATACAACTTATAACTGTTTTTACCAACTTATATTTCACTCCCAGATCTGGGAAGTGGTGAAACCCCCAGATCCTGAGTGGTGGGTGAGGAGGAACTATTTCAATTGGGCTAAGAAAAGCAAGAATCTGGACCCATCTTCATCCCTGGACAGCTGGGTACCACACAGCAAAGCATTTCACCTCATTTTACCCTGTTTTTTCCCCCCCTTTCTGGTAAATGGGTGAAATCTCTGTGTATGGAGAACTCGGCTCCAAGGCCATGGCCAGAGCAGCTCGATGTCAAGCAGATGAGCACCAAATAATAAACGACAGACTGATGGGTAGGGAAGAGAGATAAGAAAGATGGTGTTTATTAGAACAGCCCCAGGAAATCAGAGATTGAAAAATGTCTAGAAAAAAAAAAAAGAAAAAGAAAAAAAAGCAGCACATTTGGTTTAAAATAAAAAATAAATAAATCACAGCGTGCAGATGGCTCCTGACTTCTCCAGCCAACCCCACCTGAGAGGGCCCAGTCCCAGCAGGGCCTTGAGCATCACTTTTTGGCCTTGTCCCGAGGGTAACCCCCGTTGGTCTTGTTGAGCGACTCCATGCTGCCGTTCCCTGTCACCACGCTGTTGAGTATCCGTTCCACCTCCCCGGGCAGGATTTGCTTCTCTTCGTTCTCCGTCTCCCTGTGGTAGAAGTAGTTGAAGTTGGAGACGATGACAGGGACGGGCAGTGCAATGGTCAGCACCCCTGCAATGGCGCACAGGGTGCCCACAATCTTCCCCCCCAAGGTGGTCGGGCACATGTCTCCGTAGCCGACGGTTGTCATTGTGACCACGGCCCACCAGAAGCCATCGGGGATGCTGGAGAAATGAGACTGCGGCTCGTCCACTTCTGCGAAGTAGACGGCGCTGGAGAAGAGGATGACGCCGATGAAGAGGAAGAAGATGAGCAAGCCCAGCTCCCGCATGCTGGCCTTGAGGGTCTGCCCCAGGATCTGCAGCCCCTTGGAGTGCCGGGAGAGCTTGAAGATGCGGAAGACCCTGACCAGCCGGATGATCCGCAGGATGGCCAGGGACATGTTCTGCTGCCCGTTGAGTTCACTCTGCTGGATCAGCTCGGTGGTGAGCGTCACGAAGTAGGGGATGATGGACACGATGTCGATAATGTTCATGATGTTCCTGAAGAACTCGGTCTTGCTGGGGCACACGATGAACCGGACGAAGAGCTCGAAGGAGAACCAGATGATGCAAGCTGTCTCTATGACGAAGAAAGGGTCCGTGAAGGTGCTGTGGGCCAGCAAGGTGTCTGTTAGATTCTTAGAAAGCTCCTGGGTTGACTTAAACTCCCTTTCCTCCCTGAACTCTGGCAGGGTCTCCATGCAGAAGATGATAATAGAGATGACGATGACCAGGACGGACACCAAAGCTACACCCCTGGCTGCACTGGAGCTTTCAGGGTACTCGAAGAGCAGCCAGAATTGCCTATGAAAGTCATTGGTTGGTAAGAGGGTCTCAGGGTCCTTAATGAACCCTTCATCCTCCCTGAACTGGTCCATGGCTTCATCACCCAACTCATAGAAGGTGATTTCATCAGCAAAGACATCGATGGGGACGTTGGCCGGGCGCCGTATTTTCCCCCCAGACTGGTAGTAGTACAGTATCCCATCAAAACTGGGCCTGTTCCTGTCAAAGAAGTATTCGTTCCTCATGGAGTCGAAGTACCGCATCCTCTTCTCTGGGTCCCCAAGCAAGGTATCAGGGAACTGGTTGAGGGTCTTGAGCCGCGTCTCAAACCTCAGCCCAGCGATGTTGATGATGACTCGCTGGTCCCCCTCATCCATGCCCACCCTCTCCCCCATGAGGTGCTCGCTGAACTCAGCGGAGAACCTGGAGAACAGGGTCTCATTGTTGGCGTTCTCGCTGTTGATGAGGATTCTCAGGTTGGAGAGGAGGTTGGCGCAGCTGGAATGGCCCTTCCGTGACTGGCTGGCGGGGCTGAGGTCGTTTGAATAACAGGGATCCTCTACGATCTGATCAGCGTTGTCAAAACTGACTAGTGCCACCTCCATCTCCTTCCAACTGGACACGTCCATCATACACTAATCAGATCAGCAGCATAAATCCCCCGGGGCGGGTGCCGGCAGCTTGTGTCTCTCCCACGCTATGAGGATCTGCAAGGGAAGGGACAGGCAGACAGGGCTGAATGGGGCACGTGCATCGCTTGGCTGGACTGAAAGAGAATGAACCAAACCTGAGGGCAGAAAACCCCACAGCTTTTCCATGCAAGCATTGATTTCATGGCCTGGAAGAAGCCTTATGCCTCCAGCAAGTCGTTCACCTCTGGATTCTGGAAGCCCTTTCAGTGTGTCTTCGCTGTCATCATTAAACCTCCCAACACCAGCTACAGCACCCAGGGATAAAGGGTCAAGAGGTAGCAGAGGACCACACTGGGAGCACAGCCCAGGAGGAAGGCAGGTCAGGAGGAGGAGAAGGAGATGTCTGTCAGCATTGGAGAACTGCCTTGCTCTGCATGGAGAAGGGGACAAATTGGGACCCCTGGTCTTGATCCAGACTTTGGAGCGGGAAGTGGGCATAATGGCATCTTGCAGAGCTCCTCCTTCATGGTACACCTGATATTCCCAGCCACAGGAAGATGAGGACTCAGAGAGGCTGGAGCCCATCTTTCAGGCCTCAGGGGGGATGTTTTTTCCCAGGCCAGCTCTGCCAGGTGCCCTGCAGCAGACACCACGGCCCCAGAATAGTCTTTGACTTGCCCAGGGACAAGGCCAAGTTACAGAGCCAGGAAATTACCTGTCCCAGATATTAGAGGTTAACAGGGAATGGTTTGGGGAGATTTGCCCAAAAATGTCCTTTCCAAATAAATTCAACCCTCTGGTTGCTTCCCACCACAGCTCTTTCCCCCAGAGATGTATTTTCTGGACATGAGAAGCCACAGAAGGACACCCAGAGCTGCTCTGTGTGACTGCTGATCACCAAGGGCACGCTGGCTTCCTTCCCCAGCGAAGTTCAGAGCGAGGGAGTGAACAAACCCAAACGCCCTCAGCTTGCCAAGAATAGCAATGCAATTCAGGCCACGGAGCAGCAGCGGCACTGGGACCAGTCCTGTGATGGGGATGCTCTCCACTGCAGGCTTTGCTTCGTGCAACCAGGTGCTTGGGGAGGGATCCATCCTGCCCACGGGGACTGAGCTGCACCTGGTGCCCCCACAGCCCTTTTTAACTGGAGCCGTGGAAGAACTGGAGTTGTTCTCCCCTGTTCCCCAGGAGACGGCTGGTCCATCCTTGCTGGTTGGGTAGGAGTAGGACAAGCCAGAACCCCAAATCTGCTGCAGGACATGTTAACATCCCCACCTGCTGCAAATCCCACCCCCTTCTGCTCTCAGCAACAATCCCCAAAGCAAAACTCTGCCCAGTTTGGATCAGGAGAGTGAGAGGCTCAGTGCTCAGCTGGGTGGGTGAGCAGACCCTCACCACCCCGCGGTCCTGGGGGGAGAGCCCAGAGGGGACCCTCTGCCTGGGAGCCTCTCTAGACAGCAGAGCCAACTGAGAGCAGCTAAAGCTGACACTGGAGGTGCATCCTAAGTCAGTGCCAGGAGATGATCTCGGTGTTTTAAGCATTAAGGGTGCTTAACTCCTAACACTGCTCGCTGGCACCACAGGCAAGAGAGCTCCCCAGCCTGGCTTGGTGGGACAGCTTCAGCTGAGACCTTTGGTCACAGAAGACACTGTGATATCTTGAAACCTGGCTTTGCTCTGGAGCCTCCATACACATGAAACTGCACCCCCCCCACCCCCACCCCCCCCCCCCAGCATCATCCCTCATGGGGAAACTGAGGCACAGAGCTGTGTAGGGACAATTTACACAGTTAAGAGGGGAAAGTTGTGCTCATCCTGCCTCCTGGGACATGGGAAGGTGTTTCTGGCTCCGTTTCAAGCTCTCAGGGCAGCTGCTTAAGGGATGCAGGGCTCTGACTTTCCTTTTCTTGCTTTCAAAGCCCCAAAACATGCTGCTGTCTACCTGTGTCCCTCAGCACAGATAGGTGCCCCACCTGTCCCCAAGCCCCCAGACCACCCATCTGTCCCATTTTTAATTTAAACCAGAACTAACAGCGCTGCCCAAGCCCCCAGAGCAGCCTCCTGAACTGAGGAGGGGGCAGCTCGCTTTGCAACACACCCTCCAGGCTCCAGCCCAAAGCTCCAACTAGAAAGTTGCCTGATGGTTTTTTTTTCCCTCCTAAATCACCTAACATCTGCTTCTCAAGCTGATTAACTAATACCCTTCAGCTGAAATCCCTGCCTGGGGAAAATAATAATAAAAAAACCCCAAAACAAGCAAAGGGAGAGAGAGCTGGTGAAAGAGAAAGGTCATTTTGAGGGAGGGAGTTTGTGTTTTGCCCGTCACACCCCAGTGAATCGGGGCTGTGGTTTCCACCAGCCCCTCCCCAAGTACTGAGACCTCCACAGCTGCGATTCCCTTCTGCTTTCCACCCCTTGTCCCTTCATCCCCAGCCACCCCTCACGCTCCTGGGATGAGAAACAGCCATTGCCAGGGTTTTTTTCCTGAAAATCAGAGATGCTGAGCCTCTCTCCCCACTCCCTCCTCCCCAACCCGCTCCCCACCACCCCCAGTGCTGGGATGAGAAAGGGGGTGATCCCTCCTGCGCCCTCCCCCACCATTCCCCCCACACCATCACCTATGGGGACTTACCCACACAAGGCATGGAAGTGCCAACGCTCTCTGCATCTGGGAAGAGAGTTATTAAACACACAGAGGGGTGTGTAGGGAAAGCAGAGGGAGGAAAGAGGGGAAAAAAATAGTCCAGCCATACCCTTGACAGGTCCCGTTGGGATAACGCAGGCAATGTCATTTAAAAGGCTCGTCCCTATTTGGTTCACTGTGTAATTGGCAGCCCAGCCTGCTGGGGATGGGCTTTGGCAGCCACGGCAGCAGGATCCAGCATGGTTTGGAGCCTGGGCCCCAGCATCGCGCTGGGGACCCTAAAAAGAGCCACGTCTCCATTGGAAAAAGGGGCTGGTGGGGGGTAGGGGATGTACCCTGTCCCCATGCCCCACTTGCCCAGAGAGGGGGGAGCTGGCAAGCCACCTCCTGCCCCCGCCTGCTCGTGGGTGAGCGAGCTGGGGGAGGACGTGCCCTTCTGGCAATGCCACCTTTAATCCCCAATAATGCTCCGGATGGTCCAGCAGCGGGGACAAGCCCTGTCCCTGACGTGGCCACGCCTGAGCTGGTCCCCAGGAGGGAGGTGGAGAGGGGGGACAGGGCCCTGCACACCACTGTCGCTGGGAGAGGGGTTTACAGCAGGCAGTAGGGCTCTTTTTGTTATTAATATAGAAGAATGATACTAAAAAGAGGAGGGGAGGGGCAAGCCCAAGGGTTGGAGCATCCCCCGTTGCCCACCTACCTCTTGCCTGTGGCCATGGCTACAGCGGGCTCCTTTCCAGGAGGGGACAGCCACCACGGTGCCACCACCACGTGGGACGTCTCCATCCTCCCCCCGGGGGGCTGGGACCAGTTGGAGCAGCAGGTACAGCCAGCATAACCCCGGGGAGGGCATCGGTGGGGGATGAGGGAGAGAGGGGACATGTCCCTCCTGCCCGGCTGCCAGCTGGCCTCTGGCTCCTTCCCCAGTGCTGCTGGGTTTATAACCTCTGCTAGCAAATAAATAATTAAATGCCCTGAGTGGATGGGACCAGGTGGGTTGGTAAAACTCACTGGGGTAACTGGGATTTACAGAGAGATGGTTTTCTTTCCCCATTTTTCTTCCTTTCCTTTCCAGAGGTCACAGGCATCCTCTCTGTGTGTGCTCCAGGGGGGGTTTCATCCCCATGGGGTGTCCTCACATGGGGCTGGGGACCTCTACCTTCACCCAGCAGACCTCCCCACCCTCCTCTTCCTCCTCCATCTCCTCCCTGCCCTCCACAACTCAAGAAAGCAGAGGAGAGGGTGGCACCTTTCTACCCCCGTGCTTCAGCCTGAATTCCTCCACGGTGACACTCCTTTGCTCTTGAGGGACCCAGTCACCTCAATTCCCCTCCCTCCAGCTTCCTTTTCTGTCCTCTGAGCTATTTCTCCCCCCAGTGACGTTAATGAGCACATTAAACCCCCCCATCCCAGAGGAGAGCCTGGGACCTGCCAGCTGAGAGCATCTTCTAGTCACCTGTGTCCCTTTGCGATGGAAACAGGACACAACATCACCCAGCTCTTTGGTGAGGCCCTTCAGGGTTGGGTTATCATTCTACACACCCCCTCCTGCACCCCTATAGACCATGGTGCTGACATCTACCCACCTTGGGAAGGCAGCTGGAGATCTGCTAACAAAAAGGCATTAAATCAATAGCCCTTGCACTTCAGCCTCAGCTTGTGCCCATCTTACCTCCAAACCCAGCTTTGGGAGGGCTCAAGCCTCAGGATAATGGTGTTTGTGGGCAAAACCTGACCTCTTTGAGGGATTTTTTTCCCCCAAAACCCTCCCTGGGTCTCACATCCTGCACCAGGACAAAGAGCAGCAGCAGCAGCAGCAGCAGAGGGAAACCCGGAGCGTGAAAACCACCCACAGGAGCTGATGAAGTGCCCTGCTCTTGGTAGGAATATCCCCAAAATCAAAGCAGGGGGCTGGGAGAGACAGGTATTGGGGGGACATGCCCAGAATAACATCATCACCTCCAAGAAACAGGACAGTTACACAACTCATCCATCTCCGGAGGTTTCAGCTACACCCTGGGCACCCTGGGGACACTTCTGCATCCAGCCAAGGTGACTTTGAACACCCTTATGGCCCTAAGGTCTAAACACATCCCCAGGCTGGGCTGCCCCAGGTGCCCTGTCTTCCTCCTGCACTTCTTTCCCTCTAATCCTCTGCTCTGCACTCCTGGCACCACTGGCTCTGCTGGGATTTATCCCCCAGGGATGTCCTGCATCCAGGGTGGATGGGCAGCCAGGAAGTGCTGGGGTGGGATCGCTGCCCAGCAGCTCTGCACACTCAGCTCAGCCCCACTGCAAAGCATCCCAGACTGGGCTGGGCTAGGAGGGACCCCAAGGGTCACAGAGCTCCAACCCCCTGCCACAGGCAGGGACACCAACCTCCAGGCCTGGAGCTACACAAGGTTGCCCAGGGCCCCATCCAACCTGGCCTTGAACACCCCCAGGGACGGGGCACCCACCCCCTCTCTGGGCAGCCTGAGATCAGCTGGTAAAAGGTGTGGTGTTTTGGGGGGGGGGGTTGCAGCAGGTCCCTGAATTACCCCTTGGTCCTGTGTTTACACAGGGAGCTTCATTTTCCCTGTGGGACAGGGGCAGAGAACTGACCAGCTCATTGCACCCATGTCCCCTGTGATGGGATACAGGATGAACAGGAGTGGAAATAAGGACAAGAAGATGGGAGGGGTCCTGCAGACCCCGTCACCGCTCCCATGTAACGAGGCAATGCCACTTAATTGGATTTTTCCCCTAATTCTCAAGCCAAGTGCTGCCTGCAGAGACTCCTGGGCTCTGCCCTGCGCCAGGCACGCGCCTCGCTCCACAGAGCAATTTGCTGCAGTAATGAGCCCCTGCTAATTTTCCTCATTCTTAGCAGAACTAATTAGCTGGGGTTCAGCACAACCATCTCAAGGCCTTGGTGCAGGAGTGGTGGAGTTACTGGAAAGGGCTTGAGGTGCTGAAATAACACAGTGGCTCAGATTGAGCCAGGGCTTCTCCTGCCCCAAAGGAGCCCAGAGCTCAGGAGCAGCCTGGTCCAAGATCCCTACCTGAGACCTTTGCTTTGAAAGCAAGAGGTTAAAATGCATCTTGGCAGGATAAACACCAACCTTTAAACCCACAAATCACACCAGCAAAGAAATAAACAGCCTGAACCAGCAGCCACTGACTCCTTTTATCTCCTCCCATCTCCGTGCCTCAGTTTCCCCAGAGCTGGTAATTGCTACACAGCCAAGCAGGAGCCCAGTGGGAAAAAACACACAAGAGGAAGATCCTAAACTGGATTTCTGGGATGGCCCCTCACTGCTGACCCCCAGCAAGCCCCCTTTAATCCCCCCCAGCTCACATACTTCGCTCTGACTTTCCCACACATTCCTTTTTTATATTTAAAGAAAAAATCAGCTTAGCAGAGAGCCCAGTACACACAGTACAGGCTGTGAGAGGGATGAAACCTTCCTGATACCCAGCCATGGAGCCCAAAATTAATCAGCTACGGATTAACCGGGTCAGGATGTAATTTAATAACGAGCCAGGCTCCCTGCTAGAGGGACCCAACACCATCCTGCACTGGGTGCCCCATAAAAGCTGCCACAGCCCAACACAGGTAGCAGGAAAAGCCAGATGGGGTGAGATGAGCTCTCTGGTGATACAGGATGCTCACAAAGGGTGATAGCCTGGGTCCAAGCCAGGCTTTGCTGCAGCTGAGCCCTCCTCATCTCTCTCAGCACTGGGAGTTGGGGTTTTATCCTGACTCAGGAAAAGATTTCAATGGGTTTTGAGGGTGCTGCAGTGGCTTTTGGGGGTGGTGAATGGGCTTTTTAGCAGCTGGGGTCTGCTCTCTGCTGGGATTTATGAAGTGTTTGGTGCTGCAGAAGTGTTTGACACACTTTAGGAAGGGGCTGGGGATGGACAGATGGACACAGAGCACTTGTAAAGTGCAGGAATGTGGGTGCACAGAGTGACCCTTTTCCCCTTGAGTGTCCCAGCTCCATCAGGGCATCTGGATGGGGATGGGGGAGACAGCCATCCTGCCCACCTTCACCCTCCTGCTCACCACAGCTGTAATGTGATAAAGACAACTTGATCCTGGATCAATGGGAAACTTTCCCAGCCTTTCTGAACCTGCTGGGATAGGGGCAAAGCCCCCCCCTTCCCCCCACCCCAGTGTCCAGAGCTCAGTGCTGTAACCTCAGCCTGCTCCTAGGGACAAGGAAATGACCTTGTTTCCCCCCCAAAATCTGCCCTGGCAGCAAACCCTGCTGGGAGGTTGTCAGCCAGAGCCAAAAAGGGATATATGGCACGATGGGAGAGCAATAGGAAGCTGCTAATCGGGTTGGATGGATACCTGCATTGATCCTGAGTTCTGCAACAGCAGCAGCTAGAAAAAGAGCCAGAGGGTTTGGGGTCCCAGTGTCCGGTGTCACACGGGGCTTGCAGCATCCTGTGCTGAGCCAGAGCTGCTGCAGAGACCAGGGCAGCCCTGCTGAGCACACCGCAGCAGCTCGTGACCCCACAGACCCCTTATAATTTGGACCCAGCAATGAAGACTGAAAGTGATTGAGATGGTGCCAGTGGGACCCTCTGGCTCCCAGCAAAGCCGGGTTTACTGGCAGCCAGCCCCAGCGATGGAGAGTGCTTCATCCTCCAAGGACAAACTAAACTTCTCCCCCCCTGGTCACCCCCACCCCAAAACCACCCAACAGCGAAAGGAACTCGACATCCTCCTACCCCCAACCCACCCACCAGCCCCCCTTCTCCTCCACCCCTGCAAAGGAGGGGGTAACAAACCCGGCTCTCGCATCCTCCTCATCCTCCTCCAGCGCGTGGGGCACCCAGTCCCTCTGTCTCCATCCTCTTCCTCCTCCTTCAGCCTCGCTGGCCGGGCCCCTCCGGCTCCGGCGGGCGCATGGCCGTGGCAGTGCAGGGATGCTCCTGCCTCTCCTGTGCTGGGTGGAAAGGCGATGCCAGTACCCACGTGAGCCCGGTGGGACTCCTTGTCCTCGTTCTCCTTGTGCCTGAAATGGGTTCTTTGCTCCCTCACCACCAGCAGCAGCTGCCAGGACCCCAAACTCGCCACTCCTGCGCCTGCAAACGCACTCGCGGCCTTTGCTGGGTGAGGAAGGAGCAGGGGAAGAGGTGGTGATGCTCAGATGTGGCCCCTTCTGCATCCCACCCCCCCCCACACACAGGGCTGCTCCCTGGGATGCTCTGCCATGTTCAGCCAGGACGGTGCCAATTTCACAGGATCCCCGTTGTCTGCACCCACTTGAAAGGGAGGAGAGGCCAGAAAACCATGACCCTCTGTTGCTCCCACTGGTGTGGCTCCATCTGAGGTCTGAGCTGGGAGGGGGATCATCCAGGGTCCCTCCAGCCCGGCATCTCCTCAGCCAGGCACATCCTCATCCAGGCCTGGCTTCATCCCCATCCATGGGAAAATCCTCCACTCCTGGGAGCTTAGTCACCGTTAGCTGCAGAGGGGAGCTCCCAAACTGCCAAAGCTTCCACAGCAGGACCAGCAGCCCTGGGTGCTTTTTCCATCCCATTCTGATATCGCTGTGGCCAGGGGTGCCTGCTGCTCCATGAACCTCTGCGGGGGGGTGGCACCTTGCCTGTACAGCACCCGGTCCTGACCGTACCCTGGATGCAGCCAAGAGCCATCGGGGCTGTGAGCATCACCTACTGCCTCCAGTGAAGCCACCTGAGCTGCCCTGTCAAGCCCCTGCCTGCTTTGCTGAGAGGAATTGATGAAACTGCAGCTATTTCCCTTTCCATTCCTTCCCCTGGTCCCTGCAGAGAGCATTGCCTTCTTCCCCTGCCCCAAAACTTCACAAGCAAAGGCAAAAAATGAGAGCATCACCTTGGAAAGGGCCCAAGCACGCAGGAGCCAGGTGAATACCAGCCAGGGCATTTCCCAGCTGACCTCCAAACCCACCCCCAAACCCTCCCCTGCATCCTGAATCCTCCTGCCAGCAGCTTGGGATGCTGAGCCTTTCCCCTCGAGCTTCGTTCCAGCCTGTGTAACTGGGGCAGGTTTCCACGCTGTGCTGTTGGATTGGGAGAGGAAAATATTGAGATCAGGCTGCTCTCAGCCTTTTCCAACAGCATCCCAGCAGTTGGGGGGCTTGGGGGTGGAACTTGGGGTCTCCCAGAGGTGCTGCTCAGAAAAAAAACCAACCCCAAGGAAATAATAAAGAGAAATAAAAAGGAAACACCAGCCTGGAAAAAGCAGGTCTGGAAAATCTCCCCTCAGCCACGGAGAGAAGGAGATCTTAAAGCTCAAAGGAAAAAGCTGCTCTTTGGGGTCATCTTCTCCCGACAGCCACGGGCTCCTGGGGTGAAGCAGGAGCTGGTTTTGTCTGGGGACAGTTCCCCTGATCTCCTTCTGTGACCTTTGAAAACAGACACAGCTGAGCCCCACGGCAGCCACACACAGAGGGGTGTCCAGCCACCCTGGGATGGGGAGCCCAGCTCCCCCCTCTGCACCCAGGGCAGCACCTGAGGGCTGGAGGCAGAGCCGTGGCTTTCCCAACCGCATGAGTTTCCTCTGGAGGTGCAGTGGGGAATCACTCCCAGGGGCTCAGGGACACAATCTCAGCTGGAAAAGCTGCAATCTCCCCCCTCCTCCCCCCCCCCCCCCCCCCCCCCCCCAATAAAAATGAGGCTTTATTTGGCTGAGCCTTTGCTGTGTGGCAGTTTCTATCATCTCTACAGAGTTTCCCTCCCTCTGAGACCATGATACTCAACACACAACCGTCATGAAGCAACTCTGGAATAACCCTGGGGTGATACTTGCTTGAACCCAAATCCAAAACTAACTGGAGAAAGTCTCTTTGTCCCCTTCCAGGTCCTTCCACTCAACCTTTATGCCCAGTGCCTGGTTTTCCACAGGCTATTCCGTTAGTGCTTGGAGGATGGAGGCATTCAGAGAGCCTAGACCACTCTGTGCTCCTGCACCAACCCACAAGACCAGGGAAGATGATGTAAACCAGGCTGAAAATCATACTATTCTCCACCACTAAATGCAAGCTGTACCAAACCCACTGCTACTAGAAGCAGTTTTGACTCCACATTCCCACTAACCCCACATAGACCCTGCTCTGCATCACTGGGACAAGCCCTGTGGGGCTGTGTGCCGTGGGGATTCCCACACTCCAGCATCACCTAAAATGTCCCTTTTATTTCCAGGTGAGACCAAGCCAACCTAAAAATCAAGATTCCATGAGCAGCCTGGACCTGATGTCCCCCTCTTCCACATCTCACCCCCTCCCCATTTAATCCATCCCCATAACAGGATGCTCCTGTTCTAAGTGACTCCTCAGCAGCCCCAGACTTCAGCCTGTCAGAAACACTGAGGAATTATTTCTCCCCAGGTCTGTGAGGTTTAATTTGAGCAGGCTGAAGGCAACTACTGTTTCCTTGCCTGTGTTTCCATCTCTGCAACGTTTCTTGCATATGTTCCACTCAAGCAGATCACAAGGGCTGATGGTTTCCTGATGGAAGGCTTGCAAAGCATTCAAGCCCATTAGAAAGATCACAGCCAAGGCTAACGACTTTATTTAAGTCTTGGAAGAGAAACAAAGGCTGTAAATGCTCAAAGCACAGAGCGTGTCTGGGTTCAGGCACCAACTCAAGAGCATCCAAAAAAACCCTTCAAGCAGCACAGCTTGGTACAAATCCAGGAGCCAAACACCATTTTAGCTGGAGATAAAGGGAAACCTTTTCAGCCAGGTGATTCTTCTACATCTGCATGATGATGAGGGAAAAGGGAAAGGGAAAGGGAAAGGGAAAGGGAAAGGGAAAGGGAAAGGGAAAGGGAAAGGGAAAGGGAAAGGGAAAGGGAAAGGGAAAGGGAAAGGGAAAGGGAAAGGGAAAGGGAAAGGGAAAGGGAAAGGGAAAGGGAAAGGGAAAGGGAAAGGGAAAGGGAAAGGGAAAGGGAAAGGGAAAGGGAAAGGGAAAGGGGTGGCTTAATACAGGTGGGAACTTCCCCTGGGTGCTGGGCTCAGTTACATCCGCTGTGTCAGTGCTGGACAGGCTCTTGCAAGCACAGGAAGGAATATGAAAGCCAATCACTCACCTGCAGCCCCGTTGGGCCAGCCTGTTACAGCCCTTCCTCAGGCAAGGAGGCTCTGGGGTGGTCACGGCTGTGGCGGGTGCCTGGGCGCTTCTGACACGCAGGGAAGGATTAGAGTTTGTCTCAGGGAAGACTCAGATTCAGAAATCCTACACCCTGGTGAAACCCTACCTTGGCTTGCTGTCCTTGGCTTTAAAGGAAACACAGGAGCAGCAGCAGGGTGCTGCAAGCAGGGCAGCAGGGCATCCTCACACACCGGGGTAGCAGCTGCCCCCTCCAAACCCAAACTGCCCCGTGAGCAGCCCCAAGAGAGGGGCTGTGCCCACAAGGGCTCAGCTCCTGGGCTGGACCCCACCCCTCAGAGTGATGACTCACTCAGGAGCAGAATTGGTGCCCATCATTGCTCCAGGGGCAACACACACATGGGGTGAGGGGTTCCCACCCAGCAGCAGCACCTGCTTTAGGGAGCAACACTCACATTTTAAGACTAAAAGGCTCCAAAGAGTCCAACAGCTCTTACCTGCCCAGACAGGAGTTGTAGGCCAGGCTTTTGGTCCCAGCAAGGCATGTTGCTCCCTCAGTGGGTGCTGCACAGCTTCAGGCCTGGGCCTTGGCCCCACTGCTCTTCCCTCTGCAACGCTTAAGGGACACAAGGCCAGTTCTTGGGGGACAGGTTGACTTGTTTGCCCTTCCACATCCCAAGGGAGGTCCTGGGAGCCTTGCAAGGGGTTTGCCAGGAGGCACTGAGCATCCCACACTGTAGGCAGGCTCAAAAGGTGGCCCTGCACCCAGTTCTGAGCAGCAGCGTCAGGCGATGTCAAGGAAGAGGTGATGCTCTCCGAGGCTGCAGAAAGGTCTTCCCATCAGCAGAGATCCACCTCATCCCCTGAGCCACTAAGCACCAGCTGTAGATGGCTTTGGCTGCTCTGATAGGTCCTTCCAAGCCTGTTGTAGGGTGTCCTGTCCATCTTTATCCCGTGAACACATGGGAAACCATCTACCTTCTGCTTGGTGAGGAGAACAGGAGGAAGGTACATGCTGGAGGCTGCAAGCCTTGAGTTTGTTGGCCATAGTTCTCTCCACCTTTCCTTGCTATGCCATCTGCACCTTGGTACCACATCCAGTCCTGCTGTAATCATGAACAGCAGGTGGTGGGAAGGAAGGTCCACGGTCCACCCAAATCATCAGCTTGACCATTCTGCTTTAACCCAACTCACAAGGAAACCCCAAAGACTGAAGCTGTCCTTAAAGCACCACCCAAAGCCAAGCATGCCCAGCATCCCTGGGAGATGGCAGGGCCTCACAGGTATTTCCCAGAGGTTACTGTTACACTGCAGTAACGGGGAATCTCATTAATTACCTGTTCAGCTGAATGGTGGTAACGAAGGCAGGGGACATATCAAGAATCATGTTAGCATGGCAAGTGGCACAGGAACACCCAGAAAGGGTGATGCTCTGCAGAAAGGCCTGAAGTTGTTACAAGGACGTTGGGAGACTTGATACAAAAGGCTGGCTGATTAATAGCTAATGGGCAAATAAATTATGTACCCACTTGGGTGGATTGTGTTTCTCCCTCCTCACTGTGCTCTGCTGTCTCCATCACCTCCCTTCTCCATGGTCCCTGTCCCACTTGGTTCTTTCTTCTCCTTTGGTTTCCTGCTGTGTGGGACTTGGGTGTGTTCTGCTCATCAGTGAAAGGCTCAAGGCTGCAGGGCAGAACCCAGCCTTCCCCCAGGGTCTTGGCTGCCCACATCCATCCAGAGCAGGACAGGGGACCACTGACCACCCTGAGCCCTCTCAGAGGAGGATCAGGCGCCTCCCCCATCACACCAGGGCTGCTCTCACTCCCATCGATGCCCTGGAAACGCTGAACCTGAAAGAGAAGCTCTAGGCAGCAAAACAAAAGCCTCTCTCAGTGGCTTTCTCTGGGCTGCTTTGCAGGATGAGACCTGCCCTGCCTGCCATCTGCCCAGCCCCGGTGGGAGCTGCTGGTGGTGCAGGCAGCCAAGTGCCAGCAGCTCGGTGCCAGCCACGCTCCAGCAGATCCCTGGCAGGCTGAGAGGGAAGGGGAGGGCTGGGCAGCAGCACGAGGGGGAGAAAAAGGAGGGGTTGTGCACCCCAAAAACCCTGACCAGGAGAAGGGGCAGCTGAGACTGACGTGGTAAAAGGAGTTTTGGGGATCTCCCTGTTCCCTGCTCAGCTTGGCAGATGCCGCCAGCTTTGCAAAGCCCAGGGAGGGACATGGATCTGCCTTGGCATCCCCAGCTGGGGTAAGGCAGCAGCAGGTTCCAGCAGGGGCAGGACAGGACTGCCACCTGCTCCTCACCCAGTGAGTTCCCCTCCCACCTCCCATGGGGTTGGTGGGCAGCACTCTGGGATCTGCCCCACACTGCAGCCAGTCAGGTCCCTCCCATCAGAGGGTCCCTTTTCCAGCCATAAACGCTGCTCCTGAGCCCACAGGCAGCAGTTTTAGGGGAGGCCAAAGGCTGCTTGTCCAGCATCTCAGAGCCCACCATGCTGCTGCCCCCGTGCTCTGGGGCTGGCTCCTGTCAGGGAGAGGAGTGCAGGTAATAAGGAAGGCCCCTATAAGTTCACCCTCCACTGTTGCTTCGAGTTGGGGACCCCAGAAATGCCTGTGGTACAACCCAACCCTAAAACAGGGAAGGGGAAGAGCCCTTGGGGCAGAGCCAGGAGCCACATCCCAGTCCCCAGCCCAGCTCTCTAACTGGGGGACCCACCATTGCTGTCCCCATTTCCCCAGCACTCCCCCCTCCCTTCTCTAATCTTTCGTTATCACTTTCTCTGCCCACTCTGATTTCACCAGGCTGTGCTATGCTATCCCTGGTGCCAGGGTGCTGTTGGGCAATCTGATCCCCACCCCCTCAGCAGGCTGTCTATAAACACTGTCACTAATCAGCCCGGACCCCACGCTGACCCTGATGAAGTTCCACCCCAACTCGATGCTGCCCCATCAGTGGGGAGGCTCCTTTTCCACCCCTGCTGCCTTCTCAGTGGGTTTGCATGACCCAAACCCACGTCACAGCAGCTCCTGGTCACAGAAATCAGGCTATTCTGTATCAGTAATAAGAAACTCTGCCCACCTCTGACCAGAGCAGGGATCTGCTCGCAGTGTTACCTCCTCCTCCCTGGGGAGAGCAGCATCTCACCCCAGCACCCCAAAGGATGACATCCAAGCAGCCGCCTCCAGCCCTTATTTAACCACCACAACAGCATCTTCCATGAAAGGGCCATGGATTGTCCATCCTCCATCATCCAAAGGATGAGGAATCTTAGAACAGTTTGGCTTGGAAGGGGCTGTCAAAGGGCCACCTAGTCCAACCCTCCCTGCCATCAGCAGGGGCACCTTCAACCAGACCAGGCTGTTCATAGCCCCATCCAACCTGACTGTGAATGTTTCCCTGGAGCCTTCCCCAGGCTGAATAACCCGACTCTCAGCCTTTCCTCACAGGAGATGGGTCCCATCCCTCATTTCTGTGGCCCTCAGCCTGACCCACTCCAGCAGGTCCCCATCTTCCCTGTGCTGAGGACTTCAGAGCTGGATACAGGACTCCAGGTGGGGTCTCACAAGAACAGAGGGGGAGATGTGCCTCAGTAGCAAAGGGAGGAGATGCACTCCCCCACCTTGTGTCTGCTGCTGGACCAGTGCAGGGACATCACGTTTTTGTGGGGAGCTGTGAAGCGAAGGAAAGGGAGGTGGTTTCTTCTCAACAGCTGGGGAAGAAGAAACACAACTGGAAAATAAAAGGCTGCAGCAGAGAGGAGAGGGTGGTGACACCCCTCTGATGGCAAGAGGGAGGAGCAGGGTGAAAACTCTGAAACTGGGACCTCTGCTAGGTCCTTTCTCCTCCCTGCACACAATGGGGACAGCCAGGAGGAAATGAGGAGGTGGCCCTGGTTCCCTGGTTTGCAACCAGCTTCACTGGAGCTGCAGCAGAGGGGAAGGCTGCTTCCTGCAAGGTGCAGGAGACAAGCACAAGGCAGCACCCACCCCAAGCAGATATTCCTGCTCCACAGAGTCATTCAGCCAAGCATGGCTTTACAGCCTTGGCTCAAAACCCTGCCTAAGGCCAGGGTACATGTGGGGAAACTGAGGCACGGAGCATATAAAACAGCTGAGCTGCTGAAGCATCCCTTTGCACTGTGCAAGGGAGGTGCAGGGCTGCTTCCTTCACTCCTTCAGCACACGGGCAGCAGCTTGAGGGAACAGCTTTGCCTGTTCAGGTTCTTCCACCAGTCTCCAAATCAAGTCCCTGGAGCAGCTCAGCCTGTTACCATCAGGAAGCGCTTGCTGGTGCCTTCCAAGCAGCAGCTTCTGTCTGATCCGTGGTTACTGGGTCTTGCTGGCTAAGGGTGGCTCTGAAAAAGTGCCTAAGAAAATTAAAGTGACTGTCAGTAACGTTAAATTCACCTCGCAGGGGAATCTCTGCCCCTCCCAGAGCAGCTCCAGTGGACCGTGAACTGAAAAGGACCAACACATCTTGTACCAGGAATTAAATCCAATAGTGCCCCTGTCTGGGGGCTGGAAATACAGCAGCTTCATCCAAGAGACTGTTTCTACAGCATGCCACAACATTTCTTTACGTCTCATGAGGCTGAGGGGGTACCCAGCACAGCACCCCACAGCCCCAGGGTGCACCCAGACCCCCTCTCCTCACTGCCCAACCCCAGGGCTGTGCTGGTGACAAAGTCTTGCCCCCAAGTCCCACCCTCTGCAGCAGCAGGGATGGCACATGGCAAACTTACTCCCCAGAAAAGGGCTCTACAGGTCTTGGCAGGGTGGCTGTGATAGGACAGCTCCAGCCAGAAGAGGACAGTGGTGTGGGTGTGTTCAGGGATGTGCTACCCATGGGCACACGTGCACCAGGAGGGATTTTAAGGGCTCTGATCCCCCACCTCCCTATTAAACCCACCATTTCAGCACACAGAGCAGGGGATGACGGGGTCAAGGTCCTTCCCAGTGATGAAAACCCACCTGGCTGTGGGATGCTCAGCAGGACACGAGCTGCAGCAGGTCTCAGCTCCCACAGCCACTCAGGCTGCTGGGTGTGAGGAGGGATGTATTGCCATGAGAGCTGGACCTGGAAGGGAAAGGATTCCTCTTCTGGGGGGAAAACTCTCCCCTCAGCTGAAAACAGGACTCACTGGGCTGATGGGTTGTCCCATAGCAAGTGTTGTCTCAGCCCCACATGCGTGGGGCAGAGGGGGTGTGTACCAGTGTTTGCATCAGCCAGGATGCTGCAGGCACTAGAAGGGACCCTCTTCCCCTCTCCCACCCCCTCAGCTCACTCACCTGCTGAAAAAAATCCCCCAAAATCTCACTTTTCTGCAGGTTTAGAGCTCAGATGGGCTCGTGCCAGAGCTGGGGAAGAGGCAGGTGCCTTACCTGGGGGGAATGAAGTGCCAGACAATGAAACTTCACTCCTGAAGCCTCACTCCTCCAAACCCTGGTTCCCAGGGAACTCCCCAAGCTTGACAAATCATGGTGACGACCTGTCACATCCCCTCAGTGCCCTCTGCTGCTGTGCACAGCCAAGCAGAGCTGATGGGAAAAGACCTGGCAGATGGGAACCCCTGCACGCTCCTTCCTCCCTTCTCACCCCTTTCCACCCCCAACGTGATGCTTAGAAAGCTGCTGGGGGGGTCACTGGTGCCAACCTGCCTCTGTGCAGGGATGCTCCTGGAGGTTAAAGGGGTACAGGTGCCCTCTGCAAAATTTACCCTCTTTGGGGTAAAGAAAGCCCAGGGGAACCCCCCACCACCCGCTCAGCACCCTTGGGCAGGGAGAGGTGACACGTGGACCCTTTTAAACTCCAGTATATGCCCTGGGAGCTCTTAGACACTGATAGGCAGCCCAGTGGCTGTGGCACCCCACAGCCTTGCTGGGGTGGGATACTAAAAACCAGCATCTGAAGCAAAATGAGGTGCTTTCTCCTAACTCCAAGTGGCTCCTGGGGGGCTGGTTTCTCATTGCTACCCCCAAAAAAGCCCCTTCCACCTCCACCCCTGCTCCTGCCAGCTCAGCAGGCAGCACCACCCCCCCACACACACTTTGACAGTGTGTGTCCTGAAACCAGTCAGCAGGATTCACTGGTGCAAAACAAAGCAACCCACAGAACCCCACCTCTCCCCATCCTTCCCATTAACAACCCCCCTTCCCCCCCCTCCCCGGATCCCGCAGGGGAGGACGATGCAGACAGGAGCTGCCAGAAACCTGTCACAACATCCCCAGAGCTGCTGCGTGTGAAACGCACCCTCAAGGTGCCACAGCCTGGGGCTCAGAGCCGCCTAACGCAACCCCTGCTCCCCTCCAAGCTCTACCTGGCCTTGCTCACCTGCTGTAACCCACGAGCAGAGCATTCCCGGCTGTCCCAGCAGGACCAGCAGCCCCAGGGACGGTCGCAGACTGGGTTTGCCTCTGCAAAGGTCCTTTTCTAACCTCAGGCAGGTGGAGCTGCTCACCACGTTATCAGCTTCATTCCTCAGGTGCCCAAATAGCCTGCAGCTTCGGAAGGCTGCAGCTCCCCTGGTGATGCTGATGAGGGGGTTTGGGGGCTGGTCAGGACCAGATATGTTTGTTGGGGTGAAAATGGGGGTGAAAATCTAGGAACTGGGCAGAGAATAGGAAGGAAAAGGGGTCTTGGTGGTGGCCAGCAGCCTGGTCACAGCATCCTCGTTCCCCACTGCTTTACTAAGAGGGTGAAAAGGAGGGATGGAGTTGTTCAGAGGGGTGAGGGCTGTGTAAGCAGGAGTGTGGAGGAATTTGCAGCGTATTCCTAATTGCTGGAAACCACTTGGTGAGCAGTGTGGGAAATCATCCCCTCTCCATCCCCACCAGCTGGGCTACAAGGCTGTCCAGTGCCAGGGATGCCCAAAGTGATGGTGGTGGGACACAGACCCTTTGGAAACCTCCCCCTTGCTCAGACACAGAGACACACAGTCTCAGGGACGAGCCTGGGGCTGGGACTTACACCCACACACGGGGCTGTGCTGGTGCCACAGCATCTCCCATGCCCAGAGAACTCCAACCTGCCCAGGCACACAGGAGGGGACCAAGGTGTCCTCCTGATGCTCAAGCCTTGTGCCACTTAGAAAGATGTGCAAGGAGGAAAAAATACATCCAGGTTCATCTCTCCATGCCCCATATGTGTCCCCTCAGTTTCCCCAAGACCCTCCCTCCCCACTTTCTTGGCCACCCTGCCCCTCCCTCCGCAGAGGGATCCTCCTTGCTGAATGCCTCAGCCCTCTGCCAAGATAAAAGCCAAGCTGTGAATAATTCATGGCTCAATCTTTTTTACCACCAGCCTGCTGTAAATATTTAAATAGCCCCACGATGTCTCCAGCTGAACTTGGGGAGGAGGAACCTGAGCAGAGCCTCCAGCCTGGGGAGGGAAGGGCAGCCCCACGGAGCGGGAAGAGCTGGGGATGGTGCAGGTGCCATGGGGACAGGATGGGACACTTCCCTGGCTGGGTGTATGCTGGGGCAGGCCCAAGGAGGGGAAAACTGATGGATGGCTCAATAAGGAGCAAATGCCCAAGCTTTCCTGCCCTTCTGGAGCAGAGAATCAGAAAGGGAGATGTTTCCACTGAGGAGAGTATCCAAGCACCACGGTTGAGCTCTGAGCACTCTCCTCCACACCCCCCAAGCTGCCTTCCCCCAGCTCCAACCCTGAGTGGCATTTTGCCTGAATTTATCATTCCAATAAATCCCCCCATCTCCAGCCTGCAGCTCCCCACCCTCCACTTTCCACCTGGAGAACAAGAAAATAACACCTGGCAGTAAACACAGCACATGGTCCTGTGCCACCTCCCAGCTCCTGGTGCAGGATCCAGCCAGGACTCAGGGGGCAGCTGCTGGAGATGTTTGTGGCAGGGGCCCATCCCTTGGTCTGGAAGCATTTGGGAGCTCATTACAGGAATCAGGGATCCCCTCCAGGGACAAACCCCATCCCCACTCTGGTTGGAGTTTATTTTTGCTCGTGGTGTGTAGGAGAACAGCACGTCCCTGCCAAGCTGCTGTGTGCCTCAGCATCTCCTCCTGCTTCAGCATGGCTCTGGTGCTTTGCAAGCCTTCCCGTAGGTAATGGCTCTGAGCAATTCGTGCCACGGTGTCTGCAGAGATGTGGTGCTTGTGGGTCCTCAGCTGACGTCTCCCTTGACAGCTGCCTCATCCCTCCCGTGCAGGGAGAGCCTGCACCTCCCCAGGGCTCTGCTTCCAGGCCTCTGTGGGGATGCTCTCAGCTGCTGAAACTCTGGGCATTTTCTTCCCAGAGATTTTAGTGGGTTTCACCAGGATTTGGGGTTTTCCAGCTTTGCAAGGGTGGCTTTAGGTGCACTGGGTGCCCTTTGCTGTTGCATTTCTCCCTGTGTCAGCCTGCACATGTGGAGACACCCTCGTGGTCCTTCTCCTGGCCAGACTTTGGTTGCAAATTCCTTCCTCATCCTCCAGTGAAAGAACAAAAGTCATAATCCAGGAGGGGTTTTGCTGCTGGCTGCAGCCCCTGCTCCACACCCTGGCAGGATGCCCCAGCCATGAGCTGTCACTGGGGAAAGGGACCAGCCAGCACCAGTAGCTCCCACTCATGCCAGAGCCTGGCCCTATAATCCTTCTAAAGGCAGTTTCTGGGCTGGAAAGGGCTTTCCCACCACCTCTGGAGGCTCTTTGGGGGGTGTTACTTGGTTTTCCTCCCATGTTGGGACATGAAAACATTTTGCAGCTTGGGATTTTGTACAAGTGTTGCCCTTAAGCCAAGAACTTCCCTCCCTTTTCACCTTTCCAAATCCTTTTCCCAACCAAAGGAACACTTTAAACAGAAGAGGCTCTGTTTCCCTGGGGGGATGCTTTGACAACTTCAGGTCTTTTTCCTCATCTACATTCCCAAGCCAAGATATTAACCAAAACAATATGCTTCCCACAACAACAACAACAACAGCAACCACCACCAAAGGCATCCAGTCAATGAGTCATCATTTCTCTGTGGAATAAAACAAACCCCAAACACTCCCCCTGCTCAGGAACAGCTCCAATCCCTGCACCAGCCTCAGCAGCCAAAGGAGTCGTGGTGGGTCCTGGCCAAGATGTGGGGGGGTGTTTCTGGGTGTCGGGGCAGGTTTAGGTTCCCTGGGCTGGGTTTGCTCCTTCCTCAGAGGTGGATGGCAAGATCTGCAAGGTTTGTGGCAGCCTGAGCTTTGCCTGCCTGGCTTGTTCCACCCATCACCAGAGGTTTCAAAGCCTGCAAAGGGCAAGGAGAGCATGTGGGTCAACTCAGCACCAAACTGCAGGTTGGCTGGGGATGGTTTCCCAGCTCCTTGTTGCTCTCCTCAGCTCTGAATATGGAAAGAGGGGGAAATTCTCATGCACTGGGGAGGTTTTGCCAGTCTGTGTGGATTGAAAGACACCAACCATGGGGCCATCAACTCCTTTCAGCCCAGGGACCACACTGAGTGCAGCAGAGCCCACAGGCAGCTCAGGTTCTCACTCCATGGGGACTTGGATGCTGGCTGGGCTCCAACTGTCCCCCAAAACCCAGGGGGAGCCCACTGGGAACGGTGGCATCAGCCACAGGCCTTCACCCCATGGCACAGGAGGTGGGAGCAGGATGAAGCCCATCGGGTGCTGGGAGCTGCCCCTGACCAGGTGGCTTCAGAAAAGCAGAAAAAGAGGGAGAAAAGGGGCAAAAAAAAAGCAAAAGCTGAGATTAAACCCTTGGCTGATCAATTTCTGCAGGAGGCTGCTGGGAGGCTGCTGGGTTTGCTCTGTACTGAGTGGTTTATAGATTTCCTCTAAAGAGGAGGATGCAGTTGCCCGTGTAGCACATCACTGAGGGCAGAAATCTGGGGGGGGGACACAGACATGGGGGACAGAGGACAGAGGTGGGGATCTCTGGCTTTGAGTCGTCCTCCTTTCTCCCCCAGCAAGTACATTTAGCACTGGGCAAGGAGTTAATGGGAGGAGACCCCAGTAAATGCTCCTTCCCACCAAGGATGGAACCCCTTTGTGCACACCCACCCCCTCAGTGCAGGGGAACAGGGTTCTTAACGTGCCCACAGGACACCAAACCCTTTGGGATCTGTGCTAAAGGGGCTTGCCCAAGGCCTTGTAAAGAGGCTGAGCATCCTTCTCTGCCATGCACGGGGCCAGGCAGGCTTGTGGGCATGTTCCTACCTTAACGTGCCCCCAACCTTGGCCAAGTCCCAGCAGTGAGGACCCCAGAGTGGGTACATCCATCCCATTTCACTCCGGAGTGGGAACCCACAGCTATGTGGGTGGGCAAGTATAAAACCAGCCCAAGGAGGAAGAAAAGGTGAAAGGGAGACTTTTCTGGAGCTTAAACACTCCCACCTCATCCCAAGGGGCATCACACTCTGCTGTTATCTACAAGAGTTTGGAGAAGTTTCCATTTAAGCCACCAAATGGCTGGGGGGTGGGGGGGGGGAGAGGAGGGAGGTGAGAGGCCTGGAGTCGGAGGGAAGTGACTAATCAATTCCCTCATCATTTATTTATGCACATGGCAGATGGGAGCGTGAGCTGAAGGCAGCAGCCAGCCCCAGCCAGCACAGGGGGGCTTGGGAGGAAAGATGGGCAACCAAGGCAATAGCTTTCAGAGGCCTTATCTGGAGGGTCAGATCAATAGGGAGAAGAACCCCGTGAGACGTCTTGTCTCTCCCAAAATCTCCCCATCCCCCTGCCCAATGCTTTTATGAAATAAGCAGGAAGGCACTAAAAAAGGAGAGGCTTTGCTCCGGGGGGGGAAATCACCAGGACATGCTGAGAAGGACATTCTTCACTCCCCAGACACTTGGATTCAGCCTTCCCTTCTTGCTGGTGCCTCGTCATGTCCCTTGCAGTGCCTTTTGCTCCTCTGTTGGGCAGAGAAATCCTCTTGCAGGCAGATCCAGGGGAGAGGACACATCTGCTTGGCTTGGGACTGTGCAGCCAGGAAGCAGCTCCCATGGGTGTAGCCGTCAGCCAGTGTTAAGAGAGAAAGGAATAGAGGACACCCTTGGAAAGAACATCTTGTAGCTCCTACTGCACGGACACACATGCAAAATATTCACCTTCAGGCAGAGCCTGAGCTCTCCAGTGGAGCCCAAAGGGATGAGCCTCCCTGCTCCCATGGGAACAGGGCACCTACACCTTCACCACTGCTTCCCTGCAGCAAACATCTCACCCTTGATGAAGCCAAGGAAGCAGAACCAGGATCTCTGGGCATTTTAAGGTCCATTAACTGGCAATGTGAGGCTTGAACCTCATCAAGCATAAAAACTGGAGTAAATCCAGGGAGACGTGCAGGGTCAGGGCACTGGAGCAGTGGCAGAGGGGTGATGGGACTCTGGCAGCACTGGGAACCAAAACCACTTTGAGCTGTGTGGTTGGGGATGAAACCAGCTGGGTAGCCCAGAAAATACAGCACTGAGCTGCCACCCAGCCCTGTTGAGCCCTGCAGTGCCATGGGCCCTCAGAGCTCCTCTGGCTTCCCCTTGCAGCAGCAGGAACCACTGCTCCAAGAAGTGATGACTCAGGGATACGAGAAGATGACTTGTGTTTGGTGTGGGGAAAAGACAGCACCTGTGGGAATCCAGAGTCCCACTGACTCATCTCCTCCTCTCTCACACACATGGAGTCACCCCCAAGAGACCTTCATGTGCTCTCACTGCCAAGAGCATCCTCACGGTCAACAGGGAGAAAGAGGCCCGCCTCCACATCAATCATCCAGCTTAATTTAGACATCTGCTCTCAGGCCAGAAGAGGAATGCCTTAAAAGAACCCAATTTCTCTGCATTCATGGTGAAAGGGGTCCAGGCAACAAGCTCAGACCAACCGTGGGTGCTCGCTGTTAGTGCAAAGGATGCCACAAGGAAGATCCCTGTGGTTCTCTACCCCCCACAAAACCCCTTCTTCCATGGCATCGCTGAGGCTCGTGGCTCCTGCTGGCCCTTCCACCTGTCCCCACTTGACAAGACCTTGAAGCCATGGGAAGCCACCCAGCCAGGTGGGCATCGTGCCACCGCAGCCGCCGGCGGCAGCAGGAGCAGCCGGGGGAGCTCAGCCCCTGCACGCCAAAGGCACCCAGCCCAGAGAGGAGCATCCAGAGGGGTCTCCTCTGTGGGCATGAGCAGGCACCAGCTGAGAGGCTGGGGGGTGCATGTCCTTGTGGCTTCTCTGTGAAGACCCAGATCCCGGCGCTGAGCGGGCGATGGGAAGCGGGTGGAGTGATGCCAACCTCACATCCCAGCCCTGCTCTGCCTGGGCACAGGGCAGAGCCAGCCCAGCCCACGCAGCCCCTGACAGTTCACTCTTAATGAGGGGCTTCCAGGCATTGGTGCCCTGGGAATCTGAGTGGCATCCCCTGCACCAACAGTGGGCATCTACAGTCCATCTGAGCTCCTTGCCCTGGCTCTCTTCACAGGAATGCAGAAGAATGGGCTCTTTGAAGGCATGTCTCTTCTGGCCCTGAGGGGAAGGGCTAAATTAAGAGGGATGAATCATGTGGAGGAGTTTCTCTCTGCTGACCTTAACGGGGCTCCCAACACCCAGACTGCGTGGAGAGGTCCTCCTGGGGATGCCTCCACGAGCATGAGACACACCCCACGGGACCAGCCCGATGGGGAGCTCAGCTCTAGGGCTCTTGGCTCCCAAGGAGCACCACTGCAGTGACAAATCCTCAGCTCCTGGCCACAGGATCAGGCCCAGGGTCTGGCAGAGGGTGAGAGAGAGGGTCATCTCTGCCTGGAGGGAGCAGGATGAGGACAGGGATCGATAAGATAGTCATCTTCCTGCCCATCAGCAGCCTCTCAGAATATCTTTAATACACTAAAACACATTCCCCCAATTTTCTATTTCTGGCAAACGAATGTCTAATCCTTGAGCCACGTTGTGCTGAGCTGGCGGCTCTGCTGATGCTGGTGGGGAGAGAGGACAAGCTCCCAGGGGCTGCAGAGCACAGCAGAGCTGAATCCAGCCACCCTGGAGACCCTGCCAGGGAGAAGCCACCTCAGCAACCCCCCCCAGCACCCTGCACAGCACCCAAACAACGCCTGCTGTCTGGTCAAAGGTGCCTTTGCTTCTCCTTCTGGAGCTGTCAGGGGCTGTGTTCTTCCAGTGACAACTCCCACCATGGCTGAGGTGCCACCATCCCAGCTGGGAAGTGCTTGAGCTAACCCCATGAGCTATTTTTCCCTCACAGCATCATCGCTCAGGCGGAACTGGGGCACGGAGGGGAAGGGATCTGAAACCAGCACCCACTGGGATTTAGTGGGAAGCAGTCACTTCACCCAGCTGGTGTGTGAGGCCAGCTCACCTCCAGCTTCTCCTCCCTGCCCACGGATGCTGCAGGCGGCCTGGAGGGATGGACAGACCTGCTCAGAGGAGGCTGCTCTGCCTGATGCTGCAAGGATGAGGCTGCTGCTGCTTCGGGGACAGAGCCAGGTGCCTGGAGCCTGAGCCCAGACCCGCAGGGCTGCGCTGGAGGGTGGGTCATGTTACCTGCCTGGCCAGCAGCCAGAGCTGGGAGGAAGACCAGAGGGGAATTTGTACTGCAGAGCTCTGCCAGGGAGCCCTTGCAATGCCCTTTCTCTCCATCCCTGCACAGCCTGTGCGGAGCAAAACCCTCTGGGGTGGGAGACTGAAGCTGTGGGGGTGTCCTCTTCCTGGGTCCTCACATCCCTCCCCACTATGGGAAGCTGCTGCTCACCTAAAGGTGCAAATGGCCCCAAATGCTGGGATTTCAGCATCAATCTGCTGCTCCTGGCAGGTGGAACAGGAACGTTGCAGGGTGGGTGTAAGGAAGGGGGTTACTCATGGAGAGGAGCGTTCCCCCAGCTCTGCCCTGGTTTCTCAGACCCACATCCCTGGGCTGTGCAGCACAGGGAGACTTCTAGAAGCTGAATAATAAATAAAATGTCATGAAGGTGACTGGGAGCTGAGCAGAGCAGCCCCTGTCCTGCACCCAGCAGAGCTGCATAAGGCCGTGGCCTGTGCTCCTCTGCTGAAATCACTGCAGACAGTTGAGCCATCTGAATCTCTTCTTTCCTAAAGCACTTTAGAGCTCCTAATGAAAAGCACTGTGTAAGAGCCACGTAACGTCACCATCAGAGTAATAATAGTTACTATCAATGCCTGCCTGCCTCTTGCCAGCCTTACTGGATGACACAACCTTCCCTTTTCTGTGTGTGTGTGTGTGTCTGTCTTCATGAAATGATGCCCTGCTCCAGCAAAGGCTCTGCATTACAGTAACCCAAAGCCTTTCAAAACATTTGTGAGCTGAAGTGCTTTGGGCTGCCTGGCCAGGAGCTCTTACACAAGCACAGAGCATCCTTCTTGTTTGATAGAGGTCCTTCAGGGTTAAATTCTCCTCCTGCCTTTTAAAGAGTGGAAATAACCAGCATGTGAATGCTTAGGAGTGTGGGCTGGACTGGTCGGGAGGTGGAAGAAGTTGCAACCATCTGGACCCCCTGTGTGGTCGCTGGAGGGAGGCCAACAGCCCTCCATCCCTTGGAGGTGCCAGCCTCTCCACTGAGCCCCAGGTAACCCCAGCAGACCAGGCTGCTTGGGTTTAGACAGAGGAACAGCTGGAGAAACAGCTTCCAACCCCACTCCTTTCCCCTGGGCCTGCCCAGCCCTCCCATGGGGACAGCAGGAGGTTTGGAGCAGAGCCCTTCCACCGTGCAGTGCTGGCAGGGAGCAGGGAGCAGCTGCAGCAGGACAGGAAGGCAGGCAGCATGCCTCACCTTCCTTCAGCCCTTTCCATCTTCCAGCCTGGCTTTGCACTCCTCAGGACCCATCCCAAAGGTCTCACCTCACCTCAGGGACCTGGCATCAGCCTCTGTCATCTTCCTCCCCAGCAGCTCCAGAAGGGTGATGCTCTTTCCCGATGAGATGCAGCTGCCCAAGGCATTTCCTTGGGGGTGAGAGGAACCACCTACCCAAGGCATCTCCTTGGGGGTGAGAGGAATCGCCTGCCCAAGGCATCTCCTTGGGGGTGAGAGGAATCACCTACCCAAGGCATCTCCTTGGGGGTGAGAGGAATCTCCTGCCCAGGGATCAGCAAGCACCAACCTTTGCTCAGATGGGGCTCACCTGAGCCAGGATCCAGGCGATCGGTGGGACCTCACCACAGCCACATCCTCTCCAAGGTCCCCCCTCAGGGATGACTTGGGAATTTAGTCTGTCCATCCAGCTGATCCTTCTGTAAACTTGGACAACACGGGGCTGTATCCTCTGTCACCTCCTTCTAGAGCTCAGCCCTTCATTCTCCTCAGAGCTGGGGAGCCGAGAGATAAAAATGCTATTTTCTGCCCAGGATTTCTGCAGCTGCCTCCAAGCATTTGCAGCTCCTTTCTAGTTATTAAGGCTCAACTCTGAAGAACTGTGTTCCTTCAGCAGAGATTTGCCTTTAATTAACCAAGGATAAAAGGACAGTGGAAGACAACCCTGTGCCTAAGCAGAAAGGGCTGCGCTCTCCAGCGCTGCGCCGTCGGCACTTCTCTGTGAGGCAGGGAGCAGGTGCCTGGCAGAACAGATTTGTTCTGCTTCCCTTGCCTGCCCCCCACCTTCACCTCTTGCTGGGTGAAAACCACGTCCTTGGGGCCTGATCCTGCCCGGTGCCTGTGGACTGGAGAGGCAACTGGGGGAGGGGGAATGGGAGGGAGGATGCAAAGG
Source organism: Gallinula chloropus (assembly GCF_964237585.1). NCBI lineage: Eukaryota > Metazoa > Chordata > Aves > Gruiformes > Rallidae > Gallinula > Gallinula chloropus. The sequence continues at coordinate 5,360,294 of NC_140112.1, forward strand.
GCTGTGGGGGCAGCTGGTGGCTTGTGCCTGGCTGATCTCTGTGGGGATGGAAGGAGTGGGATGACCTTGGCATCTCCTGCTCCTCAAACCCCAGTGCTGCTCTTGCTGGGAGCTGATTTGGCTGTGATAAAGCAGCAGCAGAACAAACCCCTCTGGTTCTTGCCAGCCCTGGGATTTCTCTGCTAACCCTGCTGCTGTGGTGCCAAATTCCCTTCCCCATGGGCACAGCAAGTCATCCTCCAAACCAGTAACCTCCCAAAGACTCATCTGTAGAGCATCCTACTGTTTGGCTTGGCTCAGTGCCCCCATCCAGGGTGGTGAGGAAGCTTTGCCCCAGTGACAGCAAGCACAGAGAGCAGGATGGGGACAAACCTTCTGCTGAGCCCTCAGGAAATCTCCCAGGCATCCTGGACCCAGATTCTCCCACCATTTTTAAGGATAAAAAGCTGCAGCAGCCTCACCATGGCTCTTTTGGCATCTCCCTGGCACGGAGAGGCACAAGGCAGCTCGACATCCAAGCAGGACCTCAGCACACCGGGCTAAGAAAGGCAGGGGGGTGCCTGCTGTGCCCAGGAAATCGGGGTAACTTTGGAGCAAGGGGCCTAAATATTGGGGTAGCTCTAAACATTTGGGTAGAGCTGGCTTTAACCCTCAAATCACAGCTCTACCTGCCCTAGTGCTTCGTAGATCTGGGACCTCAGCAGATCAACCCTTGGTGGTCTTTAAGGGTCCCTTCCAACCCTAACCATCCTATGACTCTAGGAATCCTGCATCACTGAAAGCATGGATTTATGTTTAATACACCCAGATATCACTCTCATCTGCCTCAAGCTGCCCCATGTGCTGTGTCAGGGTGTGGATGAGAGCACTGCTCCCAGGAATAGGTTCTCCAACACCCAGCACAACCGCAAAGGAGGGAGAAGAAGGAGTAAGAGAAAGTGGGGAGGAGAAAGAGGGACCTGGCCTGATTTCCAAGAGCTGCAGGATAAATGTGCATCTCTCAGAGTTGTGCAAGTGCTGAACCTTTGCCTAGGGGTTACCTAAAGATAGGGCTGCGGGGGCCCCACTTCACACGCCCACCCTTGCAGACTGCTTGCACCCAGCTGCCTGGTTAATCATAGCATCATAGACTGGCATGGGTTGGGAGGGACCCCAAGGGTCACAGAGCTCCAACCCCCTGCCACAGGCAGGGACACCAACCTCCAGGCCTGGAGCTACACAAGGTTGCCCAGAGCCCCATCCAACCTGGCCTTGAACAGCCCCAGGGATGGGGCACCCACCCCCTCTCTGGGCAGCCTGTTCCAGCCCCTCACCACTCTCTCTGTACAGAACTTCCCCCTAATATCTCCTCTAACCCTTCCCTCCTCCAGCTTCACTCCATCCCCTTGTCCTGCCAGTCTCTGCCCTTTAACAAGCTGATTCCCCTCCTGTTCCTCTGCTCCCTTCAGGGACTGGAAGGCTGCAGTGAGGTCCCCCCACAGCCTTCTCTTCTCCAGGCTGAACCAGCCCAGCTCCCCCAGTCTCTCAGTTAAGGCTACTCTGAATCCACAGTGCTGCAGCACTGTGAGTTCAACTCCACATCAGCTCCTGCCTGAGCCCTGGTGCCCCAGGGCACCCATGGAGCATCACTGGGAGGGTGGCAGCATCCCAGGTATGGGATCATTTTCCCTCCCTTGCTCTCAGCATCTTCCTTAATAGCCTCTTCAGTGCTCTGCTCTGGGAGATGCTTTCAGGATCCCAGTGCCCAATTTGCCAAATGGAAGCAGACTCACTAACAGGCAGCCAGGAGGGCTAAAAATTCCTGCACCTCCCTGGGGCACACGCGATGGGCTGTAAATGGGCTCTGAGCAACCTGAGCTTTCCAGGACAAGTAGCAGAGGTAGTGCTTTCTTGGCACCTGGATCTTTTCCTTCCTCGATGTAAATGAGCAGGATTTTAATGGCTTGAGCCCCTCAGCAGGGAGAGAGAGGAGCTCTTGCAAAAAGCATCCAGCGTGGTCCTCACCGTGCCGAACAGCATCACTGCACCACCTTGGAGACCTCTTTAATTTATGAGCCAGAACTGGATCTGCTAGGGAATTTGTGGGGTTTTGCCTGGCAGAGAGGCAACACCCAGCAAAGAAAGTAGAGGAAAAGTAGGTCATTTAGCAGAGGCACAACCAGCCAGGCTGCACGCAGCAGGGATCAGCTCCTCACCACAGTCGGGATCACAGGCTGGGAGCCGCCGATCACGGGGCCAGAAGGGCTGCCCAAGCCCTGGGAGGTCTCCTTGTTGGGTGGTGTGATTTCTCCATCCCTCTCCTTGTCTCTCTGGCTGGTGTAAAAGCACAAGCAGCTGGGTTGGCAGGAGGATGCAACACACACACACCCCCCCATCCCCCCCCAGCATCTCCCGCATCCTCCAGGCAGGGCTGGGATGGAGCTGATAGACCAGCAATTTAAAATAATTACTCTATCTGCCTCGCAGCCTTCTCCTGCCATCTCTCCAGAGAGCCTGTGCAGAGCAGGCTACTCTGCAAAGCCCTTGCACAGCTTTGTGTTTAGGTATTTATGAGCCCACAGACCAACAGGACACAGAGAAGGGGAGAGTTGGCATCTGCCAAAGGCAGCTGGAGCTTCTCCTGGGCTTGGGAACGGGGCAGAGGGACACAGACCAGCCCAGAGTGGGGGTTGCTTCCTCTCAGTGTTACAGCAAGTGCTGTGATATTTCAGTCAGGATACAGCTCTCATATTTATGCTACTCTGTATGTCTGCAAAGGGGTTTCCACACTTCAGTGTTCCGGATTTACTGCTCTGAAATACCTCCTCCCCTGCTGACAGCAGCCAGCCATGGGTTCAGCCACCCACTTAAGCAGTTTTGCTGCCCCAATATCGAGCTTTATTGTTTGCTAGGTTCTTGGAGACAGCTTAGCAAGCTGTGTTACAGATGGGGAAACTGAGGCACAGAGCAAGACATGACTTCCCCTGGGTCACACAGTGGCTTTGCTGGCAGAAGTGACACTCAAACCCAAGGATCCTGACTTTCCCCCCATATTAGGGGCTCCTCTGACCAATACAAGGGAAATTGGGGGTTATTCCCTTGGGTTATTCCCCCTGAGAGCAGGTTTGCTCCCCAGCACCACCGATTCCCCATTACCTGCATGGACTTGGCTGATCTCCAGGTTGGTGGATGGGGGACGTGGGCTTGAGTGACCTTCTGAGTTGCTGCTGGAGCTTTATCTGGAGTAAACCCCAGGGGGAACCCATACAGACCATGCATCGTGTCCATCCTCACCATCACTGAGACTTACCAGCTCTTCCCAGGGGATCTCCCCCTCCAACAGCCCCTCGGTCTGGCTGGTGATGGGGCATAAGCTGATTTCTTCAGGGCTGTTTCTTTCTTTTCCCACAGAAGGTTTAGATGTAGAGGGGAAAAAAAATACCCAGCCTATGAAAAAAAATCCAGTCACTTTTCCTCCTCCCCCCCCCCCAAACTGATATCAAAAATAACTCCTCAATAATATACATATTTATTTTCTCTTAATTAGTGCTGATATTTACAAAAATTATGATACTCTGTGAAGAATAAATTATATACACTCATGGTAAACCAGACAGCAAATGCTCATTTGGAATAGGTCTGTACACAGATCTGTATACCTATATACAACATCAGCCTTACTGGCTGGGGTGCCCCTCAGCCCCTAGAGCCACCCAACCCCCGGGACACCCCCACGTCGCCAATAAGGGCAGTAATGTCTGTACACACTGTGCAATTCAGGTGCAGCTGGTGTCTAAGGTTTTGTCTAGCAGACGCATGGTTAAATGACTTGAGATTCCCACCAGTCCCCCTCCTCTACCAGTTGAGAGGCCTCTCTCCATTCCTGGTCCCATTTCGCCTGTAACCATGGAAACAAAAGGTTCAGCTCCAGCATCCTTAGGATGAGTCCTTCTTGGGTTTCCTCTTCCTATCGATCTGCCCAAATCAGGCACTGCACACAGGGTGCATCCAACACCCATTTCCCACCCCCCCTCCCCCCAACACACTCCCCTTGTGCTTCGGTGTAGGACACTGGAGGGCAAGAGCAATGAGGCCTCAAGCAATGAGGGAGCAAGTGCAAAGGGGTAATTACAGTCTTAGAGGCAGCAGAACAATAACACCACCACCCCCCACCCCCCCCAAAATAATCAAATCCCAAAAGACCAACCCCAAGCTCAGGACAGCCAGGCACAGCTGGGGAGGGGGCATGGTCCCCATGTTAAGGTCCTTATGGGTGGTCCTGCTGTGGTTATGTGATGTCCAGCAGCTCCTACAGGATAAATTGTCCCCTCATCCCTGAAGGAAAAACTGTGGATAAGGAATTTCTCTCTGGTCACATTGAACTGGGCTGAAGGGTCTCATCCTGGGGTGTGAATCAGTGCTGTGCTCTCAGGGATGGTTACACCACCCAAGGCTGGTCCCTTTGTGATGGGATGAGGCAGGATCAGAGCTCCTGTTTGAGAGGGGGGTGAGGGGTGACATCTGGGCAGCCAAATGCAGTAACACCCTGGGGAGACCGAGCCCACGGGGTGCCCTTCACATGGGGGCTGGGGAAGGGCGTTGCTTTGGCCAGAGGCAGGGCTGGTGCATGGGGGGGATGCTTGTCCCCCCCTCAGGGCTCCTGGCAGGGGGCAGCAGCTGGTCCCCCCTGGAAGGACAGAGAGGTGTGCTAGATGCCAAGAAGGTCAAATGCTGCCAGGGGTGCAAGGAGGGAGCCACGGCCTTTTTTGGGGTCCAAAGTGAAACAGTTTGGGGATGACTGCTCCTCTCTTTGCCCCTCAGCCCCTTTTGCCCTAGGAGTGGGCTGATCAGCTCCCACTGACCAAAGAAACTGCCCAGAATCCCCCTCCCATGGACACAGATTCCAAGATAAACACACCCCAGCTCCAAACCAGGGAGAGGATTCTTGGCACTGCCCTGGGACTGAGAGCCAGCATGGCTCAAGGGACTCCAAATCCATCAATACCAAAAGAACCCTGAACCCCCCCACCCCTGTCAGCACAGCACTTGCCCCACAAACCAACCCCTTTGCCTTCTGCTGGGCTTCACCTGCACAGTCCCAGACACGCTGGGGCTGCAGGATCCAGAGCAGGATTGGTACAGAGCTGCTGGTCTGCAGGCAGGGAGCTGGATGCCACCAGCCCCTCGGGGCACCCCGACTTCCAAGGCCAAACCCAGACCTTCTCCTCCACTTGGACCCATCCCTGAGAGCATGGCAACGCTCTGGAAAAGCTACAAGACTTTGGCAGCGATTTCCAGGGCTGACCAGGGAATTGTCTGATAACAAAGCCAGGCCCTTCCCAAAACACCTCCTCCTCCTCTGTCTTTTTCTCTCCTTCTGTGTATTTATGCACAAATATGCCCATATTTATACACCCACGTGCTCCACTCTCACAACACAAATCTAGAGATCCTTTTCTTCATATAGCTCAGTAATCAAGTCTGTAGGACTCCAACACAAACCATCAGGGCAGAGATTAATTATCCTGATGAAACAACCATTGCCCCATACAGACCATTTTCCCCTAGCAGCCTTAGTCACCCAGTGGTCTCCAGCCACCATATAAGCCTCATCCCATTGCCCTTCGCAGAGACTTTGGAAGATATTAAAGGGCTGATGGGTTTCTGGCAGGCTGGGGCGTATGGTTGGGTGTTAGAAGACAACTTGCCCTGTAGTCACCACCTCCCATCTCTCCAAAGTCATGGCACAAAGGACCGAACTCAAACACAGGTGCTGACTCCTCTGGGTGCCAGCCCAGGGGCACCTCTAGAGACCAGAGCGCCTCAGTCCTCCATCCCACCCCTGGAGAAAGGCAAACATCTCCCCAGGAGGAGGAGAGGAACCAGCCCACCCACGGGAGGTGGCCCGACGCAGTCTCATGTAGCTGGTGGGGCTCTCTGCTTCCCCGGTCCCTAATTTAGCATCCTCAGGCTGAGCCGCCTTGCAGCTCGTTTTTGCACCTTTTCAGAGTCAAGCAGAGTTTAGGATGCTCAGCATCTCCACAGAAACAGGCCCAGAACCAAACCATATTCCTCAAGAAAGAAAAAAAAAAAAAGAACACATCACAGTCTCCTCCTGAAAACTGGTTCAAGATCACATCAGTGAGTCAGAGCTGGAAATAGCACTGGAGCTCCGACCTGCAGGCACAAAGCCCATTAAAAGCTATAGTGGAGCCATTTCTCTGGGGGGGAGAGGAAAAACCTGGACCCTTCTGCTTCATGGGGCCTGACAGGTCGCCTCCAGGCACAGCCCCCACAGGCCTTTTTAACCCTGAGCCCAGCAGCCAAGCACTTACCCAGGGCTTTCCCTACCTCCCAAACACGGTACCAGGGCAGCCCAGCAACACCCTCCCACCAGGACTTGTTTTTCCCAGGAACATCTACCTGGGAAGATACCTCTGGCGGGGGGGTTGGAGCTCTGTGATCCTTGGGGTCCCTTCCAACCCAGACCAGTCTGGGATTCTGTGATTCTAAGAGGTGCAGGATCCATCCTAAGGAAGGGATCAGCCGTGCGGGATGGACCCTGCCATGGGGACAGATGTCAGGTCTCGTGGGTGGCAGCAGAAGGAACGTGGCCTCTTGCTCTTTGGCTCCACTGATCCCTGTGATGCAGTGCTGGGGCTTCGCAGAGCCACTGGCAGACCCCAGCTTGGAAAGTGGATTTGGATGGGCCTGATCCTGCTCACAGACCTGTTCACCCCTCCTGTCCAGCCTTGGAAAGCCTGCAGGAACAACAAAACAACAGCTCCCCCCAAAAGCCCACACTCTTCCTCCATACCAAGCCACAGCAGCACTCACGCTCCCAAGATGAGCCCAAAGCTCCAGCAAACACCACCCCAAACCACCTGAGGCCCACAGGCATTAAACAACCAGGTGCTTTGCAAAGCATCACCAAGTGCCACCATCCTTCACAAAACCCCTGCAGCAACCTGCCCTGGGTGCTTTCCCACACCCCAGAGATGGGCTCACCCAGTGCTAGGGGCACCCATGGGTGAGCAGCATCCTGCTACATCAGGCAGCTTCCCCCTGCCAGCTCACATCCCCACACAGCCACCCTGAGCTGGGTGGGTGGAAGCTGGCTAACCACCCCAGGAGTTGCACCAGAGCTGGTGTGTCACACCAGCCCCATCCCCTCCAGCAGGATGAGCCTGAGAAGCAGAGCTTTATTGCTTTTGGCCCTCTCACTTCTTTTTGTGTGTCATTAAGGTGTTAACGGGCTTCAGGGGGGCTCCCATTCCCGAGCTGCAGCAGCAAAGAGGGAAGAGAGGGCTCCTAATGTAACGAGATGTAATTAAAGACAGGCTGGGAGCCCCATGCTGTGTGGTGTTGAGCATCACTGAGACCCAACACGTTGATGCTGCTGGTCCTCTGCAGCGAGCAGAAGCCAGGACTCTTGTGCACTAACTGTGGATGCCTGGTATTAATTATAGCCAGGCCTGAATCAATCAATAAAGTAAAAATGAGGAGTGATTCCAGCCAGCTGTGTGGAGCCACCACCAGCACGAGGGATGGGCCTGGCCCTGCAGCAGCATCTTTAGCCATTGCTGTAGAATACGCTAGCACCGTTGGGTTTATTGTTAGCAGTAGGGATTTCCTCTCTGAGCTCAGGAAGGGTCTGAAGGATTGCCCTCATGTGCTGTGTGGTGGGGTTCCCTCCTCCTGCCCATACCTCAGCGCAGTGGTACAACACTGACCCTGCACCAGGTGGGATGCTAAACCCCATCCCAAAGCCCCCGGGAGGCTTTGCTCAGCTGTCACCTTGGAAGAGGTTTGCATCCCTGTCCCCTGACCTGGCAGAGGAACGGGGTGCCAGTCCCTAAGGATTGTTGGGAATGGGGGAAAACACAAGGAAATCCAGATTGGGATGGGGAAAGCAGATGAGATCCCCCTGGACCGACAGCTCCCAGCCACCCCCAGGTAGCACCGGGGATGGAGAAGAAACAGAGACAACCTCAGGGTCTCTGCACCTCGACTCACCTCTCCTAAGAGCCCTGGAAGGAGGCAAAGCAAAGGCTCAGAGGCACCAGCTCGGATCCAGCCCAGCCTCAGCACATGTAATGGAATAAACCACCAACCCTGAGGCTCTACATGGGTGAAAAGGAGCTTTCCAGCCCAAAATGCCCCATGCCCTGGTGATGCCGTGGGTGCCGTGGGGCAGGTCACCCTACTCCTGCTCTTGTCCCACCATCCCAGCACGCCTGAGCCAGGAAGTCCCCGATGCCCCAGGCGCTCGGGTTTGCTGGGTTTTGGCCCTATAGTCGCTCTCTAAATATCTATACACACACACACAGTAATTACATGGGAAAGAGCTAAAATCTGCTGAACAAACAAGCCAGGAGAGCCAGTACCTGCTATTCCACCTGCTCCTCATGCCCTCTCCGATCCACTGTGGTTTCTGCTCATGACACCAAGATTAATGACTAATTACTCGCCCCATAATGAGTGCAGGTATTTAACTTTCAGCTCACCTTCCCTCACTTGCCTTAGTCGGCTCTTGTGTCTGGATGCTCGGACACTCAAGGCTTTGCCTGGTTATCCATCAACCTGTCATCAGCACACCCCTTCCCATCAGGATTTTAAATAGGATGGAGATTTTTTTTTGTTAAACTCCCATGAATCTCCTTCGAGCCACCGGAGAGCCTATGAACACTATAAACATGAATACTGGAGAGTCTACTAAGAAAATATATATTTGTGTGTGTATTAAATATTCAGATTCATGCAACAGATATACCATGCAGCTGTACTGTGTTACTGGTTAGATTTCACTGCAGTATAAATATATTATAGGCCACAGCATAGTTGCTCCAGTTTTATATATAGATATATATATATATATATAAAAAAAAAAGAGAGAGAGAGAGAGATGCTTTTTTCCCAACTCATTTTTCAATGTGTCAGTGGAGGTGTCTTTGGTGATCCTGGAAATATCAGTGATGGAAGTGTCAGCTAAATAAATAAATAACCCCCAAGGGCTTGATTTATTTCCCCATCCCTCCCGATGCTCCAGCATAGAAAAATTTAAGACTTAATAAATAATGTGCCGTCATACTAATTATCCCTCCCCTGGGCCTCACACTGGCATACTGCAGTGGCTGAAACTATTGCAGCATGCAGCATTTTCAGTTATGAAACATGAGGCTGGGCGATGCGCTCGCACTTGGCATTCCCGGGGCAGAAAGCGGAGCCTCCAAGCAATCCCGACCCACGGCTGCATCTCCCCTTCCTTACGCTCTGCCTGAGCCTTCCCAGCCCATCCCTGTGCCTGGAAGCTGGCACCCAGCTCCGTGGGACAGGGACTGATGTTCGTGGTACCCCTGGGACAGGCTGCCCAGGGGGTGTGGAGTCTCCATCTCTGGAGAGATTCAAGACCCATCTGGACACCGACCTGTGTGCCCTGTCCTAGGGACCCTGCTTGGGCAGGGGGTTGGACCTGATGGGCTCCGGAGGTCCCTTCCAACCCCTGTGATTCAGTGACTCTGTGATAGCCCAGAGCTGCCCCCTGCCCCCCATTTTCCCTCCCCCAGCATCCTCATCCCGGTGTTTGGCATGCCCAACCGCTCCGTTCCCTTTGGAAACCCACAAACCTGGGATGGGAGGAGGGAATCAAAAGCGGTTGGGTGGGTTGCTGGGGGTCGGTGGGGTTTTTCCTTGCACGAACGCTTACTCAGGGTGGAAATCAAAGGTTAAAAGTCACTTACACAGCTATTGCTTCCCATGCAGAACCAAAGATACACCGTAGAAAATACTGTATTAACTACAATGCAGAGCAGCACTCGATATCTGCAATTGTTCCACTTCAGCTTTAAATGCGGGACTAGATTTGCAGCGACTAGACATCGGTTAGCATTTTGGTGATATTCACATAGTTTGTGTTAGCTAGGGTGCAATTGGCTGTCTTCAAGTTCTCCTCCCTAAAATCCTCATTGCTATTGTTTACGCCTTCCTGAATCTCCATATAATCAGACTTACTAATGGTAGAGGCACTTCTGCTTTTCTTTAGGTCAGGGGAAGAGGGGATCTTTGGGCAGCTGGTTACTTGCAAATATTGAGCCTGCTCCTCTCCCTCGGTCTCCCGGTGGTAGAAGTAATTGAAGTTAGAGACTATGACGGGCACGGGTAAGGCAATCGTTAATACGCCAGCGATGGCACACAAGGAACCCACTATTTTCCCCCCGATGGTCGTGGGGACCATGTCTCCGTAGCCAACAGTCGTCATGGAAACCACGGCCCACCAGAAGGCATCGGGGATGCTCGGGAACTGGGACTCGCTCTCGTCGGCCTCGGCGAAGTAGACGGCGCTGGAGAAGAGGATGACGCCGATGAAGAGGAAGAAGATGAGCAAGCCCAGCTCCCGCATGCTGGCCTTGAGGGTCTGCCCCAGGATCTGCAGCCCCTTGGAGTGCCGGGAGAGCTTGAAGATCCTGAAGACCCGCACCAAGCGGATGACTCGAAGGATGGCCAGGGACATGGCTTGCTGGCCCTGCTGACCATCCTCTGGCTTCTCAGCCAGCTCTGTCCCCAGGGTGATGAAGTAGGGAATGATGGCCACGATGTCTATAATGTTCATGATGTTGGTAAAAAACCCAGCCTTGCTGGGGCAGGCGAAAAACCTCACCAAGAACTCAAAGGAGAACCAGATGATGCAAAGGGTCTCCACGATGAAGAAGGGGTCTGTGAAAGAGGTGGACTGCTGGTACCCCATGCTGCTGTTGGAGTAGGGGGGGTGGCTCAGCCCGCTGCCGTGCATGTCTTCATTCTCATCCCGAAAAATGGGCAAGGTTTCCAGGCAAAAGCTGACGATGGAGATTAAAATCACCATGACGGAGACAATAGCGATAATCCTGGCAGGGCCTGAGCTCTCAGGGTACTCAAAGAGCAACCACACTTGTCTCTGGAACTCATTCTCAGGCAGCGGTCTTTCCTCTTCTTTGATGTAGCCTTCATCCTCCCGAAACATCTCCATGGCTTCTTCCCCCAGTTCATAGAAACGAATCTCTTCTGAGAAGATATCTAAGGGCACGTTAACCGGCCTCCTCAACCTCCCACCGGACTGGTAATAGTACAAAATCGCATCGAAACTGGGTCTGTTCCTGTCAAAGAAATACTCGTTCCGGAGAGGGTCAAAATACCTCATCCTCTTTTTTGGGTCCCCCAGTAAGGTCTCTGGAAACTGGGCTAACGTCTTGAGCTGCGTCTCGAAGCGCAGACCCGAAATGTTGATGACCACCCTCTCGCAGCACTCATGGTCGGTCTCGGGGTTATACGTGTCCTGCGGGTGACCGGGAAGAGCTGCAGCTTCATCTGCAGGATCTCCAGTGGCAACTGTCATATTGGGGTTGAAAGGAAATCCTTATGCTAAACTCTTCCCAGTGCCCGGCGGTGGGAGCGGGTTCAGGGCAGGGCTACTATCCTGCGGAAGGACAGGGACGTAGGTTTGGAAGAGTCTCATGAAAAGGCGAAGGGGTGGGGGGGAGAAAAAAAGAGAAAAACTGAAAATAAAATAGAAAATAAAACAAATAAAAAGGAAAGAAAATTGCCCCTGCTGAGAGAGAGAGAGAGAGGGAATAAAGTTGGGGGGGGAGGAGAGCAGGTCCCTTCACTAGCACATCTAGCCCCTTCCTCGGGGGGGTGTTAATTTGCTGCCTTTTGGGATGGAGTTGAAAAACTCCCATCTAAACCCCTTTGTCAGGTGGAAGAGAGAAAAACACCTGAGGAACTGTCACTGACTGCAAACCCGGCGTGGAGAAACCAGTGGGGGCAAAGTGGGACATTTTTGGCTAAAAATAAAAATTCCTATTTAAAAAAAAACCCCAAAACCCCCCAGAACAAAACCCCCAAATCCCTAAGGAAATGAGGGAGAAGGGAGGAGAAAGGAAGGAAGAGAAATCACCCCCTTCCAGCCCTAAAGTGGCGAGGGGACCCCGGTGAGGTGCCGGGGAGAGGCAGAGCAGCGGGCTCAGCTCGTTTCCAGACATGCAGTGAAAGGGTTAACACTTAACCATGCGATTGCAGGCGAACCGACCCATCTAAGGGGCTCGAGTTTTAGGTTCCAACACCTTCCCAAACCTCTCACCCTGGCCATAAAGCACCGGAGGCGACATGCTGCCCTCCCTGCCTGCAGCATCCCGGGCGAGCTGCCCCACGGACCACTGCAGTCCCCCTCCTCGACCGCTGGTGTCCCACCTCCTGTCATCCTCTGCAAACCACCATGGCACACAGAAAACAAATCACATTACCTGGAGAAGCCAAATCTTAGTGTCTCTTAGTAACACCGATTATCTGACCCTGGGGAAATCCTAGAGAGAAACACAGGCTTCCAAGATCCCCATAATTTCCTCTCTCTTCAAAGTTAAAAATAATGGTGAGTCATCGTAGAAAAAGGAGAAGGGACATAAAAGGGGTTAGATTCCCAGATGGTGGAAGTCAGGTCTTGTAATGGTTTGGACTGGAGAGAGAGAGAAAGAGAGACAGAGAGACAGAGAGACAGAAGCCTTCTCGGTAGCGGCTGCAGCTCTGCACTTCAGGGCAGATGAGCGTCTGTCTGATGCCTTCGGTACGGCGGGGAGAAGCTGCTGAGCTCAGCAAAACCCGATGTCCCCAGTGTCCTCGGGAGGTGTGGCATCGCCTGGAAAAAACACCAAGAAGGTAACGAGCTGCTGGGGTTTGGGAGGGGGTGAGGGGGTGTGGGGTTGGGGGTTGTTGAAAGGAGCCTCTGCAGAGCCCCGGCTCCTCCAGACACCCCCTTTTTGCCTCCCTGCGAGCTGCTTGCCCGCTGCCTGGCCAACCTGCACTGCAACACGAGAGGAGGGCGAGAGCGCGCTAGCGGCGAGGCGGAAAAACACCAGAGCCCCATCTCCCTGCGCTCCCCGCTCAGCGCCGCGGCAGGCAGCGGCGACGGGCTGCCCGCGGGAGCCGGTGCCAGGCGAGGGGGGGGAAAGACGCAGCACACACACCCCCCCCCCAACCACCACCACCACCCCTTCCCCTCACCCTCCGCCCTCAGCTGCTGAGGTGGGTTCCCAGCACCGCCGAGCACCCAGGAGTCGGTGGTACCCACTGGGTGCAGCGCCCACGCCATGGTGCCGCGGGGATGCTGGAGGCTCTGGCTTCATCAGCGAGGCTGAACACCCCCCCCCCACACACACCGGGCCCTGTTTCTTCCCCCCTACAAAGCCACCTGCCCCCTCCAAATGGCTCTGAGAAGCCCCAAACATCGTGGGCCCAACCGGGAGACCCACGCGACCCGCATCCGCCCTCCCCATCCTCCCAAAAGCCAGCCCCCCGGCCAACCCACCCCCGGGGGGATTCAGCTCCGGTGGGCACAGTTGCTCTGGGGGATGCTGAGGATCTGGTCCCCCAGGTCCCTGGCCGGGTCATCAGCATCCCTGCTCGGAAGGAGCACTCCTTTAGCTCATCCCGCATTGCCTCACACCCCGCTGATGCTCAACCCAGAGAGGTCCCACCAACCTCATTTTCTTCTTCCTTTCTTTTTTTGCCCCCCTCCCAAAGAGAAATAAAACAAACCCCTCTGACCTCCCTTCTTCAGCTCCAACTCCACTTGTCTACTTTGAGCCAGGATTACAAAACCGGGTAGGGGAGGCAGGTGGAAAACAGCCCCACGGTCCCAATCTCCTCGGCAATGATTTCAGCTGCCTCCAGGCCATTTATGCCCCTCGGCTCCTCTCCTCATCCCCCGAGGTGTGGATGTTGCTGCAGATCCCTCTTTTCTTGGAAATTTCCCTTTCCCCTGCAACCCTCCTCTCCCTTCTCCTTATGCACTAGAAAAAATAGTACAACCCTGACAAGGCTTGCAGCATTCAACCGCTTCGCTTAACCCTTTTCTGCCAGGCCTGGAGGAGAGGAGGGATTGCATTTGTCCCAGTTTTAGGTTTTTTCCTCCCTTTTCCTGCATTTTTCTCCCCAGAATCTGGCTCAGGAGTTCAGCTGGATTTCACCTTCCCTGGTTCCTCCGAGCATCATCCTAAAACACCATCAACAACTTGCTGCTGAGACAAAAAATGTAAATATCCACATCCCCCCCCCTCCTTTTCACCAATAATCAACCTACCTTGGGGGTTTTTCCCCCTAATTACAGTTTTTCCCCCTGCCTGTAACCTCTCCCCTCCCCTTTCCCCCTTCCCCACCCCCCCCTCCCAGGTTTGTTTAACAGCACAGAGAGATTTAACTTTGAACAGGTTGATTTTTATTTGACACGAGCTCTACGCTTCTTCCTCCGAGTCCAAACCCAAGGGGGGATGCTCAGAGACAGTCACAGCATCATCTGAGTTGACATCACACATCCCAGCACTCAGTTGCTCCTACTTTCTCCCCACTGCATGCTTTCCTGGCAAACAGCATCCCCCTCCCCTCCCATTCCAACCCCCCCCCCCCTCCCCGAAGCATCTTTGGGGTTAATTCATGCAAATTTGGGGGTTGGAGGGGAGGGGGAGGATGGAGGAGGTGAAGATTTGCCCAAAGACCCTTGATTTCCTCCCTGCCTGCACAGACCACTGCAGGCAGGAGCCATGCCTGGATTTTGGAAGGGGGAGTGAGGGGTGAGAGAGGGATTTTGGGTCTTGAGGAGAAGGTCGGGTTTGCTGCTAAAACCCAAATCCCTCCCTTTTGTGCTGGTTTATGGCCAGGGTGGATTTAAACAGGGCAGCAGTGGGAAGGGGAAGGAGGGGGGTGGAGGGGTGGGGGGGGGGGAAGGATGCAAGGGATGGAGGGGGGGGAGAGAGGAAAAGGCCCCAACTTACAATTGGCTCTGCAGTCAGGCATGCGGCGAATGCACAAGCAGCTGCTCCGCGATGCTGCCGCCGGCACCTCTCACCTACAGCCCCCCAAACTCCTCCGTACCCCTGGAGTCAACCTCCCAAGGCAGCAGAGCCTCTCCATGAATATTCATAAGATTAATATGAGCGTCTTTCTCCCCCACCACCACCCTCCCCCCCCATCCACCTCCCTCCTCCCAAGCAAGAGACCTAGATTTCAACCACTGGGAAATAATCATATCCCTGGATACGTGATGCTGCTTTGCCGTGCGGCTCCCATCCTTCCCAGAGTGTCGGTAATAGCCTGGATCTGCTGGGGGGGGGGGGGGGGGGGAAATCAGAGGAGGGGGACAGGGATGGACACGCAGCTTTGGGATGGAGATGGGGGCAGGATTGGACTCGCAGGGGCCACTCTGCTCCTGGCTGGGGTGAGGATGTGAAAAGCCATCGGTTTATATCACTTTGCATTTACAGACCTCCCTGCCCCAGGGGAATGTCCCACCCCCAAGGGAGGGAGGTGGCCAAGCTCCTACAAACTATCAGCCTATAAACCTCCACCTCAGGGCATGAGGGAGCTGCCTCCTGGACCACTCTGAGTTGCCCCACAGCCCCAACTGAGCACCAGGGAAGCAACAAGTCCCACGAGGTGCTTTACACCCTGTGAACACGAGTGCTGGAGGAAGTGATGGGGATATGGCTACATCCATCTGCAGCCATCGGATTCACAGGGGGCTGTGGGTGCTGGCACCCATCATCACAGGGTCAACAGCCTGAGGTGGGAAGGGAGGGCATGGACCATCCTGAATGGCCAAGAAAATCACTGCTGAGTGTAATGCCCAGCAGCCAGGGTGATGAGGGGATGTGGTAGGGCTAAGCTGTAGTATTTTAGCCCCCCAAAGTGGCAGGAGCAGCGGGTGGCACAGAGCTGGGTGCAGCACTGGGGGGCGAAGGGGGATGCTATCACCTACTGCTCCTCCCAACCCCCCTCCTGAACTATTTCCCCAAGCCCCAGCCAGGTCCCAACATTGAAAATGAACTTCTAACCCTATGGCAAATTTGGGAATGCTCCATTCCCTGCCACGAGCACCCCTGGCACAGGCAGGATCCTCCCTGCACACATCCAGCCAGGCTGCTCTGGACAAGGGGTTTAATGTCATCTGCATCGTTTGAGCCTCTTCTGAAGGCAGTGCTGCCACAGCAGGGCAGGCTGGATGCAGAAAATGATGTGCCTGAGGCTAATCCTTATGCAATATGCAGAAACTGAGGCCGGGCAGAGAACAATTCAAGTGAAGCTGAATCTCTGACTCCTCATTCCTGCTGCCGCCTTGCGAAGGTTCTGCAAATCCAGGGGGGAAGGGGGTGGGGGGGGTTGGATATAAACAGCACCAAAACCCTGTCTCGAGCAAGTCAGGGGGATTTCTCTGAATTGAGTGACGTTCTCCTGATTTCCTCTCCTAATTGTGGAGCTGTTCTTACAGCCTGAGTGTCTGCACCCGCCTCCCTCCACCACGCTGACAGCTCCAGGCGTAACCCAGCCCTTCGGAGAACCAGAGGAGCTGAGGCACTGCACCCACTTGTCTGTGTTCCCAGGGATTTAACCAGCCCATGTCTTCACAGCAGTGTTAGAAGTAAAAAAGAAGTCCCTTCTGGAATATTTCTCTTATTCAAATGGACTTTATAGGCATCTGAACTGGAAACCTCACCCCACCTGAGGAGCTCCCCTGGCTTTGGTGCCTTTAGCCCCAGGGAAGCCCCCACAGGGTTGCTCAAAGCTCATGGGCTTGCAGCCAGCCTGCCTCCTCCAAACAAAATGCAAAAAAATGTGCTTTTCTCCCCTAGTTTTTTCCCCATATCCTACTGGAGGTGGGTTTGGGGGATGCTCTGTGGTGGGATGCCATGGGGCACGGGCATGGATGACACCACAGGGCAGGGTGTCTCCGGGATTTGCCTCATCCAGAGCAGCAGAACTCAAGCCCCAACATGACATTATAAAGCTTGAACCCTCCCCAGCCCCCCCCAGCCCCACGCTGCGTCACTCAGGATGCCTGGGACCATCACCCATGTTTTCCCATGCAGCCATGAGCCAAGCTGCTCCATCACTCCCTCCTGCAGAGGGGTGGGAGAAGTTCTCCAGAGAGGACAGACCCCATCCCATCACCTTCCTGTGTCCTCAGATGACAGCATCTCCCTCCCAGGGACCCCATCCTACCTCCTGCAAAGCCAGAGGGACTTTGAGGGTTGGGGTGGACACCAGCAGCCGTGCCAGGAGGAAGAGCCGGGCTGGACCAAGGCTTGACCACGGTGCTGAGCAGAGCAGGCTTGGGCAGGGCAGGGTGCTGAGCCCCCATCTCCAGCTGAGCCACAGCTTTCCAGCCAAAGGGTTTGACATAACTGGGCCCTGTGTCATTTCAGGAGCTGTGAAAACCGTGTGTTTCCCCAGGGCTGTGAGTCACCCTCTGGGGAGAGCATCCGACTTCCCACCACCGCCTGCATCAGAAGATCCACCTCCCAGCTCCCAGAAGCCAAGCCTTGGTGCACAGTGGCAGGAGGAGGGGACACTGAGAGACAAGGGTGACCCCAATGTGGTGGCATCTAAAAATGAAGGCAGCCAGGGAACAAAGTGACACAGACCTGTGGAGCAGACTTGGCTCTTCCATAGCAGATGCTGCTGGTGGATCCCAAAATATCGTGGTGAGATAGGTCAGAGCAGCTCCTTCTGCCTGGGGAGATGGGGGGGGAGGTTCAGGGCTTTGCCTGAGGTTACACAGGGAAGGAGGAGCGGAGCAAAAAGAGATGCTGGGCTCTGCAGGGCTGTGGCAGGGCTCCTGGGCCCTGGGAAGATCTCCTGGTCCCAGTATTGCCTGTCTGCAAAGCTCATGTTAAACACATTCTTCCTCTGTATTAATCCAAGGTGGCTTTCATAATAAAACAGCTGATTATTTTAAGAATAATTCCTTTGGGTACCAGTCTGGATTCTCATTTGTTCGAGACCATTGAGTTGCAACATCCAAGTCGCCTCCAAAGATGCTCCACGAGCCTGACCGGCCAGGCTGAAGAGGAGCTGGGCACCATTCATTGACAAGGAAAGTCATTTAGCTCCACTGAAACACAGGAAAGAACTTCAGTTCTTGAGGGCTTTGGAGCTCACCGAGATGATAGTGAATATTTCATGCCAGGCAGCTGCTGGCTCCAGGAGAGCTAATGGAGCTGCTGCCGGGCTGGCGCGGGGCGAGCATCGGTCCTGGGTGGGTGCCTCCTGCCTGGGCTGCTCCAGCCAGGCCGGTTAAAAGGCTCTCAGAGCTGCTTTATTTCACTTGCACAAACAAAAAGGACAGGACAAGCCAAATTAGCAAAGAGCAAAGTGATCAATAGTCTCCTTCCAGCCAGGCACGAGCACTTTCTGCCCTGGAAGGAAAGCTGAGGGCTCGCAAGGCTGCGCATCGCCTGAGGATGAAGCGCCTCTGTCCTGCCCTGGGCTTGGGGCTTTATTTAAGGTGTGAGCTGAGCCCGTGTCTCTGCAGGCTGGCTGTGGACCCAGTCATGTCCCTCTCTCCTTCCAGTCCTCCCACTCCAGCGGTGACCAAGAAACCAGCATCACTTCAGGCACCTTTATCCAGGATCCCATGGAACACCAGCTTTGCCAAGCCAGGCTGCTCGTGAGACCCCGGGACAGGGGAGAGGTGATGAGCACCTCATGTCCATCTTCCCCAGGTCTGAACCAGTCCATGCCCAACCTCCCCACAAAGCATCCCTCCTCCTCCAGCTCTGAGGGTTGATGCTTGCCAAGGAGTGGGGAAATTGGGCCAAAAGACAAAACCTTCTGGTTGTTGAGCCTAAGGAGGAGAAATCTAAGGGGAGATGGGAGAAACCTTCAGTGGAGATGGCCAGCACCTGTAGGCAGGTGGCTTTGCCTTGGGGGAGCAGTTAGGTGACCTTCAGGTCCCCTCTGCACTGCCATGATAGGGCACAACTCCTGTCAGCTCTTAGTCCTGGGACTTCCTCAAGGCTTGGGGGTGTGGGCATGATGGCACGGTGGGCACGATGGCAGGGTGGGCATGGCTGCACCATGGCAGCATCAGCCGTGATACAGCCCTGCATGGCACAGCACCAGGTGCTGCCCAGCCTGGCCCACTGGGCCAAATCCTGGGCTGGGCCAAGCTGTGGGACAAGCGAGCCCTGAGGCTGTGCCAGATGGTGAGCTGTGCCAAACCACGGGCCGTGCCAAACCATGGGCCATGCCAGATGGTGAGCTGTGCCAAACAATGGGCCATGCCAAACCATGGGCTGTGCCAAACGAGGGGACACACCAGGTCACGAGCTGTGCCAAGCCCTGCATCGTGTCAGACCAGGAGCTGTGCCACACCACAAGCCGTGCCAGCTTGGCCCCCAACCCCACCACCAGCCCCCAGCTGCCCCCACCCTGCTGCCAAGCCCCCCCCCCCCCGTTCTCTGCTGCCCAGCTCTGCAGGTGTCTCCTCAAAATGCCCATGCCACGCTGGAAATTTCCTCTAAGAAACCCCAGCTTTGGTGCCCTTTCTCTTCAGGGTTGGAGGGAATTCGTTACTGTGCCACTGCTGCCCAGCTGCTGGAGATGCCCCATCACGGTGACAGTCACCTCGCCCCGCTGGCATGTCCCCAGCAGCTCTGGCCTCACTGTTCTCCCTGGTGACACAGGGGAGGACAGGTGATATGCCCAAGGCTGCACAGGCAGGCAGTGTCAGAGCTCCATCCGCTCCCCCCTGCTTGGGACCCCACAGCCCCCTCCCCTCCATCCACGGGGAACCACCGACTCGCAGCATCCCCGTCATTCCTCTGCCGTATTTACTATTCCTTCATCTCCCACCCCCTCTTTTGGGAAGAGACAGACTTCCCCGTTTCCATGGAAACCCTCCCCCTCTCCCCTCATTTCTTCAAAGAGATTTTCATCCCTTCCTTTCAGAAATAGCTATTTTTAGCCACGGCTTCCCCTTCTCCCCCTCCCCACCCTTCGCTCGCAGCTCACACGTTGCCAGACAAGCAGCACCCACCGGCGCTGCTGCCGAGCACCCATGGGAGCCACAGCACGACCCAAGTGGCTGCTGCCTCAGCAGGGGCAAGAGCAGCTCTAGTCCCTGCTGAGGTCCGGGGTCCAGATCCTGGCAGTTCCCTTGTGTTCAGTTCCCCTCGGGGTGTGGGAATCCTGGGGTACCAAGGGGGTGCAGGAAGGAGCTGGGAGCATGGGGAATCCCCACCGCCCCGCAGGCTGGGGCCTCGGGAGTGACTGTCCCTGCAGCATCCTCTGTGATTCCCTGATCCAGTGAAGCAGAGGGGATATTTCCTCTCCTGCAGCCACAGAGGGGACAAAGGCCCGGGTAGCCCTGACCTCAGGAGCTCAGTGGACATCAGCTCCCGTTCAGCCCCGTGCTGGGGTGAAGGTAGGTTGCCCAAATGGAGCTGAGAAAGCCCCATGTGTGATGGTCACCACCTGGGACAGACAAGGAGAGTCCCCTCTGTCATTCCCCCTTTGCAAAGCCAACCATCTGCCACCCCCCTCATGACATTTGTAGGTTGGTGACTTCATCCCATCTACTCTTGACAGTCCTTGTCTCATTCACACTGGTGGATAAATCAAGAGGGGAAGGATGTCAGGACTCACCGCTTGGAATAGAAAGGAATATCCCTCCGGGTACCAACACCTGATGGAAGATAGGAAGTGAAGTATCTCGTATGAGATGTGCTTAGCAAGGAACAGTCTAGGGAGAGAGGAAATATCCAGCAGGAACCTGACTCCCAGCTGGAAGAGCCCCTCTGCAGCACCCTGGAAAAGCCACGGTTGGAAGAGCTGGATGCTCTGGCTTGGAAAGAAGGATAGGACACAGACCATTAAAATCCAGAACGGTGGTCAGATGGTGAGCAGGGAATGATTAATCAATATTTCTTCCAAACACAAGGAGGAAATGACACCCAGGGAAATTTCCAAGCAGCAAATTTCAAGGCAGAGAGGGAGGGATTTACGGCACACAGCACATTGGAGTGCAGAGCTGTGCTGCTGGAGATGCCCACAGCCACATAGTGCCCGTGGGGGATGCTCAGGCATGGAGGTGAGGAGACATCAGCCAAGGGGACAGGAGAAACCAGCCCTACTGCAGCCCAGCTCCTCCAGACCCACATTTAAGATGGATTTGAGCACCCCAAACTCAGGCAGCACCAGCTCCACAAGCTGCTCCAAACCCTCCACCCGCTGCTGTTTGTGCCCTCTGGAGATGAAGCAGGAGACACCCATCCTGTTGTCACTCCGTGCCACCCCTGGGCTGACCTACACCCCACAGCCCCTGCGCTCCACTCAGCTCCAACCTCCAAACACCAACAGGCTGGGGAATAAACCCCACCCCAGGGGGGCAGATGAGCTGCCAGGATGTCTTCTCCAGGCCTCCATCACCACAGGTGTGGGCTGGACACCCTGCGAAACCCATGAGGTCTGGGGCTGTGCCTCAAATCAAGGCTCAGCCCTGAGGTCCCACGGATGGGTTGGGCATGGGGACATCCCCTCCACTTACCAGTGGTGACGTGGAAGGGAGTTTCCTGTGACTCTGGCAGCAAACCCAGGTGAGAGGCAGCAGGCAGAGCCTTCCTCTGGGCTGAGGGAACTCACAACTGCCACCTGCATCCTGTTTCTTACGGGTGCTTAAGCACCTCCCCAGTTAACCACATCACTGAAACCTGCAGCTGGAAGCACCACAGCCCTGAGGGGGCTGATACATAAATCAAGGTCACAGCAAAGACAAAAGAGCTGCTAAACCCCCCTGCACTGGGTCTGGGCACCCCTGAACCAGAGGCTCTCTCCTCCCAACCTTAAATCTGCCCAGCCACCAGTCAGGGTCTCATTGGGTCCCTCCCAGTACAACCAGTCTGAGGTAACTTGGAAATCCTCACTGAAGCAAAGGGAAGTTTCCTCTCAGGATGACGCTACATTTCAGATTATTTCACAAATGAGTTCACCCAGGGGCTACATCTCAGCCCTCACCCTCACAGCACCCTTTGTGCACCCCCAGCATTTCCCCCCTGCCCCATGTCAGCATCCCATCACCACACTGGGTGTTCCAGCCATTTTATTGAACTCGGCGTATGAAGGAACAGCTTCAAGTTCTAATGAAAAGAACAAGAAAAAGACCCCAAAAAAACCCCAAACATTAAAAAAATAAATTCAACATCAGGTAAAAAAAAAAAAAAGAATCACACAACCAGAGAAAAAAAATAATAAGAAGTCACTTTTTAACCAGTAAGTGAACACAAGGGCCACACCACGGTGCAGGTCACCAGGACAACGGGATGCAGCGGCTCCTTGGAGCATCAGACTGGTACCAAAAGAAGGAGTTTGAACAATTGCAACACAACTCACTGGCTCAAGCAGAATTTAAACCAAAACCAGAGGAACAAGGCTGTGCTTTTACACCTCCAGTCCAACATGACATGCTTTTGGTGGCACCTAACTGGTCAGGGTTTAACCTTCTGGCAGAGAACGGCTTCTGTTTTAGGCTGGGACACTGGGTTTCAGGAGGCAGTGTTCCAGGTGAGACAGTCGTGCACAGATCTCTGCAGGCCAATGAGGGAAAGCAAAATCAAAATTATATCCAGCCATCTGGCCCAGGAAGGTCCCAGGAAAAGAAGCTGCATAGTGAAGGATGGGAAATTAAGAAACAAAGTGGCGCTGTGGTGGATGCTGATGCCACGTCCCCGTTCGGGATGCTTCCGAGCCTTCCTCAGCGCCCTTAAAACACTTTATAAGACATTTTGCTTCCTAATTTTGCTGCTTTGTTAAAACATCTCAAAACTGACTCCTAAAACAGATGCTTTGACGTGAGGCTACCCCAGCCCAGCTCCCCTGATCTGATTTTCCTGCCGATCCACCAGCACGGACCTGTCAGCAGAGCTCTCCTCACTGTAATCACACCCTAAAATGAAAAGGGAGAAGGGATGGGGCACAGCATTTCCTGGAGACAGCAGCTGTGCTGGGTGCAGAGGAGAAACATCTACGTGTTCAGCGTCTAAAGAGCATGTCTAACGCACGACATCTCAGAGCATCCCAGCATCTCAGAGCATCCCAGCATCTCAGAGCCTCACAGCATCTCAGAGCATCCCAGCATCTCAGAGCATCCCAACATCTCAGAGCATCCCAGCATCTCAGAGCCTCACAGCATCTCAAAGCATCCCAGCATCTCAGAGCATCCCAACATCTCAGAACATCCCAGCATCTCAGAGCCTCCCAGCATCTCAGAGCCTCCTAGCATCTAGGAGCATCCCAGCATCTCAGAGCATCCCAGCATCTAGGAGCAGCCCAACATCTCAGAGCCTCCTAGCATCTAGGAGCATCCCAGCATCTAGGAGCATCCCAGCATCTAGGAGCATCCCAGCATCTAGGAGCAGGGCTTTGAAGGGCTATGAATAAAGATGAGCAGCCTGCCTTTGGATGATTATGGGAATCAGCACACACTATTTTTTTTGGATCTTCTCTTGATGTCAGGCATCATTAAACCATTCCCCTTTGTGTGTGTGTGTGTGTTTTTAATTGGCTGGATACATTTTTAATTCGCTTTCCCTTGCCAAATCCAACCCTCTGCTCCAAATGACATTCCAGCACCGCTGTCCTGGTATGATGGGTGTCTTTAAAACACAGGGGCTAGAGCCAGAGTCGTGGTGACACAGATTAATATACCAGACTGACAGTTAAAGACTACCAAACTCTCAATTATTTTGGAAAAGCACATTAATAATCAGCTGGTTCAGGGACCAAGCAAAGAAAACCCAACAGCGTGGAGCAACATCACCAACACCACTATGTATGGTGACATCACACATCCTCTTCTTGGTAAGAAGAGGTTGAAATTTGGCAAGATTCTCATTGATGGGAGATGTCCTCAGGGTGGGTTTGGTGCTGGCCAGGAGGTGTGGAGCAGCTGATGGCCAAGGGTTGAGCTCTGCTCTGGGAAAGGGGCGTTTCTGAGACCCACCAGCCCAGAGGGGTGAAGGGATCTGGGTTTTCCCATCACTTTGCTCATCAAAAACCACTTCAGAAGCACAACAGAGACGCTTTAACACCATGGCTATCGAGAACAGACGAGGTACAGTGATGGTACACACACACAGCCCATAAAAAAGCTCTGTTACACCAGTGAAAAATAAAACTAACTTTAGTACTGATACATTCTATCCCCCATTTTAAGGGCTACTAGATCATGTTCCAAATGAAACTAAATTTAACACCTTTGGGACCAGGGCTTCCCAAGATCCAGGTCTGTGTTGCAAGCCAGAAAATCAATTCTCCTCCTGCTAATGTGTCCTCACCCTGCGGGCAACCCGGGGCTGTCTGCAGGGGTGGGGGGGGATGCTGGATCAGACCTTCAGCAGGTGCTTTGGCTGTTTGCAGCCCAAACCCATCAGCGTGGTAGGAAAGTGCTTTCTGGGTCAGTCCCTGGAGGTTTCAGAGCTGCTAAAGCTTTTGTTCAGTGTCTGCAGCCTGAAAAGCACGCTGCAAAGCCGTGATGCTGCAGGGATGGAGGTGAATAAATAGATTGTGCAGTTCCTTAGAGGTTTTGGAGGTGAGATCCCCAAAATATCCCAGCCCCATCTCCCCCAGCGTTGGGTTTCTGGGGTTCCCAGTGATGGAAACAGGCTCAGCCCTCACTCCCCAAACACTGAGGACTCTTTGTGGTCTTTTTTAAGGGATTTTTTGAGGTCTCAGACTCCTCACGGTCCAGGTGTCCATTCATTTTGGTGCTGGGGAGCTGCAGGATGAGAGCTGGGGGTGAGGGAAGAGCACCCCTTTGCAGGAGGTGGGGATGGATGCCTGGAAGGGGGCTGTGCCAGTGCCACATTAAGATACAGTTGGCCACGTGTCAAAAAAAGCTCTGTGAGCCCAAGCCCAGAGCAGCCCCAGCTACGGCAGAGATGCAGCTATTGCCAGATCCCCAGGGATCTGCCAGTGGAGTGATGTGCTGCAGGATCCCATGGAGGACTTCCCTCCCCTACCCCCTGACCCCAGCTGGCAGCAGGACAGGGCATGGCCAAACGTGAAGTTAATGAAGCCACCACTCCAATTAGCTTTAGTTTGTGCAGATGGCTTTCAAACCAGATTGATTTCACACTATGGGGGGGGCTTCACCTCCCTGACTCCCCAGCACCCCTCTGCCAAGCCTCGGCACCCCCAGCTCATCTCCATGAGCTCAGGGACCCTGGTGCTGGTCCCCAACCCACCTCCCTCTGCACCTTGTGCTGTGAAAGCTGTGACAAAACCAGGTGCCAGCAGCACCAGCCCTCTCTAACTCATCCCTCCACAGCTCCTGGGACCACAGGGCTTCTACCAGGCTGGGAATAAATCAATGCAAACACGCCCAAGGAGCAACATCCCACTAAGGGTTTGATCCACACCTGCTCTTTGTTCCCCAAGACAGCAATGCAGCTTTGCCTACAGCTGCTGGTTTTTTCACTTCTCTTTCTTTTCTCACCATCCCAGCCTGTTCTCCCCAGCCCACACTTAGGCAGAGCCCCAGAGACATCTGTCTTTGGGAGCCCAAAGTCCTGCATCAACAAGGTCTTCACCCCCATCGTTAGGAATGCCATGGCAGGAGGAGTGTGAGCCAAGGAATCATTCATGCCTAAAACCCAGATAAAATAACTGTGGCCTCACCAAAGTCAGCACATCAAACCACATCGGTTCCCCACTGCTGAGGGACTTTCTCAAGCCTGGGCTTGGCTGAAGTTTGCATGCAGGGCTTAGGCACCCAGAAAGGAAGATGTCTTCTTCTGCCAACCTACAGGTCTGGAGCAATCCCAGCCCCAAACAACAGCTCAGAAACCCGCTTGGGTCTCACTCCTCTTCAAGGCTTTTCTGCAAGGAGAGACACGTGGTGCAGGCAGCTGGGTGCTTTGCCACAAATATTCCCCTGAGTTTCCCCATTTCAGAGTCTTTCTTCCAGTTAGAGTGCTTGTTTTCAAGTGCATCCTTGCCTGGGTTGTGTGTCAGAGCATCCCATGAGCACCTGCCCATCTCCTGCCTGGGATCTGGATTGGAATGCAGGTTAATAGCTCCATATGGTGAAAGATCCAGGTTCTGGTGTTGTCCTCCGGGCAGACTGGTCCTTGCTTCACTTTCCAGGTATCCAGTGGGGTCCTCAAGGCCTGTCCTGGGACATGGACCCAAAGCAATGAGCAGCATGAATTCAAGTCAGCTTCACACGCCTCAAGAATTTGTGTCCCATCACCTGCCCTTCAGCTTCCTCTCCTTCAGAGGGAGCTCCAGCTCCCTTCGCCTGCTCCAGCCTGTATGAACATTCCCTGAACCACCCTGGGTGAATTATTGCAATGCAGACACAAAGGTGCCTCTGCTCTCCTGAGTCCCACCAACACCCCTTTCATCCCACAATCTGACGCTGAGGAGAGGAGAGAGGAGAAGAGACAAGAGAGAGGAGAGAGGAGAAGAGACGAGAGAGAAGAGAGAGGAGAGAGGAGAAGAGGGCACCCAGGCTCTCATGAAATGAGGCAGTGGCACAACCAGCCAGGCCTGGGTTTTGTACCTTTCCCACCCCTGGGAACTGGGATTGCTGTAGCTTTTCCTGCAGGGATCTCAAAGCAAGGCACAACTCCCTGACTGTTCAATGCTATTTTCTTCAGCGTCAGCAGAGATGTTACTTCTTACCAAGGACCTGAAAGGACTCCCAGCCTCTGGTACAGCACATCCCTACTTATAAAATGCATCTACAGGAAAGTCTGAAGAAGGGACCAGAAATTATTCCCATCCCAGCCCCACAAACAGCCCGTGGCCTTTGACAGGGAACAGCGAGAGCAACCGAATTTCCCCCCATCTCCCTCCCACCCCTAACAAAACACTTGGACCACTTATTAGCAGCTCTGGATAACGTTTCCTTTCTGGTTGCTTCATCTTTCAAGAGATTTCTTTCAAAATGTCAGGAAAAAAAAAGGCTGAAATAATGTCCAAATGTTTTCCACCTCCCCTCCTCCTTCTCTCCTGGCTTGGTTCAGTCTCATTATATTGCACATGATTTGAAGATAAACTTCCAGCTGCAAAGCTGTTCCCTCCTACATAATGCACTTGTTAGAAAACACAGATAACATGGCAAATATTTCATATATATATACATATATATATGAAATATGACGATGGGTTGAACTGGGGAGGACAGACCCTCTGCCAGTTGGGTCCAGTCACCGTGTCCGTGGTGTTTGCCATTTCCTTGGAGATGTTTGATTTCCCAACACAGTCCTGAAGGTCTTCAGTTTGAAACTTCTTCTGTTATCTGTTGGGCAAAGCAGAGAACAGTTTTTATGCACAGCCCTGTCTGGAAAACAAGCAGCAGGCTATTATATATTATTTTCTCACGGCAAAGCAGGATAAATATTGACATTGATCCCCTTCAACAGCTTCAAATCCCCATCCACTCCCCTCCCCCCCAAAAAAATTGCTAATTAAAATTGTTTAACACATCACAACACAGCCTAAAGTGAGCTAAAGATAGGAAAAAAGAGTCATTGAATATATTCCAGTTATTAACTATTATCTCATGTTAATGGCAAGTTCCAAATCCAGGGTAATTAGCACAAAGTGGGTTTTCCTCATCATGGTTTTATCTCAATCAAGCTGGTTTTTTTCTGACCTGCTAGGGTTCATACTAAGCAATGACTTGATGTTACAAATCTGATACAGGGGATGGCAGGAGCTGGGGCTGGTCCCATACCCAGTGCTCAGATCATGGAGTTGTTCCTGCAGAGCTCAGAGCTGAAACCCCATTTGGATGTGGGGATGCCTCTGTTTAGAGATGGACCAAAATAAATCAAGTCCCCCCAGTCTCTGCAGTGCTGGAGCTGTTGAGCCTTGGTGCAGGAACCCAGCTGGCACTGCAGCCCTGCAGCATGAAGGGACTCACCCTGACCCCTGTTTCAACACCTCAAGAGGTTCTGCTCTGTCTTTAAGACACTGAAACTCATCAAAACACCACAAAACCACTTACATCCTCCTTGTTTTCCAAAATAACTTATACCCTGCCTGTTCCCATCTCCTGCTGTGCCGTGTGCCAGCTCTGTGCCCACCTGAGGATGGGGCATGGCCACATGTCCTGAGGGTTGAAGCCCCCCGAGAGTCAGGAGGAGGTATGCACCCCCATTCTGGCCCTCTCACTGTGATTTTTCAAGTGGGAATTAGTAAAGCTTCCTATAGCAAGGTTCATTAACTGTATTAAAAGCAGTGTGTGGTGCACACTAATAAGATGAACGCTACCACCAAATCAGATTACAGGAGCCGGATGCTTCATTAGCAGCCGGTGATGAGACAAGGGTAGGAAGGATCTGTATTCACAGCTCAGAGCCCAGCCTAAGGCTCCAGGACCCCAAAATGAGCCTATTTTCCCCAAAACCGAGCCTATTTCCCCCAAAGAGTCAGAATGGAGATACACAAGGTGAGGCAGGATCTGTGCTCCAAGGAGGGTGAGACCCAACTCTGGATGTTGCGGGGATGATGCTGGTGCAGGGATGAAGGAGGTGATGCAGGGATGATGCTGGTGCAGGGATGAAGGAGGTGGTGCAGGGATGAAGGAGGTGATGCAGGGATGATACTGCAGGGATGATGTTGCCAGGATGCTAAAAGGAGGCAAAGAAGGGAGAGAGGTGGGATTTCCTGCAAGAAGCAAAGATCCCCATGCAAGGCAGCACAGCACTTGGGCAAATAAGCTATGAGAGGGGCTTAGTCCTCCTTGCAGAGTCTCAGACCAGCCAGTTCTTTCAGCAAGGGCTTATCTTGAAGTGCCAGAAGGACTACTCATAGGCTTAAAGCTAACTGGGGTTTATGCTTTATTGGACTGGGCTTGCTGGGAGGGATTACAGCCCACTCCCACCTGCCAGCAGGGAAGGGCTCCTGCTTTTTCTGCAAAGCAGTGGTCAGACTGGTGGCATCCTCAAGAGTCTCTGGAGTATTACACAAATAAAACCCAAACAGCACCTTCAGCCCAGCCCAGCCTGGGAAATCCCGTTGGTTTGGCTGAGAATGGGATGGCAGAGTTGGGACTCTGCATATTAAGCAGTAAATAATAATAATAATTTTCCCAATTTGGCAAATATTCCAGTGCTTTGGGGTACCCTGGTGCCTCATCAAGCTGTTTGCTTGCCCTTGCAGAGAGAAAGCCCAAATCTTGAACCAAATATTGATGTTATTTCAGCAAGAACAGCAGTGGGAACGAGAATTCAGGAGCACACAAGAGATAACACTGCTCCAGAGCCTGAAGGGATCCAGATGTCTTCCCATCATATGGGGGTGATGAAATCCTCTCCCCTCCAAGAGAAACAGAGGATATTAACCAGCAGCCACAAATATTAGATGTTTTTTAATCAGATGAGCCAAATAACTTGTATCCCAGCATTCGGAGCTGGCGAAGCAGCTTGTGAGACTGCAAGAACTGAGGAGCTGTTCAGCCCTGGACCTGGTGAAGATCCAAAGGACTGGAAAATAGCTCCTGTTGGGCCAAGTTTTTAAGGAGTAAACAAAGTGACCTGCAAAACTGGTGGGTCTGGCCATCTGTTGCTGATCCCAAACAATATGCTGGGAATGGCTGAGGCTCTTAATAGAGAATTAAAGAGGAAGATGTAATTGATGCCAATCAGCGCAGGGCTGGGGAACACAGATCCTATCGTATCAACTCCGTATCTTGTCTTGCTGACTTCCACCTTTGGCTGATAAAGGTAAATGCTTGTGTAATGCTTTCCCCTAAAGGAGCTGCATGACAGCTTGCCTAAGAAAACGGAGCAATAAAGCCATATCCCAGGAAATATCCTGAGCCAGAAAACCAGCTGAACCCAGGTCCTGTTCACTGCTTCCCACCTCCTTGCACATGCTTTGCTTTCTTAGAGCGTTTTGCAACCAGGATGGCAGAAGCCTTGAAAAAGGTTTCCAGCCCCAGGAGAGAACAGCCCAGGTTTGTCTGAGATGCAGCAGAAAGGTTTCCTTCTCCCACTGGGATGTTTCTGAAGGGCAGGATTCAGGCACCTGAAGGGTGAAACACAAACGCTGGGTACCAGCATCCACCGATGCAGGTGTGGAGGTAGGAAACCCCTCTACCCTGCAGAGCTACACCCAGCTCACAGTAAACTCCTTTCACATCCCTCCTGCAAGCTCAAATTTTCAGCAGGCAGGTTCATCTTATGTCTCATTTCTGAACTGCTGCAACAGCCTGAGGTTCGAACCGTTACCGAGGTGGCAGCTCCAAGCAGAGACCAGTGAGGTTCACTGGTGTCTGCTTGGAGAAGTGGGATTTCAGCTGTAAATGCACAGAGATTTCAGAAGAAATGGGCTGTAAGGATGGAAAAGCAAGTTCAAAGATGCAGAGTGAAGGCACCGGAGGAGAAGAGGGTGGTTATGGGCAGCGGAGCCATAGGGCAGAGCTGGTGTCCCTGGGAAGCTGGAGGGGGAGTGGAATCCCTGCAGCTATGGGGTACCAGGGATGTGCAGCAGGCTCTGCAAGCTTTGAGCAAACTGAGCTCTGTAAAGGCTTTAGAGGATTCTTTATTTCTTGCTCTGTGTTTCAAAACTGCCTCTTGTTCCCACAGCACGTTCCACCGCTGCGTTTCCAAACGCATAATGAAGCTGCTCAGTGTCATTTACAGATGGGGAAACTGAGGCCTGGAGGAGCTGACCTGCCCGAAGCCCCCCCAGCACCCCAACAGCAAACACCCAGCAAACACCACAGTGCTCCCATTGCCTTAGGTCCAGGGGAACCAGGATGCACATTGTCCTGGACCATCTCCATGCCAGAACTCCTCCGAGCAGCACAGCATCCCCAACACCCTGCACTGCGCTCAGTGAAGTTACTGCAGCCAAGTCAAACAGCAAACACACCCCTCTGCAAACACAAACCCCCCCTTTGCAAAGCCTGTGTTCACCCCATCCATGTTCCACTGCAATCTCTGCTTCCCATGAGAGCAAGACCCCTGAGCACAGACCCTGCTTCCCCACTCCCCCTGGCAGAGGCTGAGCCTTCAGTGCTTCCACTGCCGGCTGAACCACGACACAACCCCCAAGGATTTTCCATATCCATCCATGATGGTGCTTTGGAGGAAGCAAAGCAAAGCAGCTGGTACTGGTCAGCCTCAAAATAGAACTGACTGCACTCTGCATCCTTGCCAGGGAGAGCAGAGATAGCCACTCGCTAACCTAGTGCGAGCCACGCATCCAAACCAAGGCTTCCCACCCAGTATGTGCTAAAGCTGCTAAAAATGAAGTGGAACAACTGTAGAAAAGCAACAGACATGACAGAGCTTAAACACGCTCAGGAAAGCATGAATTACAAGTCTGAAGGAAATGAATCATCCTTAAACCAACCCAGCAGCGCGTCCGCGTCGCTGAGCAGGGTCAGTATTAGTGTGCACCATGGTTGGGGAAAGGCTGTTCCTGTTCTGAGCAGGGGAAAGAGCAGCTATCAGGAAGTATTTTAGCTGCTCCTAACTCAAGTGACAAGCTGAACGAGATAGGAGACAGGTTTTAATTTACTCGAGCATGTCCTTGCTCATAAGGAGGAGAAAAGTGACGGTGCCCTGCGGGGAGGTTCATGCGTGAAGGTTTCACTGCTGCAGAGCATCCTCAGCACTGAAAATTCAGGCTGTGGGTGGAGATGAGACACAGATGGACCCTGAAAACCCTGAAACTTGGGTCTCATAAAACAGCACCTTGTCTGTGGGAAGAAAAGCTCATGGGGGAGGTTCTCTAATCATTTTTGGGTGGGCTTTGGCAGCAGGAGGGATAAAAGGGGTCCAGCCACAAGGGACCACGCACACATCTCTCTTCCATCAGGAGGATGGTTCTCATGAGTAAAAAATGGGATTCACTGGGTGATGAAGAGCAGGAGCCCTGACTCTTTCCCAGCCCAAAGCAGCAAACACGTGTCCCATCAGGTGGGATGAATATCCCAGTGACAGAGACACCATTACTCACTTTCCTGTTGGGGAGGCCAAGGACGGGAGTAAAAGGTCTCGACTGTGTCCCAGGCTCAGCCAGGAGAGCTTTGGCTGGGGCAGGAGCCAGGGGCTGTGGAGACAGAGCTGGAGCTGCTCTACAGGGCTCACCCCACAGCAGCAAACATAGTCCCCCCCATGGGATGGCTCTGCCCTACATTAGGGCACCCATCCCTGTGCCAGTCCCACATGTGCACTAAGAAAGTCCCATGTGTCATTCCTCTCCCCCCATCCCAGTGAAGCCCCAGTCCTCCCACTGCCAGAGAAGTGATTCCCAGCCTGGACGAGGCACCTCAGGGCACCTATCCCAAAACACCCCCCAAAATGTTCCCTTCAGGGCAGTGATGCTGCAGCCCCATGGCTGTTTCCAAGGAAACCCTCCTGCTGGGGAGCGCATCGCTCCAGCCCTGGGTGCTCATCACCCAACTCCCACCACTGGCACAGGAGAGGGCTTCCACCACCCAGGACCCATCAGGCTCACCCAGACCCACTGTTAGTGCAGCCTCTGCTAGGAAAACACTCAGGGAAACAGAGAAAGGCAGCGATATCCTATCCTAAACACATCCTCCAGCAACTAACACCCTCCAAAGTCGAGCCAAGCACCCCGTTCAGACTATGGGTGCAGACCCATAGCAGGGAAGGGTGCAGAAGAGCAGCACCAGCTCAGTACCAGTGAAGGAAACAGTTTACAGGATATCACCCTGCCCTATAATGGGCAGAACGTCCCTATTTCCCTGCGCCCATCGTCCTTTGCATGAGGATGCTGGTGCTCTGAGCTCTCCTTCCCAGTACAGGCAGCAGTTGAGACCAAAGGACAAAACGAGTGGCATTTAAATCCTGTTTCTCTGTTTGGACTCACAGGTTCGCAGCCTCCCCAGAGAGGACTTGTTAAAGCATTTAAAAATGGAAAGAAAGGAAAAAAGAAAGGGAAAAAAACAGGCCCTGCCTTCCATCAGGCTGCGATGGGCGCCTCTGCGTGCTCTCACCAAGATATGCATATTTTAAAAGCTTGGCAGGAAGAGGGCTCCAAACTACACAGTTAAACAGATTTCAGACAGGAACCTCTCTGTACACACCAACCGCAGCAAAAGAGCCTTTCCCTGAGCTACAGACAGACCCAGGGCAGACCCCTGGGCAGCTGCTGAGCTCTGGATGGCTCCTTCCCTTTGCCCCTTGCCTCAACTGTCCCTAAGCTTGGGATTAAAAACAAAACCCGACTTCTTTTGTTAAGTGATGGAACAGGAACAATTGTCTGGGAAGAAATTTAACCCTCCTGGAGGAAAGAGATATCCCCAGCCCTTGTTTGTGTCCACACTAGGGTGGGATGGATACTGCTCTGCTCCTGACACCCCAAGCACCTGAAGGGCATCTATTGTGCTGGAGAACAACAGAACCTTTTTAGAAGAGTTCAGGCTTGAAAAGACACCAAAAAAAAGAGGCTAATAAGCATGAGAAAGAGGTGAGAGTGTCAAAAGTACCAAGCCCAAGAGTTGGGGTTGGGGTTGTTGGGTGTCCCCCATGTCACTTGGATGCAAGGGACCAAGGACACGTCTGTCCCTCCTTCAAGGTGGCATCCAGAGCTTAGACAGGGCAAGGGAGCAGGTCCTAAAATCCACAAAGAGGGAAAGAGGAAGGAGCCTGGGAGAGGAGGTAGGAGGCTGTACAAGGCTCCATATCCCCCAGGGCCCCCACATAAAACGTCTGGAGAGGCAGCTGTGGCCTCGCAGCGCTTCATCCCTGGGCTGGGAGCTGCCAGCTCCTCTTCTCACCCCCATCCTTCAGTGCCAGCACTGTCACTGTCCCTCAGACAACAAGTACAAAGGACAGGGAGGAGGAGGAGGAGATTGCACAGAGCATCACTGCCATCCTGCACACGCAGATGACAAACTGGGGGCTACGTAGGGAAGTGGCCTTTCCCCTCCTGGCTTCCTGTGCCATGGGAAACGCCAGCCAGCAGCTTTTGGTAATGCACTTTCCTCCATTTCACATACTAAGCCCGGTCTAGGCAAGCCCTGAGCCTTGCCTTGGGAAGGCTCTGCAGCCAGCAGACAGGCAGCTCCACCACCACCACTAACCTCACGCTGCTCCCCCTCAGCACATCACAGCCGAGTCCAACACGCCGCAAAGCCCGAGGCTCATCTTTAACTCCCCAGTGGCTGCTAAAACAGCCCAGAGTCCTACCAGGAGGCACACTGGAAGAGAGCAAAGTAAGTTAAACAAGCAGCTGGCTGCAAAGAGAGCAATCTTTCAGGGATCTCTCCAATTCCTGGCACAACACACCCAGCAGCCAGTCTAAGCGCATCCGTCAGACCGTGCAGCAACAGAAGCATTTATCTTGCTGAACGGTACCTAATGAGACAGCACAGAGGGAAGAGACAGACAGAAATGGGGCAGAGCATCCCAAGGATATCCCCAGGGTGTTTTTTTTTCCATGTATCTTAAAGACAGAGCAGCAGTGCTTTTATATTGTACAGTGATACCATTTGCTACTGGTGCAAAACCACCTTTTACTGCAGTGGGTGAAGCGGTTTCCTTCCCCCCCCCTCTCCCAAACAGCATCTCTTACTGTCAATACATCCCACTAAAACTCTTCTGCCCCTATGAAATGAGGTAGGGAGGGAATCAAGAAAGCAAATTAACGACCTGCAAGGCTTCTGCTTATTTTAGGAGGCAGGAAAACGAAAGCTGTACTGTGCCATTTCCAGCAGAACATGTGGTTTCCGTACCCCATGCAGCTGCCACGGAGAAAAAAACAGACCCAAAACTCATCTGCAAACTCTCCTGAGTGGGGTTGTTTCCACTGCTTTGAAACTCTGCTCCTCCTTTTAGGAGTAAGTGCGTGGAAAAGCTTTAGGAACATTAAGAAGTGAGAGCTCGTCAGAATAAATGACACTTCAGCATGGGGAAAAGGCACACTGGGGTGTTCCCAGTTATCCCAGACAAGGCATTCTGGGTTTGTCACCTCCAGAGCATCCCTCTAATAAAGAGAAATAGATCCTTGGCTGGTGAAAACTGCAGTTGCTCAAATAAAGCAGTTGCCTAACTTTAGCCAAGAGGCTGCTTTGATGTTTCCCTTGGTTATAAGGGTTTTATTAACTAGGGCTAAGGGAGAGAGTTACAAACTGTCTGGATTCTTTGAAATTTGGGTAAAATCCCAGAAAAAAAATCTGATCTTGGCATGTGCAGCATCTCTCAGGCCAAGCCTCCCTTTCCACACACCTGGGGAATACGTCACTTGCACAGGCTGGTGTCAAATCTCCCTTTGTCCTATGAGGCATTTAACAGCATCCCTGTGCTGGGAAGGAAACTGGATTTATTTAACCCAAAACCCAGCAAACCAGAGCAGAGGTGGAGCAGAGGGACTCAGGGCCCTGTCTTCAGGCTGCTATGATGGCAAGGCTCAGACTGATTAATTAAATGACAGAAAATCACTTTTCTTAGCACAGAATCCCAGCAATCCAGCTGCAGAAAAGCAGCTGGGTCTTCCTCCTATGCACACCAGTGAAAAGCAAATAGAAGCTGAGGAGCTATGGGATGTTAGCCCAATGTGCACAAAACCACCCAAGAGCAGCAAGGGTAGGCTGGAAAACAAAACTAAATCATGGAAAACACGAGGTTTGTCCCCAAACCAGCAGCGTTCCCTCACGATGCATCAAACCCTACGCGGTGCAAAGCTCACCTGATCCCATCAGATGTCCCGTGGCCCCTGGCGCACACGGAAAGGTGAAGCCGGTGTCTGTCCCCCGGCGGGGTTTTGCTTATTTTTCAATCCTTTTCCTATCAGATGTGTCCCCTTTGTTTCAAACAGGCTGCTGGGATTTCCCAGCCAAGCTTTTCCACTGGCTGCTCAGTGCCATTTCACACCGGGGTTGGGGAGACCGACGGGTTTCGTGGGGCGCAGGGGGGGAACCGCGGGGTTGTTCTCGGCGAGGTGGGTGCTCGTATTTGCAGGGTGAGAGACTCCATCCCCAAATTTCATTTCCAAGGTGTGAGCTCCTCTGAGAGGGAGAGGTGGGTTTGTAGCGTGCTTATTGCCTATGGGTGCTTTATTCGGCACGGGGGAAGCCATGGAGGGGGTGGGACGTGGTCTGGGAAGGGGGTGCCGGGATGGGGTCACATTGCAGGGCAGAGCCGCGGTGTCCTGCAGGGTGATGGGGCTGGAACCATCTGGAAAGGGTTGGTTGTTTCTTTTTTTTTTTTATGGGAAGAGCGAGGACCAAGGGGGATGGGAGAAGGGATGCCATGACAACCTTTGGGGGTTTCCCAGGAAACCAGGGTCTCCATGGCAACTGCATCACTCGGGTCCGAATTAGTGACTTCCGCTGGAAGGCGTGTTCGCCACTTTAATCTCCTGGCGATAAGCGGCTGCATCTCCCCCAAACGCCGTGCAAAAGCAGAGGAAATATCCCTTTGTCTCCAGCTGGGTGGGTTTGAGGTGACACCGCCATGGTGAGGAGCCCGTCCTGCATCCCTCAGCCCCCGCACACCGCCAGCACCTGAAACCATTCCATTTGGCTATCGCCTCCCTCCTCCCCGCAGACAGACCCCGCTGCATGGCCACAGACTCGATGTTGGATGAGATAATTCCCCAGGGATGCAAAGGAAGGGAATTCAGAATAGAAAATGAGGGTGGGGTGGGGTTTTTTTCCTCTAAATCAGCACTGATTGCACTCGGTCCCCAACCAGATTAGAATTTCAGAAAGGCTCTGAGAGGGGAGGGAAGGGGCTCTGAGCTGTGCCCGTCATGGCACACCACATGTTTCAATATTAAGCGTCATTTAACAATGTGGTAACAGAGACTCTCTGCAAAATGAACCGGTTGCTTCCTCCCAACCCCCCTTCCAACATGTTCTCCTCGCCTCCCCACCCAATCCGGGGTTGTTAATCCAACAAGTGAGCTTATGTGATGGAAGGGAAAGCGGCTGCACGCTGCCTTTAGGGAAGGGGGGGTGGGGGGGGGGGAATTCAGGAGTAAAGCGAGATGTCCCCAAACCCAAGCAAACAAAAGCAGCCCTGCAACACGTTGCAGAACAAACACCTGTTTCGGCGGTGAGTGTGTTTTGTCTTCACCTTCCTTCTCGTTATCCTTTAGCTGTCCTCTCCTGCAGAGAATTTTTAAATCCTTTTTTTTTTTTGGATCTTTAGAAAGGCAGGATCTAAAAAAATAAATGTATAAAACCGAGGGCACACACAGACCGACGATGGTGCATGTTCCACACAATACTGGGTACACAGTCACTTTGCATTATTATTGTTATTATTCTTTTTCTTGTCTTTGTTGGTGTTTTTTTTTACCTCCTCCTCAGGTTTTGCTGCTGTTTGGTCGGTTGCTGTAGTTTTTGTTTTTAAACATCCGTAAAGATCTTTTTGATGTTCACACAGTTGGGATTGTTTGTGGTTGTGCAGTTGGCTGTTTTAAAGGCAGCCTGTTTGAATGCACTGTGGTTGATTCCCCCTTCCTCGATCACCATGTACTCGGACTTGCTGAGGGTGGAATTGCTGCGAGCCTTCCTCATCTCCTCGCTGGATGAGAGATGCTGGCAGCTCCCAACGTGCATGTACTGGGCTTGTTCCTCACCTTCTGTCTCCCGGTGGTAGAAATAGTTGAAGTTGGAGACGATGACAGGCACGGGGAGAGCGATGGTTAGCACCCCCGCGATGGCACAGAGAGAGCCCACAATCTTGCCCCCAATAGTGATGGGGTGCATGTCCCCATAGCCCACTGTGGTCATGGTCACCACTGCCCACCAGAAGGCATCAGGGATGCTACTGAAACCTGAACTGGGATCATCGGCTTCTGCGAAGTAGACGGCGCTGGAGAAGAGGATGACGCCGATGAAGAGGAAGAAGATGAGCAAGCCCAGCTCCCGCATGCTGGCCTTGAGGGTCTGCCCCAGGATCTGCAGCCCCTTGGAGTGCCGGGAGAGCTTGAAGATGCGGAAGACTCTGACCAGCCGGATGACTCTGAGGATGGCCAAGGACATGGCCTGCTGGCCGTTGCCTTGCCTCTCAGCCAGCTCTGTCCCCAGGGTGATGAAGTAGGGAATGATGGCCACGATGTCAATGATGTTCATGATGTTCTTGGAGAAGGTGGCCTTGCTGGGGCAGGCAAAGAAGCGGACCAGCAGCTCGAAGGAAAACCAGATGATACACAAAGTCTCCACTACAAAGAAAGGGTCGGTGAAGGACGACACCATGGAAGCAGCCGAGGACGAGGAGTTGGTGAAGACATCAGGTGTGAGAGGGCCACCGCCTGCCCCAAAGGCCCCTCCAGTCCCCTCATAGTCGTGGTCATCCCTGAATTCAGGCAGGGTCTCCAGGCAGAAGATAACAATAGAGATAAGGATGACCAGGACAGAGACTATGGCAATGCCTCGGGCCGGCCCAGAGCTCTCAGGGTACTCAAAGAGAAGCCACACTTGGCGCTGAAACTCCTTCTCGGGAAGCGGCCGCTGCTCCTCCCGAATGAAACCCTCGTCCTCCCGAAACTTCTCCATGGCCTCCTCCCCCAGCTGGTAGAAGCGGATCTCCTCAGAGAAGATATCGATGGGCACGTTGACGGGTCTGCGGATGCGCCCACCGGACTGGTAGTAGTAGAGGATGGCGTCGAAGCTGGGGCGGTTGCGGTCGAAGAAGTACTCGTTGCGGAGGGGGTCGAAGTAGCGCATCCTCTTGCGGGGGTCACCCAGCAGCGTCTCGGGGAACTGCGACAGCGTCTTCAGCTGGGTCTCGAACCGCAGCCCCGAGATGTTGATCACCACCCGCTCGCAGCACTCGTGCTCCCCACCGCCCGCGGGCTGGCCGGCGGGGACTGCGGCCGGAGTCGGGGGCTGATCGTAGCGATCCCCCCCCAGCAAAGGATGAGGATGCTGCGGCTCTTCCAGCAAAGGGTCTCCGCCGCCCCCCACGACGGTCATGCTGCCTTCCTCCCCTTCTTCACCCTCTTCCTCCTCTTGCTCGGGAACTGGCTGAGGGCTGGCGGGCGGCAGCTGCTCGGTGTAGCCCAGGTTGTGGTGGCTGCTGGTCGAGTCGCCCCGCGGATGCCGGCTGGCAGAGGAGGCAGCCGGAGAGTAGAGCAAGCTCCGGCGCTCGTCCATAAAGGTGTGGGGCGGAAGGGGAAGGGGGGGGAGGATCGGAGAGGCGGCAGCCGAAGCCTCTTCTTCCTCTTCTTCCTCCTCCTCCGGGCGGAGAGGCAGAAACAGCCGCCCAACTCCTCCAGCGGCTGCCGCTGCTCTGAGGAGCTGAGGCTCTTCTCAAAAAATCCGCCCCCAGCCCTGGCACCGCCTCGCTCAGTCACCGCTCCCGGAGACACCCACCAGCACCCCCGGCCCTGCCCCGCAGCCCCCAGCAAGCTGCGAGCACCCCCTCCCCTGCCTTTTCCCGGGGTGGGGGGACACCCCGATCCATCCCCCCCCTCCCCAGCGACACGCCGAGGAGCTTCGGTCCCCTCCCCGGGAGCATCCTTTGATGCTCAGCGGCTTGCGAGCAGGGAGAGTGGGTTTTTTTTCCTGGCAGAGCCGTCGCCTTAGGAAGAGTTTTTCTGCCCTTCCCCGGGGAAGAAGAGCTGTAATTTTTGATTATTCTTAATTTGGGGGTTCACTGCCTTGTTCCCAGTCCCCATCCCAAGTGGCAGTGGGGCTGTGGGCACTGGGAAGCCGACAGCGGCAGCCGGAGCCGCCAACAGTTGTTTTGAATCAGCGTTTGGGCTGAAGTGCTGCAGATTATTTATTTATATTTTCAGTCGAGGAGCAGGTCTGTCTGTGTGTCCATGTGTCTGCTTGCACACGCGTGTGCACACGTGTGTGTGTGTGCTTGCACACGCGTGTGCATCCCCACAGGCACAATAAACAGGGAGGTGAAGCCGAGCCAGCTTCCCTCTGAAACCAAAGCTGCATTTCAGACTTTCCTGCAAGAAAGCCAAAAGGTTTCAATGATTTGTCTCTCCCCTCGATTGATCTGACGCAAATAGCTCAGTTTCAGCCCAAAGGGATTTGGTTTTTTAAGGTGAAAGTCTCCTCTGCTGGAGCCCCCAGCTGGGAAATGCTCCATCCCCAGGGACCAAGTCTGATCTCTCCTGTGCCCACCTCCCCCCAGCCCCTCCATGGGTCCCTATTTTTCCAACCCCCCACCTCACCCCAAACAGCAGAAGTGCTTTAATCCCCAGGCACGTGCTAAACAGGGTTTAGGCAATTCAGGAAGTTCCCAGCTTGGGACAAAGCTTGACCATGAGGGTCAGGGAGAGGCGAGAAGGGTGACCCCACTGCTGGTCCTGTGCTGGTCCCACCACGATGGAGGGTAAAACCCCTCCACCAGCTTCACTTTATAGCTCATCACCCTGGTTATTTTTACCCAGCACAGCCTCCAGAAGGTAGGGAGAAAAACAAATGAAAAGATCAAAAATTATTTATACTTCAGATTAGAAACAAGCTGCACAAAACACACAAACCTGAGAGCAGGGGGCGGGGAAACAGCCGTAAATATTGGGGCAGGAGCTGCCTGCGGGCTGGAAATGGGAGCTGCACACTGTGGGTGAGGTCTGGGTGAGCCCAGCCTGCCTTCCTCTTTGTTGACAGGGGGTAAAATCCTTCTACCACCAGAAATCAGGGGGGTTTCCTGGGGGAATGCACCTCAGCAAGGTCCTGTGGATGAAAAGGTGGATCTGGTTGTGGGACCGAACCCAACACTGCCTCCAGGCGAGCTGCCTGCTCTACCCCTGAGTCCACCGACCTCCTGGTGTTGGCATGGCCAGTGCTGGGATTTTCCAGCAGTGAGGAGCAGCTCAGTGTGGACACTGAAGACATTCACCTGGAATCACATCCCAGGACACTCACCTCTGGGCTGTGTCACCGTGCCCCAGAACAGACAGTGTCCTCTGTTGCCATCTCCACCCTTGGCTTAAAGCCCCAGTTTTGGGTCCCTCCTTGCTTGAGGCCACAGATCTCCTGGGATATGTGTGTTGGGGCAACAGGTGCCCTGTCTTGTTCCCCACCATTAGTAATAGTGGTAATCAGCAACACACTCCCAGCAAGGTCACCCACTCCTCCTTTCCCACACACAGCATCTCCCTGCCATGCCAAACCCCAGATAAAGCAGGAAGCAAAGCCCTGGAGCATCATTAACCCTTGAGCTGCCCACACTGCTTGTAGGTTCAGAAAAATTCCAGAAAACAAAGGGTGACACCCAAGTTTGAGGCTCTATTTTCCACAGGTTTCATGGTCATGAAATAGCCATCATCTGCTCACTACATACATGTGTGTAGCACTTCAAGACTTGCCTGGCTCGTCTCTTTCCTCTGCTAGGATTTCTGCCAGTAAATCACTGTCATCTGGTCTAAGGCAAACAAACAGAGCTGCTTTAAACCATGAACATTTACTGATGACAAAAGGCTCGAGGCAGCATGGCACAACTTCCATAACTGCATCAGTTTACTCTGGGTCTCAGTCAGGGGCAAACTGCAGAAATTATTGAGAGCACCACAGACCTCTGGGGTGCTGCAAGGAAAAGTCCTTCCCTTCAAACCAGGAGGGAGATTCAGCTCTGTGTGTGTATCCCCACCAGCTACAGACATTAACCCTTGAGCTCTGGGCAGCTTTTGTCCAGCATCCTCCTGGCTCAAAGGATTTCACAGGGGCTGCATCCCAGCAGCCCCAGGCACTGTGTGGCCTCCTGGCCCTGTTTACTCCTCTGCTGCTTCCACGTAATCCTATCAAAGCCAATTAAGCTGTGCCAGACGAGCAGCAGTCGCTGCAGGCAGAGAGCAGCCAGAAGGGCAGATCACCTCTTTCCCAGCAAAGTCCCCTCAGCTTCTTCCTTCTCCCAGGGTTCCCAGTTAAGGTTTGGTTCCACACTGGGGATACAGCAACAGCATCACCTCCTGCCTGGCATCAGCCCCACACATTCCCCAGAGGGGTTTGTGTACAGGAGCTGCACCAAGCCCAAAATGTGTCAAGCAGCAACAGAGGCATCCCAGGTCACATCCCCAAACCAGGGGCAGTCTGGGCACAAGGGACATCTCTGCCATGCCCAACATGCCATGCAGCCAGTGCTTTCCTGTGTGCTGGGAGCTCACTGTGCAGCACCAACCCTGCTGCTCAAAGCTGTAGCTTTTCTGTCTAATACAAGAGGTCCCAGTCCTCCTTCTGCTCGTTTCTCTCTGCTCTTCCACCCAGCTCTTCTGCTGCGTCTGGTCTCAACAAATTTGATTTTATTCCTAACAGCCATTTAGGAAATTCCCCTGTGCACTGATCTATGGGCTGACCTGGAGCATCAGACACAGTTTCTACAAAGCAGCAGAGCAAGCATCGCTCTCTGCCTTCTATAATGGCCTCTCAGGGCAGATTTCCACACACAGCTTCTCCTCTCCCACAGCCAGACCATGAGGGGAACCCCTCCAGCATCCCTCCACGGGCTTCACCCTGATCCTTGCCTATTCCCAAGCGTGAGGCTGCCTTAACTCCCTGCTTCCACTTGGAAATGTTGTCACCTCCTCGCTGCACCCCATCACCTCTCCAGCAGCCTTCTGGGGTTGTCCTTATACCAAAATCCTCCTCATCCCCCATTTAGCACCAGACACCCTGGGCAGAGCGGTACAGCATCCAACCCAGCTGCTGAGGCAAGTGGGATCTCACCAGGATCTCAGCTGCTCTCCCCTCCCTCCCATTTGAATGGGAACCTGCCTCCATTGATGGATCTGGGACAAACCTGCTATTCTTTGTTTTGGAGGATCAGAAACCTTTCAGCACAAACCTGTTACAGTAATACCTTAATGCACTGTAAGTGTATTGTCTCTCCTCCCACGGTGGGGAACGTGCAAAGCCCCACCTGCTACATCAAGGCAGCGCAGTATTAACTCACTGATGAGGTTTCCCGTGTCACCTCCGAAACATGAGCTCTACCTCTGCTGCTCAGAGCCCCAATCTGGACAAGCATCACTGATAAGGGCTTGAGGTTGTCACTCAGGTCACTGATCACAGCCTGAGGCCATTGCTGGCAGGACTGCAGAGGACCACCAGCATCAGGACAGTTCAGCATCAACACAGCTAAAACATACATTACATGGCTAAAACAGGTAAATAGGTGTGTTAACCCTGCTCTGCTTAGCTTGCTTCAGCCAGGTTCAGCTGCTTGCCCTCCCTGTAACCTTCAACTCGTTCTTTCCCATCAGGCTATCCCTGATTTAATTGGGATTATTTGCTCGGCAATAGGGGAATCAGTTGTACAACAGGACCTCTGGCTCCAGACTGACCAGTCCTGCCATCATCATCCTTGCACACACTGGAGGTGGGAGCATCACCCTTCCAGGAGAGCTGTGCTGTTATCCCAATGAACACCACAATGGGGTCACTGACCCATTCCCAGAAATCCAGCATCCTGTCACATCTCCTTATCAAGCCCCAAAAGCACCCAATGGGGGTTACCCCCTTGCACTAACAGCTGGGGTAAGACACATTGTTCACTGAAGCCACCCAAGGAGGCAGCAGGAGGGATGGGAACTACATCTTGGTTTCCCAGGATGAATTTAGTGCTCCAACTCTGGAGCACGTAGTCCCTATTCCTGTCCCCATCTTAGTCAGAATCTGGGTGTAATGCAGTCGTGGAGTGAATCTCTGTGCCTCAGTTTCTCATCTGTACATTAACAGAATATTTCTTGCCTCCCACCCAGAGACTATTTAAATCCAACACCAGAAGCCTTTTGCTGT
Organism: Gallinula chloropus; assembly: GCF_964237585.1. Lineage (NCBI taxonomy): Eukaryota > Metazoa > Chordata > Aves > Gruiformes > Rallidae > Gallinula > Gallinula chloropus. Next base: position 5,403,771 of record NC_140112.1, read on the forward strand.
GCTCATCATTGCAGAAAATGAGAAAGATACTGAAATTTGGAAGAGGGAGGAAAACTGAAGGCTGTCTGAATCCTGCAGCTTACTCAGCACTCAGCTCAGGGGAAGAGCATCCCGTAGGGATAAACGACACCTCTCTTTAACAGGGCATTTAGCACCAAGCACAACAGGACTGGGGATGCCCTGGATCCTCTCTGACTGCTGCCGTCCAGCCACTGAAAGCATCACATCATTAGGGAACAGTCATTACTGCTAATAGATGGGGGGAAGAGGAAATTGAACCGCTAACCCGAATAATTGAGCAGGGACAGGAGCTATTCCTCATAGTTTTTTCCACGATGCATTTAGCAAGAGTGTTTCTTGGTCAGCAAAGAACAAGATTTGGTGGCTAAAAACCATCAGCCAAGTCTAAATTCCACCCAACCCTTTGGGGACCCAGGGGTTACAACTCAGGATATAGTCAGACCTATTCTAATAGTCTAAAAACTGTGATTAACTGGGTGGGATTATGGTGGCCAAACAACGTTAATGCAGATTCCACTGTGATGGGGATCCTGTTCCAAGGCCTTCACAATGACAGCGAAATGATACCCAGCGGCTCCTTACGCAGCTCCTGTTGCATGCCATTATTTGGTCATTAAGATATAAGATTACATTGACAAAGCAATTTAACCACAAATCCCAGGAGGCAGCAGGGCCACGTTACTGTGTTTTCATTATGGAGGTAAAAATGTGGAAGATGACCTGCAACTCAGTGATGGGGAGGAGAAAAGCCAGGGGACTCCTCGGGGGCGCGGGGCGATGCCAGGAGAGGATTGGTGCTGAGGCAGACAGAACCTCAGCGTGAAGGTGTGGAAACCCCAATTTCTGGCAATGAAAAGCATCATGTGGGTGAGGGGTGACTGCTCACCCCTTGAATCATTTGTTCCAAGGATGTGACTTTGGTTTGGGGTTCGTGACAGCCACGCAGCAAGGTGTCACGAGGCAAGGCACAGCCTCTGCAGCCTCTTGAAGCCAAGCAAACCACACCACCATCCCACAGCAGTGACATCTCTGGGTATCAGCCCCTACAGCCAAACCCAGCAACCACTCTCTGAATGAACCTGGCAGGAGCAGTGTGCCCTAACAGACAGGATCAGTATCTCCACAACAGTATTTGTAGTTGAGTTTTTCAGACAATGCTGAAGATACTCAGGGTGAATTGGTGCCTAACTCCCTTTGGCAGCACAAACAACTCTGCTTTTAAGTAATATGATTTTGCTTTGAATGGAAATTCTGGAGAATATATGTCACCACTGTGCCACAAAGCAGCCCTTGTGCAGGCTCAAATGTTTCTTTTCAGAACAGGCACTCTTCACCTTTTCCCACTCTTCAGCCAATTATATTCAGAAAAATAAATTGCATCAGAGAAATGAAGGGATTTTTCTGTGCTGGGGAGCTGGGAAGGAGCCTGGCTCAGCCCTCCTCTGCCCTGGCACCAGGGCAATTAGATCAGTGGGAGCTGAGCGAGGAGGAGACTCATGGGGGGCACTGAGCTGTCTCAGCTGAGCGCAGCATCCCTGGGACAGTCGCTGTGCTGCCTGGCAAGCAGGCAAGGACTTTCAAACTGTGTCTTGTCTCTTGGATTTCTCTGCCTTTCCCCAATCCTCCCAATTTTTCCATGACTTTTCATTTGCTAGTTCAGTGAACATCATGTTAGAGAGGAGAGGGATGAAATCTGAGCTTGCAGGAGTTTGATTGACGCACCCTGGGAGCACTAAAACAAGGGAGGATGCGTGGCCATCACGTTGTGCTCAAGTGGGACGTGACTTTCACCAACGACACATCTCTGGCACTGCTGGGGAAGAGCCATTGCTTAGCAAATTTGGTGTCAGGAAGGAGCAAGAGTGAGGAATACAAGGTTCTGTGTGTTCAGCTTGTGCCCCACAGCATCCCAGTCCCCCCACTAAGGGGTGACCCAGCTCTGGGTACCCACAGCCCCCATGAGACAATGGTAAACCCCAAAACAACAAAAATGAGGAAGCTCTCTGGTTTCCACTGAAATCACACGACAGATTTGGTCAGAGGTGAAACTGCTGGTGGTTAAAATGGGGAACACAATGGGCAAGGGACAGCCAAGAGGGTACAGAAAACCCCTCCCACAGCTCATCGCTTTACGCCTTCTAACAGCAGCAAACACAACTTGGTATCATTATTCCAAAGGCATCAAATTTCCATTTGAGTTTGATAAAGGTGTGGAAAGAAACAGGGCAACGGCTGCCTGGCTGCCGGGAGAGATCCACCTTACAAAGACGAGGATGCTCCAGCAGGCTGGATCCCCCAGCAACAGAGTCCTCAGGCTTTCAGTCTCAAAGGAAACAGCTAAATGGAAAATTAAAGCTTGGACAGGTCACCAGGCAAAACACATTGCTGCAGCCCTGGCTTAAGTTAATTAGTTCATGTTCTTACAGTGCTTTGAAACAGCAAAGAAAACCCCCCAAACAGCCCAAACCTGCATTAAGTGCTAACATCATCATCAGTCGCCTTCTAGCTGCCAAACCAGGGGAAAATCTCTCTGCCTGAAGCCCCTTCTGTCCATCCCCCCACCCTCCCCAGCAGTTTACCCCTCAATCACTGGTGCTGGGAATTGGTTTGTTACAAAAAGCCTTCCCTCAGCTGCAGAGTTGTTACTTGGGGGTTGTTTTCTGCAGGGGAGATGGATTTGCCCAGAGTCTGCAGTTTTCACACACAGGCAGTGAGTCTGTTGGCATTTAACTGTCACATCTGGATGCTGGGAGATGTGCAAAGCCTGCAGGCAGACCTGGGGCTCCTGAACGCTTCCAGCCATGGGCAAAAGCTTCATTTCTAGCTGGGAAACCCAAAGCAGCCAAAATTTAGAGCGAAGGAATTTGTGCAGCATCACACAACGAGTCTGCAGGAGGGTTCAGAGAGGCGAGTTCTGCAGCTCAGCCCAGCGAGTCATTTCGAAGCGGATTTCTTGCTGCAGAGCATCTCCTCTGGGATCCCCCTTCTCACACAGCCTGTTTCAGAGAAACCCTGAGCACTGCCTCGGAAATCCCCTCACGTGGAGGGGGGAGGATGCCCCCAAAACGGGGTGAGGGGGGAGCAGGTAAGTTGGGGATTTTTGTCTTCTTAAGCCCTCCCAGTGGGACCAAGGGGTGTGGTGATGGGTGATGGGTGACATGGTCCTGCCAGGAGATCACCCGTGGGTGCCACGGGCACCAGGTTGGTTTTGCTGACCTTTTAGGCAAGAGCTAGCACTAATGACATCCCCTAACAATTAACACAAGAGTGTCTCAAATGACTTCTCCTACGCAGCCTCCAAAGCAAAAGCAAAAGCCACCACGTTCCTCTTCTCCATTTCCCTCAGCCCAAAATGACAAGATCATCCATTTGGCAGCGTTTGTTTGGGGAGTCGATGGCTTTTTATTTGTTTTCACTTTGATATATTAAGAAAAATAGGTCCTTGCTCAGCTTGGGGACACCAGGAAGGCTGATGCTCTGTCACCTGTGACAGTAACCCCAGCAACAGCTCGGCTGCCGGCAGAGGCAGGAGAGGATGCTGACTCACTGCCTGCTTCGTTTCCACAGCTCACCCTTCATCAGAAGCATTGCTGGAAGAGTCTTGTTATTCCTTCCCTCTAACCCTCCCTTTAAAAAAAACCATAATCATTGAAGTCTCAGTTCTAAAGGCAGACATGAAATAACATAGCAGTGAGAAATAAAGTGGCAGGGAATACAAAGGAAAAGTTTAATTCCAGGAAGGAATTCATTTGGGTTCAAAAAGCAGTGCCCACCAGCAATTCACTGAAGTAATTACAAACAGAACTGACTCCTGAGATACAAGGGCTTGCTGCAAATATAAATCACTGGATTTTAACAGCCTGGAGATGGCAAGAAAGGGGTGAAAACTCGAGAAGACCTTCTTAAAAGAAAAATTTTCCCCCAAATGACTCTCCTCCCCTTCCCATTTACCTTATTTCTTTGTCTGCTACTTGCTTTCTTCTTCAATGCAAATCACAGAATCATTGGGGTTGGAAGGGACCTCGTCTCTGCTGCTGTGTTCCCCTTCTTCTCTTGGGGGAGCACAAAATGAGATCCAGAACAGGCAGGTGAGAGGAAACCAGTTGACAGTTGCTTTTTCTCACAGTTTGTCCTCCTGGTAAAGTCATTTTGGCCAGAGAGCGACGGGAACACAGCGCAGGCAGAGCACTGAGATGCTGCTGGGAGCTGGACCCAAGGGCAGATTCCAGCATCCCGGGCAGGGGACGGAATGGAGATGTCACAGGGCTTCCCACTGGGACACAATCCTGCAGCTGCCCCCTTGGGAGCAGAGCTCTGGGACACCCCCCCCCACACACACACCCCTTACAAACAGAGGGTTTGGCAATGCTTTTTTAATGGCCAGGCTGTATTTCTGGTTGTGATTCATCCCTTTGCTCCATCACACCAGTACAGCTGGGTACCCCCAACTCAGAGCTGCCTGCATGGTCCAGCCAGACGTGGTGATGTCTGGGCTGGGCTCCCCCTCCTGCTGCCCCCAATTCCTGGCACTGGCAGGGATGGAAGACCCTCAGCTTTCACTCAAAGGGTGAGTTTCCAGCCGTTGTGCAGAGCAGAGCCAGCAAGAGCCCAGCACAAGATGATGATAATAAACAGCAACTACTCCCAGAAACCTCATGAGGTGCCTGATAATTCTGAGGCAAGGCAAGAGCAGGGACTGAGATCTGACTCAGGGAAGCACAGGGGAATGGAAGAGCCTGTTAAGAGAAAAATCAACCCAGAAGATCCCTCCTTGCTCAGTGGTTACCATAAGCCAGAGTTCAACTGGGAAATCCTGCTCAACACTCTGATTTCTGCAGCACATAAAGCATCACTCGGTACCACAAGAGCCCAGCGACGGCACAGCCCAGGGCATGTGGATCCTGTGGGTCTGGGGATGTGATGGGATGTTGAAAAAGCTTTGCTGCCCTAAACATACCACACACACACCCTTCTTCCCAATTCACCCACGTTCAGGTGACAACCAGCACCTACAGATGAGCCTCCCTATACAAACCCCTATACCATAAGGCCATGTCCCTCCATGCCCAGCTTCTGTGCCGTGGAGATGCTGCCAGCAAGCCCAGCCTCCTCCTCCTGCTCCTGGCATGGGAAACAGGTGAGAAAACATGTGGCTTTTACCCCATGCCCTCTGCAGCAGGGTTTCAGGCTGTACCTGCCTGTGCCTATTGTCTGCCACCTGCCTTACACAGGAGCTTTTAATAGCTCTGTGATGGCAGCAAAGACAGTGTGAGGCTTCGCTGCAGAGCTCATCTGGAAACGCTTTTTAATGAGGATGATTCAGGGTGGCTCCCAGCCCCAGTGTCAGCCCTGTGGATGGGGCACTGCCTTACACCACCATTTCATCACAAGGGAAGCTGGGAGGAAAAGCTCCCAGCTACCAGCATCTCCCAGCTTTTTGCAGGTTTGGATCTGAGGCTGATCTCTGCTCATCTGACTTTCCAAAGCAAAGAGGTGAAAGGGATTTTTGAGCACCAGACTTTTCAGGAATGCCCCAAAATGTGATGTGAGCAATACCACAACCACCTCCTCTGCCAGCCCAATGCAAGGACAGGGCTAAAGCCACAAAACACGGACAAGAGGACATCCTGGACCTGTATTCTGCAGCCTGCTTCACCAGGTAGAGAGAGCCAAACTGCAAACCAGGGTCAGAGAAAAGCCAGGAGGCTCAACACAGTGCCATGTCTGGGTCTGGTTTAGCCCATCACTCATTAGTCCATTAAACAGATGACTTTGGGACTGTTTCCCAAGGTAACACATGGAACTTGTGTGGGAAAAGGACATTCCCTCATCCCTGTCCACAGATAACAGTGCCTCAGTCTCCCCATTTGTAAAATGGATTGCAGGTATGGACTCTCCTTTGTGGAGTGCCCCAAAACCTAGGGAAGACGTGATTAGGGAGGTGATTATAATTATTTACACCACCCTAATGGAGTGCTATAGAGCCCATCATGGTTGTGGCTGGATTTCTAACGTTTGTTAGAAAGAGATAAAAGCTTTTTTCCCTGGTTGGTCTGAAGGCTTTCAGGCTGTCTCTGATGTGCTGTGGCTAATAGCCCCATCATTTGATTAATTTTCCTTTCTGCTGTTGGTCTTTAAGAGCTGCCACACAGACTTTGTGAATGGATTGGAAGAGACGGAGCAGCGATTTCCCCCCCCACCTCCCCCACCACCCTCCAAAAGCTGCTCCAGTTCTCATTAATACAAATCCCTGCAGGGTGAACTCCCAGCCCAGCACTCGGGTGCCAGGGAGCTGAAAATAGCAGCTTTTATAATAATAATAATAAATAACAGGGCGGGTGCCAGGAACCATCCAGTGCCTCCAACGGAATCAGGGTGTGTGTGTGGGGGGGGGGGGATGTGTGCAGGAAGGTCCCAAAAGGCAAGTGACAGCAATAATCCAGGCTTTTGTCAGAGAGTGAGTGTTGGGAATAATTGAATCACTGCCTTGTTACATGAGGACCGATTTAGACCCTCATTATGCATCTGGCAAGTACTTAGCATAACGAATCAATTGAAAACGGCACATGAGACTCAAGTAATTCATAATGAAACTCCAAATCAAGATTACCAGGCAAGACTAAGGCTCCCCAGCTCAAATCAAGGGGACAGAGAGGCAGACCATGATGAAGATGAGCTGGGGGTGGGGAACAGGTAGGAGGAAGCCTCAAAGCCTCTGCCACCACCTCCCCTATGCCCTTGGGTTGGGCTTTTAAGTCTCCTATGGCTCTGGACCCTCGTACCAAAATCACACGAGTGGTGCTTCTATTTCAGAGAGTATTTCATGAGTATTTCAGTCTGGTCTGGGGTCCCTGTGGGTGTCCCAGGCTGTGTCCCATCTTGCTACTCAAGAAAGAGTCCCAGATCTAGTTTCTATCCCTGAATTTACTCCTTTCAAAGCCCCTTGGTCATCATGGCATGTGAGCTGATTGCAGGTCTGTCACCCCTCTCCACCAAGCCACAACAGTTCCCTGCCACCCAAATATCTCACTGCTTAACAGGCTTAAACCACTGAGACAGGGAAAGAGGCATCGGATGAGCTGCATGGGTGAGACAGGCTGCCCAAGAAAGGAAGCATGTAAATCCAGGAAGGCTTCACACCCATCCCTACACAGGTGTACGCAGCACATCCCACACCCCACAGCACAAACTCAGCAGAAAGGACCTGGCTGCTGTTCCAGAGGCACAGAGCAAAGCAGAGCCTGGCGTAAGCCCACCCCAAGCCCGGCTTTCCCCAGCCCAGGCAGCAGCGGAACGTAACAGCACGTCCTGCCAGCAGCTGTCTGCCAGGGCTCTACCTCTGTGCATTTTAGGAATTATCCAGCTGGGATTAAAAATGCCTCCCACCCCTTCATATTTAAATATAGGTTTGCAGGCTAAAAGGGAAAAAAAAAAGAGAAGACAGAGACAAGGCTTTGCTCAACTAGAGCTGAATAATTAGGGATGACTAATACGATGTGCTGTGGGAAAGCACAGAAGAGACTCTTGCCAGGATGCAGACCCTGGCTGATAAAGCCTACTGCATCCACAGGACAGGTCATCTGGGGTTTCTGGGATACTGCTGTTTCATGTTTACAGCCTCTCTTTTTTCTGGTTCTCCAGACAGGCTGTTTCTCTCTAACATCGTGTGTAAAATACGAGTCTGTGGGGAGTTTGCTGGGTTGGGACCACCCGTTTCCTCCCGTTCCTTTGAAGAAGTCTCAAATAAACACTGGAGTTGAGTGGGTGCCCTGCAGGATATGGGCAGAGCTGGGAGGGCTGGAGACATGGCTGGAGCTCTTGGGTTACTTGAGGAAAGAAAAAACCTACTGGGTAAATTTAGAGCTGATGAAAAGCACCCAAGCACCCTGAGCCTGTGGCGTGGGGGCTGGTGGCTGGCAGAGGGAGGAGATGCTCCTGCAGAATCCCTTTGCTCCAGGTGGTCCCCAGTTAACTTCAATTCCCCCCCCAAAAGAGATTAGAAGGGGAATTGTTCATAGATAATTCCATACCTCAGCTCCTTGGGTTCAGCCTGACATCTCATCCTGGTTTCTGCCTTAACACTGGAGGTCAGCTAAAAGATATTTTCCCAACTGTGCAAAAATTCCCAGTCATAGAGGGTGACAAAAGGAAGCCACAAGGCTCCTGAAAGGGAGATGCAATCTTTAATCTCTGTATTATAACATAAATCACACTACGAAAAACAATTGTGGTCCTCTGATACTCCAAATGCTCCTGAAGTCCCTGTGCAGTGCTACATCCATGTACAGCAGGCATGGAGGTACAGTGGGGGGTTTTTTTCAGATATCTCAGAAAAAACATGGAGATCTGTGTGTCTGTGCATCTTTAATGAAAAGATTTAAGAGAAGAGCATCATATCCAGCATCACAGCGGAGCCTTAAAGTCAGTGGGGCTGCCTGAGGGAAGTGTGGATGGTGCATTTTGTAAGAAATTAACGTGCTCCAGGGACAGCTCTTCATTAATGATCTTGCAAATGCATCCAGGGTGGACTCTGCCTTGCCCAGGACCTGAGGAGATGGCTCCTCCCCAGACATGCACTGCTCCTCTCAGGGTCCTGATGCTGAGCCTGGTTGAAAACCAAGCTTGGACTGCACAGGATCCGTGCACGTTCTGTGGTTCCAGCGAGTCACCTCACACCCCCCAGAACGAGAGCAGGTTTGTAGGCTGCCACGTAACCACCTCCTGCTGAGGTAGGACACGCAGCCTCCTAGGAGGCTCCGAGGCTGAAACAGTGCTCTTGGTTTACTGAGGTTTGTGCTGCAACATGCTCAGCAGCAGATGGATTATCTGGGCCAAATCCTGCGCTTGGGGATACCCAATACATGTCCTGATGGGTTCATTAAACCTCCTCATCTTGCTGAGCCACACAGGTGGTGTGACCCTGGAGTCTGCATCCAGCCCTGGAACAGCCATGCACGTGTCCTGCTTCCCTGACAAGCTGTCCCAGCACGTGGACACAGGGCACAAGGACAGTGGGATGGGTGGGGATGTCCCCTCTTGCCATGACAAGGAGCATCTGCCTACCCCAGCCACTGGGAAAAGCAGAAGGAAAAGGATGGATTCTGAGTGTTCATCAGCTCCCCAGCACATGGGTTTGGGGTTGTTTAAATGAAATGATGGGCTGATTTCAATTCCTGTGTGTCATACTGAGCAGTTACTCTGATTCCTCCCAAAAACCCAGATTGTAAGAGGATCCAGGTCCCAGTGTCACCTATTCAGCCAGTAAGTGCAAATGATTACAGCCCCTTTCCTAAGGAGAACCTCCCCTCCCGTCCTCCCCCCACCCACACAAATCCCTGTCCTCTTCCTTGCTGGGGAAAGAAGTTGACCTCATTTCCAGCTGTGCCCCCTCCAGAGCAATGAGGGAAGATGACACAGTTTGGAGATCCAGCTGTGGTGTGTAGTGTGGGAGCCAGGACTTGGGCTTCCCTGGAGCATCCTACAAGTGTCCTACTGAACTAGGAGGAGTGAAATGTTCAGCACCCACTGCCTGCTGCAACAGGCTCTTCTAAAATGCTGATTTGCTATTAAAGCACTCAAAAAGCACTTCACACTACTAAAAACTCCCAACCCTGGTCATTCCTTTCTGAAATTCCAATAGCCAAAGTTCAGCCATTTCTTGGGAAAAGTCCCTCAAACTGTGTCCACAAAGCACAGACTAAATCTACTCTTATTTGACAAAGAGTTTGAGAAAATGATGAGGGCTCTCTCACATCTGGTTTGATGTCAGTACAGAACACAGCTTTACAGGCCAGCAGGAAGGCTTTTCATTGTGTCTTTCTCCCTGTTTAAAATAAAACAACTGCTTGCTCTGAACTACCCACGTCAAGCCTGGTTTGCAGGAGAGCTGGGGAGACCTTTAACGTTACACCTCAGCTGACTGCAAAATTTCCACTACTTTTTCCATTCCCTCTTAATTCCACAGCTGGGTTTGTTTGGCTACATCCAGACACTCCCATGGAGAGCCCCTTCACTGCTGCAGAAGATTTGAAGTCTCTGAAGTTAAAATCTTGAGGTCTGAGCTCAAAACAAGATGGAAACAGAGCTGCAGTTTGAAGGAGAAGAGGAGGCACATCTCTCTGCCAAGTATTTTAGCACTTGAGCCTGCTGGATACAGACACACAGCTTAGCCCTGCTTCATATTAATGCTTTTTGGGATGCAGAGTTTGAATGAAAAATGCCACTTTGCTTCAGAAGAAAACTTCACCTCCACAAGCCAGCCAAGGGAGAGGCTGTGCCACCGTCCTGGAGCAAACACAGCAATCAGTCTCCACCATCTGAGGTCCAGGAGTTTGTCTCCATCCTTGGATGTGTTTAAAGGCAGGTGGATGAGGTACTTAGAGATACGGGTTAGCATGGCACAGGAACGGTTGGACTTGATGATCTTAAAGGTCTTTTCCAACCTTGTGATTCTGTTTCTTATCCCATTTTAACACCAGCTGGGTTCAGGTGGTGGAAAGACAGAACAACTGCAGTTTATTTAATTTCTGTTTGTCTCCTTCAGTTTTGTTTGATGCTGGACCCACCACTGTTCCTACATCCCATGAAGATGCTGTGCTGCTCTTCTCAGGAAGTGTTTCTGTGTGTTATTCCAAGCAGAGCAAGCTCAGCAATGCCCAAATCCTTTCTGGTTCTTGCACTAATCCCCACTCCCTCCATTTTACCTAATAATCTGTGTTGCTCTATTTATACTGCTCTGCTGACCTCCAGCTACACAGGCTGTCCCACACTACCCAGCTAGGAAAGCCAGGGATTAGGCTCATGAATTTTTCAGGCATATACCCAGGTGATGTGTAAAAAATCCTGACTTTGCATTCACAATCTCATCTGTTCCCTTTTTTAGGGTTTTTTTTTCCTGGTTTTGGAGACTGAAAATTGTGTGAGCTGTGGGATTTGGGGGGACAAAACTGCCACTGCAGCTCCCAGCCCCATCTGCAAGGAGCACCCAGAAGCGATGCGAGGGGCAAAGAGCTGAGTATCCCCTGGGTGGCCTTCTCACTCCTCATCTCAGACCGACCATAAATATATGTGGAGAAAGTAAGAACAACAGAAAAAAAAGACTATTTTCAGCCATCACTGGGTAGCTGAAAAGGTTCAAAGACCAACCTTGGCAGGCGCAGGGACTGGAGCTCAGCCGAGCGTGAGGAGTTCAACCAGAAAACCTGCTGCCCTTAGTTATAAGCTCTGCCTTAATGCAGATGCTACAAGACTGGACTCTCTGACTCGCTAGTCAGGAAGTCTGGCCTCAGGGAGGCTGTGAGGACACACAGACACCCAGCCTGGTCCCTTTGCCTGCACGTACAGACACCTCCACACACACACACATGATCCCCATCTCCTCTGGGGCAACACAGAGCCCCAACACCTCTCGACTCTTGTGTGCCTGGGGAGGTGTGTGACAGGCATGGAGATGTTTCCCAGAAAGCAGAAAACCTCACAGATTTCCCCAAGTCTTCCCCCAGACACCTCCAGCTCCCAACCAGACTCTCTTACGCATTAAAATCAGATGCAAATCTCCCTGCTGCAGAAGCACCCGACTGATAAGGAGCCTTTGTTCCTTCCCAGGCATAACTGCAATTTGAGGACCACTCTCCTCTAAGAGAAATGTCCATTTAACCTGGGTGTTATCTGGAGGTGCTAAAACTCCCTCTGCCCATCTGCAGCAGCTGACAGGGAAACACTGCAGGCAGCTGATAGCATCTTTCATTTCTCATGGGTAACCCCAGGGCTAGCCTGCTGCCAGCCAGAATATCTGCCATTGTACAAGGCACCAGCTGCATCCTTCCAGGTCCTAACAGCCCACTTTTAGATCTATTCAAAGCCTGTCATTTCTCCCAACATCATTAACAACAAGATTTAGGACAAAATGTTTTGCACCTTGGGTTTTTTTTTTGTTCATTTTCTAGTCGCAGCTGGGAGGAGGAGGTTTGTTTTTAGCTTCTGCAAGGGAAGCTGCTAGGAGAATGACAAGCCTTTGTTCTTCCTAGGGCGCTGGGAGAATTGGCACTTCCAGAATCCAAGTCCTTAGGCAGCCATTCAGACCCAAGGCTGTTAAGAAAATTGATTATAAATTCCGTTTAAGCACGTTGAAGCAAAGCGAAGCTGGCACCGTTGATTGCCAGCCCTGCTTGCCTCAAACCAGGACTCCCAAAAGCCTGACAAATCCAGGCACCAGCTCTGAGAAAACACCACCTCTGCACAGTTCAGCCACCTGGTTGAACAGCCCTGACACAGAAAGCCAGGGCCAAGATTTGGCCCCCACATCTGTGATGCATCTGTGACAGCCACGCAGGCTCAGGCAGTGCCAGAGCCTCCACCCAAACCCCTTTATCCTTTGTCCCCAGCACTGGGATGAAAACAGAGCACTGAACGGCACAACCTGACCTCAGTGGATGCCCCAAGCTCCTGCCACAGACCCCATAGCAAGGAAAGGTTTTCCTCCTTGCCACAGGTCCTGGCTGATCATGAGATGTGTCCATAACTCCTGAAGTGCTTTCCTGGAGAGCTTGGAAAGCTCTGCATCACCACCAGCACCCAACATGCTTCCCTAGCACGTTAAGGAGACATCTCTGGGCCTTTCATCAATCCTGCATGCAATGGGGCAATCACTTCTTCTGCGGGCTGGTAATCCCCACTGCAGTAAGAAGGGGGCACAGCCACCCTCACTCAACACCCAAAAGCTCTCCACCAGGCTCTGCCCCCCTCTGTGTCAGCTCCTACCAGCACAGCTACCAGAAGACCACTTCTGTTCCAAAAAAGCTACAGCTGAAAGTGCCAACCTTGTGTCAGACACAGGAAACTGAGAAGCAACGTTCCCTCCAGCAGACTCACCTTGGAAACCACAAGCAGATCTCTCCCATCTGACCTCAGCATCCCTGCCACTAAACCACAGGCACCTCTTGACCCAGCAAGGTGCTCGCTCACAGCTGCTGGGGAAGCTGAAGAGCAGCTCCTTTTGGTGCAGCTCCTTTTCACACAGACCTCTGAACTCTCCCCACTTCCATCACCCATGGTGCAGGGATCTATTCCCAACCCAGCTCCCCAGGGGAGGTGCAGGGGGGATGTGACACACCAGCACGCCTCTATTTTAAGGTGCTGCTGTGAGAGGTGTTTTTCTTGCACTGTGAAGGCAGCATCAGGGAGAAGGTGCAGACGGTCACCCCATCAGTGCAGTCACATGTTTCACTGGGAACAGTGCTCACACCTTCACCCTGAGACACCTCAGACACGTGGAGAAAGCGCCTTTCCCTTCCCTTCCTGGGATGGCTGATGATTTCTCAGGGGTGAAAGAATTAAACACACACACTAACACACAAACCTCCATCATCTCTTGATGTCACCACTGCCTGGTGACAGCACCTTCAACCGCTCCCATCCACCCACCTGGAGACCACCCCCCAAAATCCCTCCTCTCTAGGCAAGAGCAGATCTCAGTGCCCAGCTCAGAGCTCCCTGCTCCATCCCTTATTCCAGCCACTCCATGTTAATTCCTACTCACCCTGCCAACTCCCACACCCACGCAGCTGAACCCAGGGAGGGGAAAGGTATGTGTCCCACCAGCACTGCTGTGAGAAGACACATTGTGCTGAGCTCCCTCCTGGCCAGGAGTTATTTGTCTTCTGGCACTCAGGAGGGTTATTAGTACAGGAGCAAAACAGGAAGGTTAAAAAAGGGGGACATTGAACCTGGAAACCCAGGCAGGGATCTCTGCTGTTTTCCTTACCCTGATCAAAATAAGTCTAGAAACAAGGAAAGGCTTGTCTCCCCCACAGCCTGTCCTTTCATTGCAGTGGTGGGGGGGGGATCTACAAACCCCTCAGCAGACCTGGTACAGCAAAGGAGAAAGCCCTATGCACTGACCTGCCTCTGATAACTAAGTAAACCCACATTTATGGGATTATCTCAGCTAATCCCTGGTAAATGCAGTTTTGTTGCACCGTGTTTGGATGCAGAGAACCACCAAGCATAAAAACCAGGACAAAGAGCAGAGGTGTGGATATTCGGATCCCAACAGGGAGAGGCTGGGAGGGCAGGTGATGGTCAACACTAAAATCCAGCAGTCAACCAAAAAATTGAGCTTAGGGGAGAATTTATGGTAGATGCAGGTAGTTGAGGGAAAATTTCAGGGTTGCTGCCTTTACATTTGGCTGTGCATTTAATGCTCAGCTCTGTGACACCCTTGTAAAGCAAGAGAAATGGGTCTCAGGGCTTCACTTCAGCTTAGACTGGACCCAAAACCCACCAGAAATACATTCAGATGGGTTTGTTGCTTCCCCACCTCCTCCTGGCAAACTGTGGTGGGGAGCCCAGCAATGCTCAGCACCCCCAGTGCAGCACTGCCATGGTGGGTTAATAACCTGGCTGATGAACCAAACACCCTGGGGATGTCTCCAGTCCCCTTCTAAACGCCCCAACACCTCCTGCTCACCACTGTACCCCAACCAATGCTTCCCCTGTATGGAAATACCCCCCAAGGGATGCCTCCCCCCCACCTCAACACTGAGGAACGTGACGCCATCCAGCCACATGAAGAATGTGAATGCAAATCCCTTCTGCAGGCAGGGCTGGATGTGCTTCAAACCCTACAAGACCTCACCCCAGACAGTGCTTTCCTTTCAGGCCTCCAGCAACTGGTTTCCTTGCTTTAACACGACTTGACATGAGGGTTTATTTTCCCCAGGTACAGTGTCTGTCTTTTCCTCTCTCTTTCTGGTTTCTTGATCACTGCAAAAGCTGTCAGGCTCATCCTGTTCCACGGCAGGGGCTGCTCCAGCTGCTTGGAGGAGGCAGAGCTCTGCAATACCAGGGCAGCCAGGGGAGTTTGTACTGGAGGGAGAGCTACAAGATGCTGTTTCCTTCCCTTTAGTTGCAAAAAAGGGGTGAGTTCTCACTCTCTTCTTTCCCACAGGGACAGCTTTTCATGGGGACTATGTGTTTCCACAGCACCTCACACAAGGACACCAAAAATCACAGCCAGGACCCCCAAAATCCATATCCTACAGTATTTAAAGGAAAACAGGGTGCTGGGTAGCTAGAGAGACCCTATGATATTCCACTCCTGCAGCTGTGAAGGTGCAGGGTCACACACGACCACCCAAGACTCATCACCTGCACAGCCTGAGATTCACTTGGAGGACAAACACCTCTCCCAGCTCCCATCCCCTTTGCCACATCCCTCCTCAGCTGCAACAGCCTGGCGAGCTCAGACCCGGCGTGCCAGATGGTGGGACCTCCAGGCAAGCGAGCAGGGCTGGATTTAATGTGCTGAACAAGCCTGTGGAAACCCTGGGCCCAGATCCTACATCTGCTCTGGTAGCCCGACGGCGCCTGCAGCCAACCTCCACAGGGCTCCCTGCACACAGGGAATCCCGGCACGACACAGATACCCTGGGTGGTGAGAGCAGGGGAATCAAGCTATTCCTGTAAAGGCACCTTGGGGACGCACTATCACAGCCTTGGAGCTGATGTAAGCAGCACGTGGGGCCACCAGCCAACGTCAAGACCATAAACCAGGGCTGGGCAGCTGCTCTGCTCGAGCAGAGGCTGCGTACCAGACAAGGCTGAGTACCAGATAAGGCTGAGTCAGCCCCACGCTCTGCACCCCACTTCACAGCAGCAGCGTGCTGCAGACCTGACCCCCCTCCCCAAACTACCCCTGCAGCGCCAGCACCCAGCAAGCACCCCATCCAGCACCACTGCCTGTGTTCTCCTCCTCTGTGTCTACGTTTTCTAGTCCACTGCAGCAGGGCAGCCAAGTCCCAGGGACTCCAGGTCTGGCGTCCTTCCAGGAGACCTGTCGCAAAGGGAGGGTGATGGAGTTGTTGTGGACGCCGAGCGTGGCAGGACCCTTGGTGCAAGCTATCTTTAGAAGGAACACATGCTATGCTCAATTCCTTCTGCTCTATTTCCTAGGCAAAACCCTTCCTGGTGCACGCTCGCAGGGGAGCAGAGGGAGGAGGAGGAGGAGGAGGGTTCTCCATGTCCCACAGCTAGTACTAGCAAGCCCAGTCAATGAGCACCAAGCAGGCTGGTGTTTAAGCTACGATGCCATAGTGTATCTCCTCCTGCTGAAGGCTTTGTTGTCACTTCACTGCCAGCCATGGGAATGTGGCACTCCAGTGGAGCAGGGAACAGAGATGCCTTCTGCAGAGAGACCCTCATCACCAGGGGAGGAAGGCTGGTGTAAGCCCTAGTGCAAGGAGTGTAAGGATTCATCCTTAAACTCATAGTCCAGCATCCAGACTCATCTGAGTCTAGGAGCTGGTGACATCCATCCTTTTATACACTCACAAAAGCCAACCCTTTAGGCACAGCTATACATACATGTCCTGTGGACTTCTAGAGGGTCAGAAGGTCTCTGCATGGAAGAACCACCCAGGAAATCGTATCATCTGCCTGGGGTGGAAGCTGTTAAGTGAGGTCCTTACAGTGAGTTTCTCCATCCTCAGTAGAGATGAATTTCAACACCCTTGGACTGGGGCCCAACCTCTGCTTCCTGGTGGAATGTTTTCACTGCTAGACTCTGCTATAAATGGGGCAAAATCCTATTGCAGAGACTGCAGGAAAAGTGATGATGGTTTTTGTGGGATTTGGGTGTGATCTCACCCTTCCACCTCACAGTCCTCCTGAGACTTAGTCATGCAGTGCCCTGGTTTGCAAACCCCAGAGGCTGATGCCCGGAATTTCAGGGGCTTTCATGGTTTATGAAAATCTGTCCCCAAAACCCACGTCAGGAGTAAACAGGCAAACAGCTGTATGACCTCAGAAGGAGCTCAGGAGAAAGAAACTCCCCTCTGGGGGACAAGTAAACCCTGAAGCAGCCCTGAAGGAGAAACTGGAGCAAATAGACTGCCAGACTGTCCCTACCTGCACTCTCCTGTCTCTCAAAGCCTTCTCAGCCTGCCCTCACCTCTGGGGTTTACCACCTCAGCAAACCACGTGAAGTACAGAGAAGAATGTTTGGCAAGGAGTTGGAAGCTGCTCTTCTGGGCTGCCAAACCTCATCAGAGCTGCCTGCAGGGCTCTGCCACGTCTGTGCAGTGCTGCAGAGTGACCCCCCGGCCCCACCACAGCAAGGGGGGAGAGAAAAGTACCCTGCCAGCCAAGGTGAGCAGCCACTGCCCAGTGCTCTCAGCTCCTCACAGACCCCAGGCAGGGTTGTAAACAGCAAGGCCATTTTCTCTAGTAAAAGAAAAGTAAAAGGAGAAACAAAAAAGCCCTTAAATAGAGAGATGGGTCATTTACTGTCTTCAGCAGATGTAAGTACAATCGATTCCGCACTGGTCTGTGATTTATGAGAGGGGTGACAAGCCTGTCACCCATGATAACCTTGCCCATCGTGTGCTGACAGTCACCCAGGGCGGGAGGCAGCGTGCAGCCCCCTCTCAGGCTGGGCAAGGCTGCCTGGCCAGACAGCTCAGATGACTCCTGGGCCATTGCATCAGCAGAGGGGATGCAATCACTGGAGCCTATTGCAGGGGGAAAAGCTGCTCGGTGGAGTTCCAATTCCTCTTCTGCAAGACACTGCTCATTGCGAGATGCCGGCTGCTGTTTGCTTTGGGGGGGGTAGGAGGGGATGTGGGAATCTTGCAAACAAATCAACTGCCCCAGCTGGGCAGGAGCAGCATCCATCAACAGTTCTGGCAAAGAGGGAATCTGCCTCCTCTCTCCCCAAAGTTGTAGAAGGGGCACAAGGGGTTTGGTGGCTTCTCCTGCCCTCTGGGCATCTGCAGCAGGAGTGGGATACACCCTGTTTCTCACTGACCCCAGCAGGGATGGGGAAGAGCACAAGGCTCCTTGCAGATAATTTATTTCTCCTTTCTAGACCAAGAACAAAAGAGCCCCAGTGGTCTCCTGCAGCAAGCAGCCCAGCAGATCATCTGGCCAGGCAAGCAATTAACACTTTGTCAAGGAAGCTGGAGAACAGCCCTAATGTCTGCAAGGCAAAGTGCCTTCCCTTTTGCTCTGGAGCCAAAGCAGAGCACAGGAAGGAGCTTGCCCTGTTCACCAAAGGTCCAGTTTGACTCATCACATCAAGATGAAGCAGCCTGATGCACCTGGATGCCCAAGCTGAGATGGAGCTAAGCTGGCTCTGGCCAGGCTGGGGCTAGAGGTGTGATGAGGAGCCCTTCTCAGCCTCTGCTCTGCCAGGGGACATGAAAAGGCCACTCTGCCATCCCAAAGCATTCAGCTATGTCCCCAGCCAAGCGGGTTGTGCAGGTGTTTCTTGCAGCTTCCTCCACCTACCACCAGAACTCCAAGGGATAAAAAGGAAGGTAGGAGAAGAACCCTTTCTTGAGGCATTTCTACCATAAATGACCATAAAGCCAGGGAGTCCTGGCTTCAAATCTCTACTGGCTCTGAGGAAAGCAGCCAGTGGACCTTCCTCCTGGGAGACCCCCAGTTCCAACTGAACCTCTTCTAGAGGGCATCTCAACCTACTTTGTCACTGGCTTTAATACCACAAGCCTGCTCCAGCTGGTACAGAAACCCAGCCTGGGAATGGGGTTTCAAGCTGTGACCTTCTGTCTCTGAAGGAATAAAGAGAATTTGGACAACCTCCCCAGACTTGGAGACCATCTGCAGGATGGGGGAAACGCTCACACCGCCTGGGTGCTCTGACCCTTTGCACATAGAAAGTCAAAAAAAATTAAGAGAGCCACAGAGGGAAGCTGTCAGCCCCTGGGACAGGAGAGGTCACAACTCAGGGCTGGTTTTTAGATGGCACAGCAGTGAGATTGGCTCCCCCTGCTCAGGAACACGCTTGGACTCAACTGAAACAAGACATTAAACAGAGGGGAGGGGGGCACTTGATTCAATATTCATATGAAAAAGCATTCCTCTCCCTCATAAATAACAAGAATGTGTTCCTCAATTAATATGCATCACTACTAACTTCTCTAATGAAGCCAAGCTTTATCCCAGGAACTGAACACTAATGCTTTCTGTCAGCAGCACACAGCAGCACTCTGAATATTTTCCTGTCATTTTTTTCCTCCCAGGGCAGTTCTCAGCTCGTGTCTCTCCTGAGCAGCACAAGCCAAGGACCCACAGCCACAGTATGTGAGAAGGAGCATCACACTGGGAATATGGGAGCAGCCACGCTGCACCAGGCAGTGCTGCCCATCCCTGGTGAGCTGGGGGTTTCTCAACTAGAAGGATAAGCCATCCCTCTTCCTGGGCTGTATTTGGGTATTTAAAGCCATGCAAGCTCTCTGCAGGAAGAGGCTGTTATCAGGAAAGATAAATTTTACCAGCCCCACCCAGCAGATGCTGAGCAATGATGCTGAGCAGACAGTGATGCTGAGGTCCAAACACAGCACAAGCCACCAGACAGCAGAGCTGAGCTCCACCTTGTGCCACTCCAGACCCTTGCAGAGAGCGTTCAGGACACCCCAGGGCAGTTGTGGGCACATCCCCAAATCCAGATGGATTATGTGGGCTACAGTTGAGCTGAGACCCTGCTCCACAACTCACTACAAATCCTTCAGGAAGGTCCTTGACCACTTGTCTTGCACGTCAGCCACACTGTCTCTCCCAGAGTCCTTCCCCAGCGCCTGGCTCTGTCCTTCCACAACAGCCCAGCACCCTGTGCCCGCTGCCTGCAGCAGCTCCCTGCCCTCTCCACACAGCACAGCCAGCCCCCCCCTGCTGTCTCTCGCCTCCCTGGCTGCCGTATGTCACTGCCTGACTTCAATCACTGTCATCTGCAGCCTGGGCAGGCTGTGAACCGAGCACTGAGCCATCCCTCCTGCAGGGACAGTCACCTCCAGCAGCTGGGAAGGCAGATCCTTCCAGAGCTCCAGCAAGGTTCAGCAGAGCTGGGCTGTCAGTCTTCAAGACCTGAAGTTCACTGATGTCTCCTTAAATCACCCTGAAAGCTCCACAACTTCCAGGGAAGACTGTAGCATCTATCCTGCTGCTTGCAAACTCTTAGATCCCCAGACTGGTTTGGGTGGGCAGGGACCTCAGAGACCCCCCAGTGCCAGCATGCCATGGGCAGGGGCACCCCCCACCAGCCCAGGGTGCCCAAAGCCCCATCCAACCTGTCCTTGATCCTTCCAGGGGCAGCCCCAGCCTCTCTGGGCACCCTGTGCCAGGGTCTCCCCACCTTCCCAAGGAAGAATGTCTTCCCAATAACTCCTCTCAACATCCACTCCTTCAGCTCAAGCGAGTTTCCCCATTTAATCCCTCAAAAAAATCAGACTCCCACAGCCAAATCACAAGGTGTAAGTCTAATCCCTCCTGACAGTTCACACTACACCATCCTTACACCCCTCAGCTCCAGAGATCCTATAAACACACAAAAATAGTCCCTGGTTTCAAGCCTCCTTACACAGGTCCCATTCAGCAGGGCCTGGAATTGATGGGATCCCCAATTTCCTTTCACCAGGCCAAGCCAAAACCTTGTATCTGCTTGAGAGAGCAAGGAATGGTGCACAGCAGGAGAGCCAACAGCAATACTCCTAAGCCTGCATTAACAGACATGACTCACCCATTTATTTTCACTGGTATGTTCATGGTTATTTTAAGCTTTGTCTGAAGAATGCCAGCTACTGTAGAATAACTGGAATGAAAGATGGCAGTGTTTTTATTTTGCTTTACAACTAAGGAGTTATTTTTAGTTCCTTTTATATTAAAAAAAAAAACCAATCCACCCCAACAAACCCAAACTGCAAAGTGAAACCAGCCTGAAAGGGATTGGAAGCTCTTGGCATTGATTTCCTAAAGCAAATCAACCTGAGCAAGTCCCACCTCCAAGCTGGAGTCACCACTGGGGAAACCAGCCCTCTACCCAGCCCTGTGTTTCCCTGGGAAGCAGCCTGGCATCCCAAGCAAATCCCAGCTCACAGATGAGGGCTTAAGAAGTCAGACTTGGCTTTGCAGGACATTTAGTTCAAGGTCAGGTCCCAAAACAGCCCTGCTGCATGTCCCCAGCACTTAAACAGGGGACAATCCCTCCTCACTCTGCTCCTCACCATCCCAGTTTGCAGCAGGGAGCACTCCCAGCCCCAGGGCTGCCCTGCACAGTTACACCATCAGCTGGTTTCAGGCAGCCTTCTGCTCCACACCACTCACCATCTGCTCCTGCAGCGGGCAGGTGGGTGCTGTCTGGGGGTTACAGGCAGCAGTCAGGACTCCTGGGCTCTGCTCCTACAGACAAACCAAGGGAGGGGAGTGAGGAGAGCCAGAGCCTGAGGGGGTCCTCTCAGCTTCATGAAGGGGGTGAGGGAGAAAACATTCAACACCCACCCCAGCCATGGAGAAGCTTGTTTCTGGGCAGCCAGAGCCCGAGGTACAAGGAGCTTGGTAGGAAAAAGCAGGAGTGAAAAATCAGCACTCCCAGCTTCCTTCTTGTCAGGGCTCAGAGATGCTCCTTTCACCCTCAGCACTGAGAGAAGGGCTACTGGGGCTCTGCCTGTGGGAAAGGACTGGGACTGCTGGCTGCTGCTCCCTGTGGTGCCAGACACATGGCATATCACAAGCACCCCAGGTACCCTGACAGGAGCTGGGGAGGCAGGGTTAGGCATCTGTTTGCAGGGAGTATGACTCTACCTCTGCACATACAGGTTCCTGTCAAGGCTTCCTCAATGCTGGCAGACACAGAGCTCCCCAGGGCCAAGGCTGGTGGCTTTCACCTGGCCACAGCAGGCTCCTCCCTCAGCCAGACCTAAGTGAAGCCAGAAGCAGCCACCCCAAGAGCTGCTGTGCACACCTGAGGTAACACACCTCCCCAAACCCCCCCTGTGCCTGTCTCTGGGGGTGGGTGCTTTGGATGCACCAGGGGTAGCTCCTCTCTCTCCATCACATTTCCAAGCTAGTGCACTGGTGTGAACCACAGCTCCTGTTTGGGAACTGCTGGAAACAAGAGAAGCAACACATTTGGGACAAGAGGGGCTGAACTTTAGCCAAGCAAGGGAACAGCCACCCACACAGCCACATCCAACCATCCCTTCTCCAACCTCCCACATCCCTGTGTGAACACCCTCCCCACCTTCCCCCACAGCTCCGCTTCTCCTTCCCACTTTCCCCACACTTGCATCTGGAATAAATCCCCCTTTGTGAGGGGGGCTGGATCCTGGTGCCCTCCCCAGGAGACAGAGAGATAAGCTCTGACTCTGCTCCCCATGAAGTGCACAACCGCTCACACAGGGTGCTCGCGGCAAGGATGCTCCTCTTGTTTTTGCTCTCTGCTGCATGTTCATGCCAGCTCTCCTGGCAAGCCCGCCCCACACGTCTGGCTGAGCAGACCAGAGCATCGCTCAGAATTTTCCATCAGAAAGCCAGTCCTGCTCCCCGAGCCACAGGCGCTTCTGCAGCAGTTTCCTGCCCTCTTGTGAAGCTCTGCAGAAATCCAGGGCAGAGCTCTGCAAGCACACGTTCCCCCTGCAGAGACACGAAGGCATGATCACTGCTCCCAACTCGCATCACTAAGGATTTCCTCGGGGTGAACGAAGGGCCCTTGGACCTCTCCCCAGAAAAGAGCATCACTGCAAGCTCTGCAACAACCCACGCTGGGCTCAACGCTCCTCTACCCTGTGATCCATCACTGTGAAGCCCTGAGCCAGGAGATTTCCCCTTGCACTGCCTGGCTGAGATGAAGCTCTTGCTCTCTCCATCCAGTGCAGCTTCCCCAAGATCCCGTGGGAGCAAAGGCAGATTGTTCTATTGATTATAAAAGCCCAAGTGTGTCTGGTAGCTTTTCCTACCAGCAGCTCCCCAGGTGTCCCAGCCTGGCTCATCCCTCCCTCCCCTCTCCATGAGCTGGTTCTGGGCATTGCCTCCATGGGACACCAGGATTTGGTAGTTTATGCCAGGGGAAGTGGCCAGGAAAGGGCAGGGATGCAGCCTGGGGCTCAGCATAGTCCTGCCTGAAGACAAAACAGCCATTTGTCCAGAAGGAGCAGGAACCTTTGGCTCTGACCCACACTGGGTGCCAGTGTGGTCCCTACCAGCACAGCCTGAATTTCCACTTCAATCTCCCCCATCAGCTGCACACAGGGACAGGAGGAGTGTGACTCATGCAGAAAGCCAGGCAGCCCAGGGACAGGAGGAGAGGTGTGCTGCCTCGCTGTGCGTGTCTCCCTCCACGCACAGCCCCCTCCCCTGCACCCGAAGCCCCGCTGCCCTGCCATCTGACCAGCCAGGTATTTCCTCACCGAGAGAACACTGCACACCTCACACCAGCCCAGCCTGGGCAGATGGAGCCCCTCCATAAACCCACAGCTGCAACTCCCCCCTGTGCTTACAACCCACAGTGCCCCTCCTTCACAACAGGGAAACTGAGGCACAAAGGGCTGTGGCTTGAAAATACCGAGCTCTGTTAGAGACCAGGGGATTCACCCCCACACCCTCGCTACAAAAGCCACCCCAAGTCAAACTCTGCACGGTAAGGAGTACTCTCCTCCTTCCCAAAGGTGTCAGAGACATGCCAAAGGCTCCCTGAGGTCACTTCCATCTTTCCAAGGTCCTTAATGCTCTCATGCAGATTGGTACTGGCCCTGTTGATTGCTTGGCTTTGGTATGATGATGCAATTCACAATAGACACTGCACAGCCTGACGGGTTTTCAACGGACATAAGGAGAACAAGCTCCATTTGGTCTCCCCCACTCATTTGCCCCAGCCATTGCAGGACTGTTCCTGAAAACACAGAGCTTTATTCCAGGCTGTGTGACTCCATCTGACACAGTGACACCACCACAGCGAGCCTTCTCCCTTCCAAAAGCTGCTTCCTAACCACTTGGGCTCTAAACCACGCAGGTGCTGCCAGGGAGCCGCGTGTATTGACACCGGCCCCATCCCAAAAGCTGACAAGCCGTGTGATCCAGCATGTCCCAGCCCTGAGCCAGATGGCACAGCCACCCTGCTCCGCTCCCAGACAGACCCTCAGCCACTCCCAGCCCAACCTGCTCCGACAAGTAAGACAGGAGGAAGGTCAAACCATCTGCTTGCTGAGAGCTCGGTGCCATATTTAAGTACAGAGCAGTTAAAGGACTAGAAAACTGATCATCAACTCACCTATGAATGCTTTAGTCTTGTTCCTGCCCAGTCTCAGGGAGCTGGGGATGGCTTCGAGCGCTGAACAGCCACAGCAGAGCTGGGAAAGGCCCCAACACCCCCACGGAGCAGCTGGATGGTTCTCCTGACTGAACCGATGCACCCTCAGCCAAGCATCCTGCCACAAGGCACAGCCAGACCTGAGGGAGGAGGGGGGGAAAAGTCTGTTATTTCTCATTAGTTAAGCTTCTGAAGCCTTTATTGATAAATATTTTGAGCTCTCCCTACAGTTTCCATGCCTTCCCAGTGCAAAGCAGCTGGTGCCTTTCATCACCAGCAGCTGCATCTCAGGAGGCTGCAAACACTGCCAAGAGTTTGGGGGAGACCTGACACACACGGGCCCGTTTACCCAGGCTTACTAATCCCTCCTACAAATAATTGTTTGTTGCTTATACCCAGCACCCATGCACAGCTAAACCAGGCCTTGAGCTGCCTGGTTCAATCTCCTGGCCGACACTGCTTTGACCAGGGGGGATGGACATCACAGCTCTCTTCTGACCCCTCAACCTCAATTTTTGAGCTATTATTTCCAATTCTAAATAGGAAAAAACATCCCAAGAAGTTGCTTCAGGCTGTTAATTTGCTCATTTGTTTTCAAGGAAAGCAGCTGTCCCCCAGACAGCAGCTACATACAAAGCAAACTCAGGGAAAGCAGCTTTCACACACAGCCCAAGCCCTTCCAAGAGCTGGTGAAAGCCCCCAGCCTGCAGACTCAGACTCCACTTCACCTACAACACCCCTACAGCAGGCCAAGACTCAACCTACAAGAAAAAAAAAGCGCGGGTGGCAGAGCGCCGAGCAGAGACCGAACTCCCCCACAACTCATCACTCTAGTGAGGAGCCGCTGCCCCCCGCCCGCCCCTTTATAGCGGCGCCAGGGGGCGGGGCCTCCTGCCCTCACTCCTGCCCTTCTCCAACATGGCGCGCCCGGCAGAGGCCAGCCCTGCGCATGCGCCTACCGGGAGCCTTTATAAACGCCCGGGGCGCGCACGTTGTTCTGGGTTGGGCGGGTTGTTTTTTCTTGGGTATTTCATTTTTTTCAAGTTTTGAGCTGAGTTTCGCTCTTTTCGTTGGCTGCGGCGGGGCTGGAAGAGGAAGGAGGAGGATGGAGGTGCCTGTTGGAGCCCGCGTGACGTCAGCTGGGCGGGCAGGGAGCAATGGCGGGCAGCGGGGCAGGGCCGGGGCTGCCCGGCTCCTCCGGCGCCTACACCGGGGTTCTCCCCCGGAGAGCCCCGCAGCAGCCTCGGCCCTTGGCGAGGGGCGGGGTTCAGCCCTCAGCGGGCCCTGGGCTGGCGGCTCTGAGGTGCCCCCCGGGCCAAGGCCTGAGGCGGGGCCGCCTCCCGGCTCCCTGTGCCCAGGGAGTGCCGAGCCGAGAGGCTGGGCCTGTTGCTGCTCCCGCCGGCTCCCTGATCACGGGGGAGTTCGTGTCTCCGGGCTTTGTAGCTGTTTGAGTGGCTGCTGTTGCTGGTAGAAAATGCTGAACGGCCCAGAAGAATGAGGAGGGTTTGGGGCAAGCTGTGGCTCTTCTCTCCAGCACCTGAGAGCCCCCTCTGTTAAACCACCTGTGTGGGGTGGCCAGAGGCCGCCCTGGGGTGTGTAGGTCGCTGCAGCCTTGTGCCAGTGGGGAGTTTCAGACGCTTAAGTGGTGAAGTTGACCTTTTCCTTGGGGTTTTCCCTCCTATGTGGCTGCTGACTGGCTCTCTCGGGTGGCAGCAGCAGTCCCATCAGCTGAGAGCACTGAAAACCTCTTCACCAGCGTCAGATAACAGCAAACTGGAGAGGTTGAGTGTGACTGTGGCAGCTCTTCCTTGTTCTTCTCTCCTGCCTGAGAAGGGGATGGTATCACATTGTTCTGACACTGTGCAGCATTTGCTATGAAGGTATTTTGTTAGTAACTGTGGTCTTAAAAATCTTCCTCAGACTGGAGATGACCTGCTCCCAGCACCTCTGTCCTCAAAGCTGCAAGTGCACAGCAGAGGATCTGCAGCTGAGAGACTTGGCCTCGCTGTTCACAAGCACCTTGTGCTGCAGCCTTTTTCTGCAGCTGTAGGACACTTGTGAAATCAGCATTTTCATCACCCTTAGGACAGTTTGGCTGGTGTAGACAGTGACATCATGTCATGTGCCTGGATGAGATACTTGACACGTGAGCTGGGGAAGGGTTTATCTAATGCCAAGTACAGTGTAGATCAGAGGTTTGTGTGTCACATTCCTGGAGAAAAAAATGGGGAAAAAAAAATGTGTGTTGTGGCACATCTGGGTGCTGGTAAATCACAGCAATACCAGTGTTAATGGTTCTAGGATGGCTTGTTAATCCCTTTTTTCTTTTCCTACTTACAGTGAAGGTTCTCAGTGAAATTGGTGGTGAAAATGTTGACTGTGTTGTCAGCTCTGGTAAAAGTGTTTTGGTGGACAGATGGGAAGATGGGCTCTGGGACCAGCCTCAGCCTTGCCTGGTCAGGAGACAGCAAGTGATTTGTTTCTAGGTCAGTGCTATGTGCTGATACAACACTTGAGCTGCACGGGGTGAGCACAGTGTGTGTTGCCACACCAGCAGAAACAGCATTTCCCTTGGCCTGGGCAAGTTCAGACGGCTGTCAGCACCACACCTTTGTTCATGCTCCTGTTCCAGTGCACTAAACTGAGGAGGTGCCAAGGAAACTCCTTGGTTAATCTGTTCACAGGCTGTTTAGATGCAAATAAAAAATTCAGCTTCCATGAAGGTGAGAGACTTAAGCAGAGTTTTGTGAAGATTGGACTCTTCCATGGGATTTCAACCCAAAATAAAGCTGTCACCTTGAATTTCTGTAGTGATTTCTTTCTTCCCCCCCAATCCCTTACTTTCTTCTCCTGCTGTGGCTGTAAGGAATGCCCAGCTTCACTATTCTGGGCTCTCTGACATGGCAGGTTGCTCCTGGTTATGCACAGAAGCAGCAGAGGCTGGGCTGCTGTGGAGGAACAAGACACAGGCTGTGGGCAAGGCTGGTGCATCCTTTGGTGGTGGGATGATAAATACGAAGCCAAAGCCAGAACTGGCATCCTTCTGTTCCAGGATGTGACAGAGGATACAGCTTGGGCTAATCTCTGCTCATCCCAAGAGAGCAGCAAGGGGCAGTGTGTGTGTTCTGGAGATCCTGGAGGAGCTTTGCTGTTCTGCCAGGCCAGGAACCCTCTCCAGCTCCACATCTTGCAGTCAGTCACCTTTTTTCTTTCCAAGCGCCTTTTGCATCAGTAGCTTCAGGGTTTGAAGTCCTTCCTGGTCCTGTGCAGGGTTTGTCCCTGCTGGGGGATCTTCTGAGTGTGATGGGGCTTTGAGGTTGGTGTTGGGCACTGGTACAAGTGCAGCTGGGTTGGGAGACTCGGGGAGGTGACTCAGCACACGGTTTGGATGAGCTCAGCCCCTCATGACCGCTGCCTCTCGCCCCGTACATCCTGCCTGGCTGAAAGCTTCCTCCTCCAGCATGATGCATTTAGAGTGGCCACTGTTGTCTCAGGGAAATGAATTTGTTGCATGTGGCTGAGAGAACAGACATTCAAGATGTGGGTTTTCCTTTTTTCCCATTGCAGGAGCTGCTGTTCCTGGCTACCTGGGGGGTCTGCGTGGGAAGCACTGGCCCTACAGCTAGTTAAATACCACAGATCACAGCAGTACCTGCTCATCTGCTGTGTTTAATGTATTGGTGATGGTCCAGAAGAGCCATGGAGATGATCAGAGGGCTGGAAGCACCTCCCCTATGAAGAGAGGCTGGGGGAGCTGGGCTGGTTCAGCCTGGAGAGGAGAAGGCTGTGGGGGGACCTCACTGCAGCCTTCCAGTCCCTGAAGGGAGCAGAGGAACAGGAGGGGAATGGGCTTGTTAAAGGGCAGAGACTGGCAGGACAAGGGGATGGAGTGAAGCTGGAGGAGGGAAGGGGGAGAGGAGAGACTGGGGGGAAGTTCTTTGCAGAGAGAGTGGTGAGGGGCTGGAAGGGGCTGCCCAGAGAGGGGGTGGGTGCCCCATCCCTGGGGGTGTTCAAGGCCAGGTTGGATGGGGCCCTGGGCAACCTTGTGTAGCTCCAGGCCTGGAGGTTGGTGTCCCTGCCTGTGGCAGGGGGATGGAGCTCTGTGACCCTTGGGAAGGCTATCTCAGTAATGAAGAGATGTGATTAAGAAGAAACCAGAGCCTGTGTGGCCTTCTCAGTGGCTTTGGTCTGTGATTGGAGTATTAAAGTCGTCCAGTTGTGTCTGGGAAGCAGCGCAATGACACATCACGTTTGCTCCCTGCCCGTGCTGCTGACTTAGAAGAGGAGGGCTTGAACCCAGGGCTTGAAGCAGTGACAACGTTGTTGCTTCTTCAAGACTTGCTGTTGGGTTTGGGGGTTTCCCTTTTCCTTGAGCTGGGCTTCAAATTTTTCCTTCATCTCGGGAGCTTCCAGTGCATGGCATGGCTCACCAGTGGGTTTCAGATGCCACATCCCTCCTGCATCCAAAACCCAGCACAGAGCAAGCTTCTGGAGTGGAATCACAGCAGTTAAACCTCAGGGGTTCCTCACTCTAAAGGGTAGATGGAATATTATTTCTAGTAGGCACAGAATATATTTCTTCCTCTCTTCTTGAGTCTTCAGTTTTCCTTTGCAGTTCAGCAGTGGGATCTGCAATGCTCAGGCAAGGTGTGTGCAAGGAGCTTAGTGCCTTGGCTCCTGGGTGGAGCTGGGTGGTGGCATCCACTGCTCCCATGTGGAATTGCAGCTGGATTAACAACGCTGTGAAAATGCTGCTTGGACAAGAAGAGTTTGGGATTTATGGGAAACCACAGCCCTGTTAGCACCAGCGTGTCCAGTACAGCTGCTATGTGATCACCAGTGTTTCTTTTCACCCCCCTTTGCGTGGATCAGGGCTGCATCCAGCCACAAAACTCACCTGGCACTGCCTCAGCCCACAGCAAGAGGGAGAGCATCATCTCCTGGGTGGTTTTGGAAGCCGCCTTACCTGAGGACACTGGGTATCTCAGAAATATGCCCAAGCCCTTGCTGTTTGTGTTGGACAGCTGTTCCTGCACTTGCCCAGCTTTCAGGGCAGCTTTTCCCAGAGCAGTTTCCCAATGCCTTGCCTAGCTGCAAGGCTAAGAAGGCTTTGTGTTTCTGGATGGATCATCAGTGGATCACTGTTTGCAGACATTTTCTCCCCTCTTCTACTCTTTACCTGCTGCTCTACCCAAACCTCAGCTGTTTAGGAGGTGTTTTAAGCTGTGAGCTGTTACCTGGACTCTGTATTTTTAGGCTTTTGTAAGCAAACTCAACCCCTAAAGTTGTGAAACTGGGAGGACAATTTGGGTTGTGATTTCTTTAATAATCCAATCACCTTCTCCAACTTCTCCACTCCCTGGGACGAGGTTTGGTAACCTGTTACAAATGGGGCAAGGCAGTTTTGAGCAGCATCTTGCAAGACTCCTGTGTACCAGGGAATATTTACTGATTCCTACCTCCCAAGGGGCTGGAAACTCGGGCTGGGACCCCAGGGTGCTGCTAAAACAATCCACCAGCTTGGGAAAGCAGCTTTTTCTCGCTAGAGAGCTCTTCTGGCCACCCCTGGGCTGCTTCCCCAATGCATCCACATCGCCCCAGGGCTTCAGCAGCTAAGTTCTCACCTTAGGAACGTATTGCAATGGAGTCATTTTACCTTAATGAGAGGCCTTGGGTATTAAGACATCACGTCATCTGCTTCTGCCCACTGCTGTTGTTTCACTGGCCGTTTGGCTTGGAGATTTATGTCAAACAGAGAGATATAAGACAGCAAGAGCTTGGTCAGAAGCAGGTTGGGAGCAGCAAAGTGTTAGCCAGCTGTAGAAAGAAGCTCTGAGGCTGTTCTGGGCAGCTGCTTTCTTGTGGCTTGAGTGCTTGGTGTGAGCAGAGGTGATGAAGATAAATGGGGACAAGAAAAGACCTTTCTCCATCCTGCTCAGAGGCTGCAGTTTCTTGCTGCCCTATGAAGCTGGAGTGTTGGCTGCTCTGCAGGAATTGTCCCCTGACATCCTGAATTCTGCATCCAAGATCTATGGAGCCTCTTCAGGATCGGTTGTAACTACACTCATGCTGTGTGGCTGTAGTGTGGGTAAGGGCTGTGAGCTTCCATTTACTCTGTGTCTAAAGAGATTGAATGTCTGTCAATGTTGGAGTTGCAAAAGTCTGGGATTTTTTAAAAATGATCCTTAATCAGTGGTTAAAATCTCAGAATTTTACTTCATTTACATGGGTAAATTAACCAGCACAGAAAAAATAGACTATAGTTATTAAATATCATTGCATCTTATTAATTTGAATTAATGGTAAGAATATCGTATAGAAAATGGAAATGCCCCCCCCCCCCAAGAAGGCATCTGTAGTCAGTGGTAGAGTCCCAAAACACAGAGGGGGAAGAAAATACTGGATATAGAGAAGATCAGCAGTGCTGCTGCATGAAAGAGAGAGTTACAGTCACAGAGCTGAGGAAAACGTGAGGGGCAGATGCAGAGCCAAGGGGAGGAAAAGCAAAGGCTTCCTGCCAGTATTCTCCTGTATCTCAAAAATTTTTAAGGTGTCTTGTGGGGGAAATGGGGAAAAGAAATCAATAATTCCAGGTTCTTGGAAAAATCTGGATCCAGTCATGAGAGCTTCAGCTCTAGTGAAAAGAATGGGTCTTGGTGAGCATTCACCAGCAGCCCAGAAAGTACAGGAATAATAGCAGAAGGGCTGGGGACTGTTTTGCTTCCCTTCAGATGACCTGACGTTGCCCTTCCTCAATGCTGTGAGAACATCTTTCTTGGTGCATCTTCCTGGAGGAAAAGTCATTCAAGCCTTGAGGGGTATCTTAACCAAGCACCTGCCTCCCAACGCCCACCAGCTGGTGTCTGGGAGGCTGCACGTTATCCTCACCCGTGTGCGTGACTGGAGGAGCGTGGTGGTGTCCGAGTTCAGCTCCAGGGAGGACCTCATCCAGGTGAGAGCAAGGGAAGGAGCTCCAGGCCTGGAGGTTGGTGGCCCTGCCTGTGGCAGGGGGTTGGAGCTCTGGGACCCTTGGGGTCCCTTCCAACCCATGCCATTCTATGATTCTCCTTCTCTGGAGATATTCCAAACCTGCCTGGACATGATCCTGTGTAACCTGCTCTAGGGTATCCTGCTTGAGCAGGGCAGTTGGACTATAGATAATCTCCAGAGGTCCCTTCCAAGCTCTACCATTCTGTGATTCAGAGATGAGCTGCTGTTCTCAGAGGCAGCAAGTTTTTGTGGCTCTTGCTCACCTCTCTGCTTTCCATCCCCCCTGCAGGCCTTGGTGTGCAGCTGCTTCATCCCTCTGTATTTTGGAATTTTACCTCCCATGTACCATGGAGTGGTGAGTAGCCTTGTGACCCTGGGTCTGTCTGTCCTCTGTCCTTTCTCCAGCGGTGACATTAAATGTGTCTGTACCCATTTGCCACCAAATTTGCTCGATGCTGTGTCCACACAGTGTCTGCAGAGGTCAAAACTGAGCCTGGGGCACCCCACAATCTGACCTTCCTGCAGACAGAACTGACCTCCTCACAAAGCATCCACCTGCAGCTCAACTCCTGCAGTGCTTTCCCTTGATTCCATGACATTTTTCAGCTGGAAGGGTGGTGGGTGTAGACCTGGAGCACACCGGGAACCTCTGTAGCCCTGGTCCCTCAAAGGGAACCTCTGTAGCCCCAGTATATCAGTCTGGTTTGGGTGGGGAGGAAACCCAAGTGTGGCACAGCAATCTTTCCTCTGAAGACAGCAAGTCTCTCAGCTCCTTGTCTTCTCTCCTAGCGCTACGTCGATGGGGAGCTCGGCATGTGGAGGTCCAACTTCGTGTCCCGCTCCACAATCACCGTGTCGGCCTTCGCGGGCGAGTATGACATCTGTCCCAAGGACAGCCCTGCTGCCTTCTTCACTTTCCAGCTCTCTGACTGTGTTTTACAGATATCAAAGAGAAACATCTGCCGCTTGCAGTATATTTTTCAGCTTCCTTCACGTCAAGTGAGCCCCTTGTACAGGTACCCAGAACCGTGAGGCCCCTGTAACTGGCCCATCTGCCCTGACTGACACCTTCCCCTTGCAGGTTCTGGACCAGTTTTATACCTATGGTTACCAGGATGGAGTCTCCTTCTTAAAAAGACTGGGTAAGTGATTGGGAGTGAGGAACTGGTAGGTTGGATGCTCCTCTTACAACATTGGCTTGCCAACAGAAGGTAAGAGCTGCTGCCAGTGCATCTAGAGTGACTGGGGCAGAGATCCCTGCCACTTTGGAAGTGCCAGGGTTACTTGAGTCCCATCCTCTCTGTAACCTCTACTGAAGCTCCCTGTTCACCCCTTCCCCCCTGACATTGTTAGGAGCCCTCTTCTCTGCCACACTGGGTGTGGTAGAGCTCTCCAGGGAATGCAGGTCCCTGGGACCTAGACAGAAGTGTGGTGTTAGACTGATAACCCACTGCTACAGAAAGCACTGACATGATCCCAGCCCCAGAAACTTGCATTAGCAGTGGTCAGTGGTCATCAGCCCCCCACTTTCCAGTCAACCCTGGTCATGCCTCACATTGCAGGAGACCTGGTAGCTGAGTAACAAGCAGTAAGAACTGGATTCTCTTTCCACCAGGTGAATTTGGTATAAACTACCTTGATGAGGACTGTATGCTTTCCTTGGCCAATGAATCGTGTCAGAAAGGTGAAAGGGCCATGCCAGAAACAAGACTGCTTCACTTCAGAGCCAAAGATGCTGAGGATGCCACCAGAGAGAATCCAGAGACCACCCAGGCAGCAGATGAAGCAGAAGAGGAAGCCCCACGCCACCTTCTCCACCCTCAGACAGGTAGAGGAGCAGCACTTCTTTTATCCCATCAGCTTTCAGTAGCTAAGTGACAATTGCCCAGGGCTCTCAGTGCCAAAAGAGGCTGGCTGGGGTTTTACAGGGTTCAGTAGGTGTGAACACTGGGGACAGGAGTGAGTCCCCTCTTGGATCAGTGGTTATTAGTGCAGCCCTGTGCTGAGCTTGTTGTGGGTGAGGTCTGAGGCCTTATGCTGTGGCCTTCTACTTGAAGGAGTAGCTCTTTCTCTGAAGAATCATAGAATTCCAGCCTGGTCTGGGTTGGAAGGGACCCCAAGGGTCACAGAGCTCCAACCCCCTGCCACAGGCAGGGACACCAACCTCCAGGGCTGGAGCTACACAAGGTTGCCCAGGGCCCCATCCAACCTGGCCTTGAACACCCCTAGGGATGGGGCACCCACCCCCAATCTGGGCAGCCCCTTCCAGCCCCTCACCACTCTCTCTGTACAAAACTTCCCCCTAATATCTAATTTAAACCTTCCCTCCTTCAGCTTCCATCCATCCCCCTTGTCCTGCCATTATCCACCCTTTTCACAAGCTGATTCCCCTCCTGTTCCTCTGCTCCCTTCAGGGACTGGGAGGCCCTTTACTCACCCTGCAGGGTACTAACAGGTCCTGCCCGTGTCACGTTAAGGGTGAGGGAAGGAGCAGTGTCTGGCTTTGCTCTGCCAGTCAAACCAAAGTTTCTACTTGCTTGGGAGTGCAGCCAGGAGTAAACACTCAGTGGCAAGAAGAGCTTAGGAGAGCTGCAGCAAAACCTCTACTTGCATCATTTTTAAGCAGTATAAGCAGGTTTAAACCCAGAACTTCCCCTTTTTCTGCTATCCTCTGCAAAATAATGCCCTCTCCCATTGCAGTTTTGCCATGGAAAACCAGTGAACCTGCAGCATTTCTGATTCCAGTTTGTCTTATTGTTGGTAAAGGAATACAAAGAAGCATGTGCTGGATTGCAACCTGTCTTTCAGTCTTGTTTATTTTCCTTTTCTTTATGATTCTTTCAACATTATAGAGTTTGTCAGCTTAGGAAAAAAAATGACATTGCTTTTCCAACATGCCAATGGTTTAAATTGTTGCCACATCCATTAAAGAAATAGTGGAAAAAAAGACCCAAATAATGTTCAGCTCTATCTAAGAGGAATATAAAGGGCAAAGAACAGGACCTGTTACCATTCCAGATCTCAAAATAAAAGCTTGGAAAACATAAAATAAAAGCAAAGATGACATTTCAAGACAAAAAAGTTATATGGGAAGAGACTCACTATGGAAATGTGGGACAGAGAGTTGGGCTGTACAGCTTGTTTCTAGGCTTTTTTGTTTTTAAAAGGCTTTGTTAGTCAACTATGTGGAGTTTTTGAAAGCAACCCAGTAGGAACCAAGTTTCTTTGGAGGTTTGGCAGGCTCTGGGCTATCAGGAGTCTCTTGGACTCTGGTTTGCAGCATTTTTCACTAACCTGAGGTCACCTCTGGAAGGACTCAAGACTCATTTCTTAGGCCAGAGTGCAGCCAAGAGATAAGTCAGGATTCCCAGTCTCCAGGGGAGAAGCACACTGGAATTTTCAGCTCTGAGGAGGAAGAGCCCTCATGATCTGGACCAGGAAAAAAAGGCTATTTCACTGTTTATCTGCAGAATATGATAATATTGGTTGTGCCAAAGAACCTGCTGACAACTCACACCCATTTTCCTGAATGAGTCAGAACATCTCCACAGGACACAGCAGCAAGGCTGGGGCTGCAGCAGCAGGTTAACCACAAGCATTTGCATTGTTATCTGTGTCCACTGGTACCATTGCACAGTGAGTTGTACCTTAACATCTAAACTAGGTGCAGAGTCTGGCACAAAGCACCTGCAGCCAACAGGCAGAGACACAGGCAGGGCTGGGTACGTGTGGTTTGATCCAGCAGGCTTGGGGTGCCTCCAGGCTCTGATCCCATCCACCCCAGGCTTCACATCGCTGGGTTCAATGCAGACCAAGGCAAGCAAAAGGACAGTGGTGTGGGGGGGATATTTTAAACCCCTTATCTCATTACCCTGTAGAAAAGAGGTGGGAGGGAAGCAGCCCTGATAGGGTATTTGAATGCAGTTTGTCTCCCAAGAGCTGCCACAAGCATCCTCCCCCCAGCCCCTGATGATCCCATGACCCACCTTTGAAGCACATCTCCCAGGCTGAAGACAGTTTCTGTGGCCACTGGGTTTCCCAGCTTGTTTCCCTGGGCTGAAATAAGCTCCTGCACAAGGTGATTCAGAGAGATGCCAAACTTTTCCCCTCTCCTTTGGCTCTGGAGCATTTGCCTTTAGCTCCTCCTGCAGAGGAGGCAGCATCAAGTGTGCTGGCTTGAAAAGGTGGGGGATTAATAAAGCAAAAGGCAGTTGGTTTGAGTGATCAGTTGTTAATTATTCTCTCTTAGCATATCTCTGCAGGTTTGGAGCAGGAGGGCTCTGTGCTGTGGCTGCTTTGGCTTTGGGTGGTGCTTTCTAGGCTGGTTTTTGTTAAAGTTCTCAGAGCTTTACTAACCTTTTATGATGAAGTAGTGGCAGGTGGGGTGCACCAGGTAGTTCAAACTGTGCTCCTGTTTGTGGCTGAGATTTGCAGACCAATTTAGTGAATTTGGATGTCTGCCTGCTAAATGAGAAATTCCTTTTGGAGATTTTTTTTTTAATTCCCATTTGAATAGAGAGAGTGTAACTGCCTGAGGCTGACTGCAATGGTTCTATCCTGCCTGGACGTGGTGCTGCTTGCTAGGGAGACCAGCACCCTGGTAGAAGGGCTGCTGCAGAGCCTGGGATGGAAAGCAGAAGTGCAGTATGAGCAAAGGAGAGGCAGGCCAGCCCTGCAGAGTGTCTCTGTGATCTCTCCTCTCCATGTCAGGAAGTAGTCACAGTTCAAGAGCTGGTTTTGAGCAAGCCAGCTGTGGCTGCAGGGGTTGGGGTAGGTCCATCCAGGGTGGACGCAGGAGCAGGTTGTGATGGATCCCGTGATGGATCCAGGTTTCTTTCAGCCATCTCACTGCAGAGAATGTGTTTCCAAGTCACTGATTTCACCCAGAGAGAGCAGAAGGATTATATTTCTCTTTCCCTGAGGAGTCATGGATATAACTTTGGCTCTGCCCACATCCCTGCAGCCTTCAGCTGTTCCCCACGCTCACGCCCGCGGTCGCCAGGGCACGTTGGATCCCCCTGTGCAGTTCAACAGGCTGTTCATTCAGATAAACAGCTCGTGCTGCTGGGACCTGTTTGCCCATCAGCAACAGAGACACAGGAGATTCAGCTGGGGAAGAGCCAGTCCATCAGCTGCTGATGTGCCAGATGTATTTGGGATGATTATGAGTGCTGCCAGTTCACCCTGGGTACAGCCCCACCCCACAGGCTGGGTTGGCCTGGGCCATACACTGCTCTCAGCAGCCAGATGCAGAAACTGCTGGACAGGAGCTCATGTTCCTGGATGGGCAAATCCTCTGAGGAGCAGCTGAGGGAGCTGGGGGTGTTCAGCCTGGAGAAGAGGAGGCTGAGGGGAGACCTTCTCCCCCCTCCCCTGCCCTGCCAGGAGGGTGCAGAGAGGTGGGCGATGGTCTCTGCAGCCAGGGGACAGGAGATGGGACAAGGGGCAATGGGCTCAAGCTGCCCCAGGGCAGGGTCAGAGCAGATGGGAGAGAAAAGTTCTTCCCTGAAAGGGTTGTGGGGCTGTGGAACAGGCTGCCCAGGGAGGGGGCTGAGTCACCTTCCCTGGGTGTGTTTAACAGAGGGGAGATGAGGTGCTCAGGGATCTGGTTTAGCACAGGACAGGAACAGTTGGACTGGATGATCTTAAAGGTCTTTTCCAACCATGTGATTCTGTGATGAGTGAAATGCCAGCTCTCCTGGTGCAATAGGAGATGCAGCCTGTGAGACTGCAGTATTTTGAAGTAGGGGGAAGTTAATCTTAAGGTTTTTCTATCCTTCTCTACAGCTGTAAGTTCAGAGGGGTCCCAACGTGTGCTGACATCCACTGGTGGGAGAAGCAGACCTGTGAGGGTCCCTGAAGCTCAGGAATAGGTAATTGGTAAAATAGAACTTCAGGAAACTGGATGAAATGAGTTCCTGCCCAGCATGATGCTCCCTAAGGCTTTTCCCTCTCTCTTTTCTGTTTGATAAATCTCTCTGAAAGCGTTTGAGTGGGAGGCAAAGACTCAAAGTGTGACATTTCTTGGCAAATGCCTGTCCTGCAATCTGCATTAAAGCAGGGGGAGGGATGCTGCTGGTGAGCAGCACGTGGGGTGGCTGGGGAGGGGTGGCTGGGCTCTACATGTCTGTGAGGGAAGATGCTCCATCTGGGCTGGCTTGGCTGTGGTATTAAAGCAGGTCAGGTCTGGGCAGGGAGGCAGCAGCAGCAGCACTGGAAACAAAATCAGCCTCTTTTCCCAAGTGAAAAAAAAAACCCAAAAAAACCTCTGAAGAAAACCAGCAGCTGTGGTGCTGTGTGAGAGGCTCCAGTGACACCCACAGCTTCCCAGGGCAGCAGAACCGTGTGGTGTCACAGACCCCCAAGGCCCATCCAGGAGGGTTACCTAAGGGAACAAGCTGGTGGTTAGTTGAGTCAGGGTCAATGTCCCCATTGGACCAAGTAGCCCCAGGGATGCTTGGTGACACTCTCATGGCTCAGGAGTTGCAGTGTGCAATGATTCTGTGCCATTCTCTTTGCCAGCTGCAAGCAAGAATAATTTGCAAGCTGGTTGTAGGAGGCAGAGCTTAAAATCTGCCTGTGTGACAAGTTAAATCCCAGAGAGTTTAGCACCAAAACACCTCCCAGAGTCTTGGGGGATGTGCCTGATGTCCTGCTAGGACAGCCCAGCAGGTGAGTGCTCTGGAAGAGTAATATGCTGCCACAGAGAAGTGGTGCTAAGCTGGTTCACAGCTTCTTCCAGATGTCACTAAATAGTATCATGGGCACAGAAATAAGCTACTCTCACTGTGGGGTATCCCAGGTTTGGAACGTTTAGCCATGCCAGGACATCACCCATGGGTGGAGGTTCCCTGGGGTTTCCCTGCTCTGCATCCTTCCCTCCCTCCCCTGAGGGTTTGCATCCCCTGAGCACCTCACCTGCTGGCCACAGCTCTCTTGAGCAAACCAGGCACCATGGTTTGGAGAAGCTTCTGGAACCGTTTTACTGCGGAGCTCATAGTTCCCAGCAGCCCCCACAGCTTATTCAGCCTGCAGGAACAGAATAAACAGGCAGGTTTTAACGACCAGTGAGTGCAGCTGAAGGGGGAGGGTGTTACTGGTGAGTGCACACTAACAGTCTCTTCCATGACCAGCAGATGTGTGTCTGCTTGCCCTGGTCCATGGGAAGGAGGGACTCATTGCCAGCCCACACTGCCTGAAGTGTCCCCTGTGGAGCTGCCATCAGAAGGATGCTCCAGCCCGTGGCACACCCCAAGGCTGGGCTTGCAGGGGTGCCTGTGTGCCTCTGCTGGTCCTGCACTGTGTCCCTTTGAGCTGCCTGGCCACTGCTGAAGGTGCAGCCCCTGTTTCTGGATCACTCTCAGGTTCAACACCCCTCTGGAGGTGTACTTACCCCTTTCTGACAGCCGCTGGCAGCCTGTATGGCTGCAGCAGGACCTTTGACAGCGGATCCTGCAGCCCAGATATCTGCTCCTTCTTCCACATAGCCAAGCCTGTGCCCATGAATGACAACACAGGAGTAAATAAAGACCAATGGTTAGAAATACCCCAATAAATGTAGTAATTCCTCTTGTCCAGGAGCTCTTGCTGGAGCCCAGGCCAGAATCCAGCTTGAGCTACTCTTAGAAATCCCCTTTTAAACAGCAAACCTGGAAATACTGTAATAAATAACTCAATAATGCCTTAAGTATCATACTGCTCCTCTCAAAGGTGACTGCAGCAGCCCTCAGTGGCCCCAGCTGCCCCCCTAAACCCCACGATCAGTACCCCGAATCCTCTACCTGGCAGGAAGCAAGGGGCCAGCCCCTGTGGAGCCCTTCTGAGCAGGCTGGTGATCGTCCTCCTGAACTGGGCAGGGTCGTTCCTGCCACACATGCTGGCGAAGCGGAAGTTGCCATCGGAGTAATTCAAGCCAAAAGCATCTGAGAGGGAGGGGAAGGAAGGGCTCAGGTCTGGCCCCCTGCATGGGCTCTGCAGTGCTGTCTGAGGGGCAGCTTCTAGGCTGGTCTTGGGGTAACACTTACTGTTCCTGTAGAGGAAAAGGGCAGTGTCCTGGTACCCTTGGGAGAAAATGTCGTTCAAGACCTGCAAGGAGAAACACTTGAGGTCACTAAAGAGCCTCCCATGCAGGGACAGAGAGGGTCTACCCAAGGCTGTTTGACTGTGGAGGGTTGGGATGGCCTGTCTGGGAAGGCAGCGAGCACAGGTTGGTTTCCAAACACCCTTTGGTGGTCCTTCACCAAACTAGACTCCATCCCTAGCAGTGCCCACCAAAGAAATGCACTGGCCCTTGAAATCTCATTAACTGATGATGGAGATTCAGCTGAACCCCAAAGGCAGGTCCAGCATCAATCTGTTTTAACCAAAACAAAGCTGGGAAGAAGACCTGGTGGGCTCACCATGGTGCTGGGTGGAAAGAGAGCGTAGCTGATCCTGCAGAGGTTTTCTATTGAGATCTGGATGCTGCCATTGAAGATCTGGAAGCAGAAGAAGATGGCAGGACAATCCCGTGGGCAGATATCGAGCTCTCCAGTGAACGGGGACACAGTGATCACAGCTTCCTCCAGGCTGGAGACGGGCTGCAGGCCAGTGAATCCTCCATCCACGTAGCGCTGGGAGGGAAGAGCAGAGGGAGGGGCTGCTCTGAGGGTTGCCACAGCCTGCCAGGGCAGTGTCACCCAGAGGAGAGCAGGCAGTTGCAAAGGAGACATCTGTTGCAGGCCAGTCCCAGCACATCCTCCCTTCTCATTGCAACAGCATCTCAGCCCACCACCTCCTTGCTCCTTATCCTTTGCCAGCTCCTGCTGCCCTGCCCGCAGCACCCAGCCAGCTCCTTGACCAGGTTCTGTAGCCCACAGCCCTTATTAAAACAGAAATGGAATTATTTTCATTTCCAAAGCCCTGTGAAGCTGTTTGGGCAGTGGTTACCCGATTCAAACACCCCTGAATTCATAGGGTCGTAGGAATTTCAAGTCCTGAGCTCAAGCAGCAGGACTTCTGCTTTGAAAAACCGCCTGTGTGCCCCTGGGGGATGACCCACTGGGCAAGGAAAACGTTGGTCACTGTGTTCCAAAAGGTACCTGAGTTTCCTGCCCACCTCAGTGGGCTCTGAGCTGGCAGGGACTGCAGCTGATGGAATGAAACCCTCCTGAAGGAACAGTGCAGAGGGGCCTCCCGCAGCCATGGCACCGAGCTCTGCACCCTGATAACCTTGTGAGTGAGCCCTGGGGTCCTGGCTAAGCTGGAGATGTGACCCAACAGCCAGGTACAGAGGGCTAAACAGCCTCGATGGGTGCAGACCAGTAAGAGTCCTTCCTGTCCCACCTGTAAACCCAGTATCGTGGCTTTGTGAGCTGTGGCACACCAGTGGGTCACTGGGCTGCTCTGTGCTCCACCTGCCCTTGTTTCACGACCACCTGCCTCTGCTGCCCTTTCACTGAGGGTGAAGCCAGCCTGGATTTCTTGTGGTGTTTCCCAGAGTGTGGATACCCACCTGGCTGGGGGAGGATCCTCCCACGAGCTCTCGGTGTGTCAGCCGTGCAAGTCTGAGCTGGTGGAGACACCTGCACTGCAGACAGGTCCTGCCCAGGGTAACTGGGTTGGTCGTCAGAGCCCTGAGTGTGGGCGTCCCCTCCCCTCACTCTGCAAGGTGATACCGACTCACCCAGGCTCTGTCTGGAGGAGATGGCTCTCCTGATGCCACTTCCACCCAGCTATCACCTCAGGGTGGCATGAAGAACAAGCTAAAAGACTTTATCATCCTCCATCAGCTACAGAAGCAGCCTAAGCATATCTATATAGATATATAGATATATAGATATATAGATATATAGATATATCCCTCTCTGCTGGAGCAGATGTAAAGCTCAGACCAAAGGACATAGAGCTGGGGGCACGGGATTTATTGGAAGCACCACTCACCACACCTCGGTAGGATGGAGGGATGAATCCACAGTAGATTGGAAGAAAGCAGCTGCAGAGGAGAGCCTGGGGGAGGAGAAGGGTTGCAGAAGTCACTGTCCCTGTCAAAGCCCTTGTGCACAAAAGCTGTTGACTGGGTGCCTGAGCAGTCAGGCCTGACAGATGTCTGGAGCCAGGCTGCTGGTACCAACTGGGCTTTGGACTTGAGTGTGTCAAGAAGAAAGGGTTCAGAGAAGGGGAAAACATCTCAGTGAAGTTAAAACACTGCTCCTGAGAAGGGCACAGTGCTTCCTTTCTCCTGTCTATAGCTGCCAGCAATGGAGAGTCATGGATCTACACATCACTGCCCAAGCACTGCTCTCTGAGGCTGGCAGGGTGAAGCTTTGGGGTCGTTTTTCATGTTTGAGGGGTTGGGATTTTCACTCTGCTGAGATTTGTCAGTGGTAAAACCACTGCTGGGCCATTTGCAACTATTTTCCACCAGTCTCATCCGCTGGGAATGAGCATCCCAGGCTCCTGGGTTGGCCTAGGACACCACAGGGTCCACTCCAACATCTCCATAGCCATTCTCTACTGGCTCCCTGGGACAAGCAAGCCCACAACCTCCTGGCCCTCTCTATTTGAGTTTTACCCTGGGATTCTTTCCCCACCAGCTAATTAACTGGTTAATCAGCAGCTTCTTGTTCAGATGCTTTGTCCAGCTCTTTCCTCCCAGGAAAATGCTGAGGCAACAGGGAAGATTACTGCCAGTGGGACTTGGCCAAGGAGCATCCTGTCCAGAGACCTGAGAGGTCGTGTTAGCATCAACACAGCTCTTTGCAAAGAGTCATTAGCACCTTAATTAGAGCTGGCCAGGATGCCAGCATCAGCTTTTTGAAGCTGGAGAGAAACCTGCTTTTTGTAGTGTGATTTATTCCCAGATGGCTCTGGACCTAAGGTCTTCCTCCATCCCTCCAAGCCCTGTGGAGCTCACTGTGGTGGGACCACAACTCCAGCAGAGCTTCCTGACACTGTCCCAATCCTGGGTGGAGAAATCACTGATGCTGAGGTACCTCCACCCCCAGCAGCAGGTAGAGATCTCCCTAGGGTGTCAGAGGAAGGTGCCTTTACCTGAATGAGCTCCTCCTTCGAGCTGAACTCGGAGGCCATGACGTTCTGACCATCCATCACCCGTGTGAGTGAGATGTGGAGCCGCCCTGACGCCAGCTGGTAGGAGTCCTCCGGCAGCATCCGCTGCAGAACAGCCTTGATGTTGGCCAGCAAGCTGCACTTGGGGGACAGAGGGCCCAGGATGGTTTTCCTGACTTCTGTTGCCATGGCAAAGAAAAATTCCTTTAGGTCATCTGGCACAGAGGAAAGAGAGAGAGAAGGTCAGGATCCTTGGGGTTGAGGGTGTGGAGTCTCCTTCTCTGGAGAGATTCCAGCCCTGTCTGGATGCTGACCTGTGTGCCCTGTCCTAGGGACCCTGCTTGGGCAGGGGGTTGGACCCCATGGGCTCTGGAGGCCCCTTCCAACCCCTACAGCTCTGTGATCCCTGCTGCCCTCACAGTTACATTTTTCATCCCACCTTTATCACTCCTCACAGATAAAGCCTCTCACAGCCCCTCTGCATCACCCCAGGAGGAGGAGGATACTGCTACAATGGGGGGCATTGTGGCAGGACAGGAAGGGGATATCACACCCATGATGTCCTCAAGGCACAAAGTACTGCTGAGCACAACCCCACTGGTGAAACCCTGCTTGGGGATGGGTGCTCAGGATGTGCCTGGCTGGGGATTAAGGCTCTGCAGAGCCCAGGGAAGGGGGACGTGGGTGCCAACACCAAGTTATGGGTGCCAGTGTGACTTGCAGAACATGTTCCTGCCTTCCACCTCCACTTCTGCATGTGGGCAGCTCTGGGCTTCACGGAGGAGCTGGAACTGAGTAGGGCTGCCCTGCAAGCTGGGCGCCCTGGCTCCACTGTGCTGGGACTCCCAGCTCATCTGAGCTCCTCTGGTGACCTCCCAGAGGGTGTTAATAGTCATTACATGAGTCTGGACATCTCAGCAGCTGGATTAAAGGAGCAGAGCTGCAGAGCTCTGGCTGGAGGTCAGGAGACACCAGGTTTTAAAGGCTGTGCAGTGATGGGGGAGAAGAGGGGTGCAGCAAACCCTGCTGCCAGCCTGATCCCAGGGAGGGACCTTGGTTCCTTTGTTGAACTGGGAGAACAATGTACCTTGGGTGGTTAACTGCAGCAAAAAGCCTGGCCCACTCCCCAGTGCTGCAGAGAGCTGTCCTCGTGCCCAAGGAGGCTCCTGGGGACTTTGCACCAGCCCAACACACTGTGGCTTTGTGGGGGCAAAGGTTTCTCAGGTGAATTAGCTGGAGTATCTTAAAGGCAAATGGAGCAGCTCGGGTATTAAGAGGGGTTAGAAGTGTTTGAGCAGATCCTCAGCCCATGTGATGTGGTGATTAATGCTTGGCAGGTTCATGCAAGGTCCTTGGGGATGCCAGAAGAGACAGAGACACCCCAGGCAAGTGATGTCCCTGCCAGGCACCGTTTGGCTGCTCCCTGTGCTGGAAATGGGAAAAAACTGGCTCCAGGCTACTGGGAAGGATGGAGAGCCACCCCCAGCTTTGGGTGCTTTAGCTCTGGATGGGGCTTTGACTCGAGGCAGGCATGGGATGAGCCTGGCATGCAGTGCTGTGACTGTCCCTGCCTGCACCAGCTGCTGGGGAGGTCACCAGCCTGTGACCAGGAGGTGACCCGTGGGGTGGCAGAGGACAGCCTGGCTCTGAGAGCCCACAGCTCCTCACACAGCCCTGTTTGGGACAGAGTAGATGACTGCACCCACCCCATGGGACACCCACCAGGAGCCAAACACACCTCTGACCTCTTTTTGCCCCAGCAGGAGATCATCTCAGCACCTCTGGGTGTCTAAGATTTGGGTTTGTGTCTCATCATCCCACTCCAGTTTGAGTGGGCAATGAATGAGACACATTCTGTTCTGTGCTGAGTCTGTGACAGTAGCTGCTGAGTGATCTCTCCCTGCCCCTATCTCAACCCACGAGCCTTTCGTTGTGTTTCCTCTGCCCCATCCAGCTGAGGGGGGGGGTGACAGAGCAGCTCTGGGGGCACCTGGCCCCCAGGCAGGGTCAGCCCTGTCATTAGTTGGACCCTCAAAGCCCTGATGCTCCTCAGCATCCCCAGTGCTTGGAGCAGGGCTGGATCAGCCTTGGAAGCCTTAAGCCCTGTGTACCCTTGTTTACACATGGGCACTAATTGGAAATATGGGAGGATGTGATTATTAAAAGTGGATTAACTGCTCTGAATTAATTCT
The DNA here is from genome assembly GCF_964237585.1 of Gallinula chloropus. Classification (NCBI taxonomy): domain Eukaryota; kingdom Metazoa; phylum Chordata; class Aves; order Gruiformes; family Rallidae; genus Gallinula; species Gallinula chloropus. Next base: position 5,448,120 of record NC_140112.1, read on the forward strand.
ACACATAGATGATCTTATTGCTAGTGGGGCCTGTTTCCACGCTGCCTGAAGAGGTTGAGAAGTGTTCTGCCCTCTGGAAACAGGGAGCACCTTGCATCTTCCCTTGTGCTGGGCAGGTTGAGTGGGATAATGGGAAGCAACAAGCAGACAGGGGTGGCAGTGCTGTGGGTCTCTGTGTGGCCACCACTCCAGTCCCTTGGTAGCTGAGGATGCCCAGGGACCCGATCCACAGGGGACAAGGGGGCTTCACATGGGAATATCCACCCACCGTGGCCACATCAACTTGCTCTGTGATGCACCTCAGCACTCCTGAGACCTCAGAGCAGAAGAGGAGGAGATCTGCTCCTTCAGCAGGAGCAGGGAAACGAGCCAGTAGAATACAGGTACATCCAGATTTACCCAGGCAGTATCTACCCAACCATCTGAGATAACAGACAGCAACAACCAGCTTTTTCAGCCTACACCACCCAAAATTGCCCCAGAGCGGCTGCCCAGGGTGTCATCACCTGCAAACCTACACCTTGTGAGGGACAGGGCCAGCACAGTACCACATCCCCCCAGGAGCTCAGAGGCACCAGCTCCTCTGCGCCCGCGCTGGGATGGAAACACCCCTGGCCAGGAGATGCAGTGAGAGTCTGTCTTACCCAGCCCGATGCCACAGACCACGGCAGCAGCGATGAGCGAGCCGGCGGACGAGCCGTAGACCTTACAGGCGGACTTGAGGAGTTCAGGAGCCAGCTCCAGGAGGGACTGCACCACCCCGACCTGGTACAGGGCCAGGAAGCCGCTGCCCGAGAAGGAGAGCGAGAACGGGGTCCCCGAGCCCCGCAGATCCTCCTCCCCCATCTCCAGCGGCTGCACCCGGCTCGGTGTCTGGGCTTGGCCGTTCTCCCCAGGTGAACCTCAAGCTCGTGTCTCCTCTGCCTTCCCCAGGCTCATCTCCGGCTGCAGGGGAGTCGGGAAGGTGGGGTTTTCTCCTCCTCTGAAGGCAGCTCCCCGAGGCGTTGCGACTCACGAGCTGTTTTAATTGCTGCCCGTGCTGAAAACAGATTCTTTTCCCCCCTGATCAAAACAGCTCTTGTAATCCCCAACCACAGCCAGCTCGATGCTCAGGGCTCAGTCCAGGCTCCTCCTTTATACCGAGCGGTCCAAAGCACCCCAAGGAACCCTCCCAGAGATGCTCCCTGCCTCACGCTGCCATCACGCTTGGAAACATCCATGTAAAATTCCCTCTCTGCTTCGTGCTTCCTTCATCAAGGGTGTTTCTCTAAATAGGATTCTCCACCAATCCCGGCTTAGGCACAGCTCAGTACTGAGTGAGTAAAGCCTTGTATAAGACACTTAAAGCCAGAGGGTGTTACACAAGGGGTGGATGCAGGGCGTTGCATGGGGTTAGGTTTGGAAATCCTGCTTCTGTTCCCTTCCCATTGGAAGGGGTTTGTCTCCTTGCTTGGTTCTTGGAGGAGAAAAGGAGCTGGATTTGGTTTTCCCTTCACTGTGCTCTGTACGGCCCCAGAAGGATGCCTACACCTGCACCATGTACCCCAAACCTGGGCTTACTGAACGAGCCCCGTGCTGCCCTCAGGCTTCCTTCACGACCTGGGTGAGACTTACAAACCAGGGAGGAATTCAGTAGGTTTCTGGTGCCTTTTCAGCCTTAATAACCCAACGCTGCTGCCACCACGTAGAAGAAATTCCCTTTTCAACAGATGTATTTATTCAGTGTCACTAAATGCTCTTTGCTTATGTTGTCTCAATACAGATATCTGCCCAACAGAGTGGATATTATGTATGTCACGTTCCAGGAGGTGTATAAACACATCAACACATCACACAGGCACGTGTAGAGTAGCTGGCTGGGGGAGAGAGCTGATGAGAGCTGGCCAGGGCTGTACCAGGGAACAGAGGGTGGTCCCAGAATCCTCATAGCACCTTTGCAGTGCTGGTTCACCCCAAAGGTTCATGTGTTTTTTCCTTGGTCTCTCCAGCCACGGTGTGTCTCACAAGAGTTATGTCCTGGGGGATGCCTGGGGGCAGAGACACCCCCCCCAGAACATCCCTGGGTTGATGTCACTGCCCATCAATGGGAGAGTGTTGCCTGCAAACCCCCCCAGCTAAACGGCACTCAGCATGCCCAGGGCTGTCCCAGCAGCTGCTGCCTGGGTGACAGGACAAGCAGGAGCAAGTTGTCAGCTCCCAGACAGATTGAAACAGGATCTGGACTATCCCAGAGGCGAAAAGCACTTGAATCAGGGTGTTTGAACGTGGCCACGTCCTGCTGTAGGTACCCAGCCCCACTGGATTCCATCTTCTCCTTTCTTGTTTCTCCAGTGTCTGATGTTTTCACATTATCCCCTGGGTGGGTGAGTCTCCCACACGCTCCAGTCTTTCCACCAGCCATCTGATGGTATCTGAGCTGGGATCAGTGTGATTCATCCCACTGCCTCCAGCCCTTGGGAGAGCAAATTCCTTCATGTAAAGGGCCTTTCCTGCAGCACTGGGAGGGAGGAGAAGGGGGAAATGATCATCTCTCACTGTGGCTGATCCCAATACCCAAGTGCACCAGGAGGTCACGAGTGTTTGCACACTGGAAGAAGCCGCTTCCCTGTTCCCTGTGCAGCGACCCTGCCAATGGCCAGGGTTAGGCCCCAGGGAGTTCAGCCCACACAGCATGGTAGAGGTGTAGGATGCTCCTGCCTCACTCAGCACTTGCAGCTCCTCAGTCGAACCCAGCCCCACCTGCAAAGCTTTGGGAAAGGCGTGAACAATCCCATGGGACCTGCAGGAACACACTCCTCCAGCCAGTGCATGGCATGAGGAGGGTTTCCCCACAGGAGCTGGGCTTGCTACAAGACAGAGTGCTGCAGGAGGACCCTGGGAGATGTTCCCCTCCTCCCCAGGCTCTCCTTTGGGCATCTTGTTCCAGTCTCTTCCCTTGCAGCTGCCATGAAGTAACATTTCAAAGGGGGTTTTCCATTCCCAGAGCTGGATGAGGAAGGACCCTGTGGTGGCCAGGAAGAAGCTGCCATCCCTGGAAGAAGGAGAGTGAGCAGCTCCGTGGGGAGGGGCACAGTGGGTGCAAGAAGAAAGTCAGGCAGACAGCACAGCCCCCCACCCAGGCAGCAGGAGAGGGCAGGGGAAGCAAGGCAGGACAGACAAGGGGATGAGTGTCCACATGCAGGGAAGGACAGAAGACATCTGACCCAGCAAGGGGAGGGCAGCACCCCACAAGCCAGCGGCTCAGACCTGTGAGGACTTCACAGCGTGCTCAGGTACCCCCGGGGTCCCCTTGGGATCCTCCAGCCCCAGAGAAGCTGGGCTCTGGGGATGCTCCTGGGGGTCTGCCAGCTGAGGGGGTGCCCAGCCACATCACAGCATTTCCCCAAATCCCCTGCCAGGAATTCCAGGGGGGTTCTCAGGGCAGTAGGGGGGGGGAGGGGGGGGGGGATGCCAAATCTGTCCTGCACCCTATCCCGCTGCACACACCCGGGCTCTGGGACAGCATCCCTGAGGACAGCATCCTTCCTGGCCTGGTGCCATGCCCTGTGAGATGAAACCCTGTCATCATCCTCTTAGCGACAGCGAATTTTGCATTAATTGGCTCATTAAGTGCCAGGCTGGTTTTCTAAGCTGCCCTCCCCCCCCTGGCGCTCCACAAAGCGGGATTAGGGGGGACTAAGGACTTCGGAGACGCACGAGATCCCAGGAGCAGCCTGAGATGCCGTCAGGAGAAGCCCCCATCACCCCCCCAGCTCCCACTGAGCCCCAGGCTGGGGGGGGGCTGTGTGGGGCACGGGGCAGCTTTGTGCCTGGGCAGGATCAGTGCCCAGATGGCCGGTGCCCACGATCCCGGGGATTTTCAGGCGAGGTGATGGCTTTAGCTGTTGGGAGCCCTGGCAGGGCGTTGAGGGAAGGATGAAGGTAATACCAAGAGTTGGAACCCGATCAAAACCCTGGGGCTAATAACTCACCCTTCTTTAATACCTTCTTAATATCTTCAGTGGCCACAGGCAATCAGGGTCTCAATTTTATAACTGAGAGATTAAGCCCAGACACCGGAATCGCTCACGAGAAGGGACCTGGGCTCTGAGAGCCACCAGCCCTGGGCTGCTGCACCCAAAAATCATCCCACTGCTCCTAAAATCACCCCACCATGCCAGGCTGGAGCAGCATCCCTGCTTTGGTTTAGGTTATTTGGGAGCAGGAGCCCCTCGTGCAAGGGGCTGTGCAGGTTTTTCCCCCTGTTTCCCCAGCACTGGTGGGTGGGAAAGGGTCCAGCGCCCACAGAAGGAGGATGTTTGGTTTTGGTTCAGTGGTGACACCAGGAAAAGGGCAGGAGAAGGGGGTGGGAGAGAGATGAGGTGTTTTTCTCTCAGGTGCTTTGCCTGGCAGGCACGTCCCTCGTGCCCAGGGAAGATGCTGTCCTCTGGGAAGTCAGCGAGGAGACAAAGCCCTGTTCTGCTCCATGCAAATCCCAGCCCACACCTGGCACCACACCAGCTCAGATGCAAAATGAACAGGGACATGGTGTGATCCTCCCACCAGGCCCCTGACCCCAGCTCAACCCTGCCCCGGTCACAGCCCAGGCACGGCTGGGACAGGGCGCTGTGACTGTCACCAACAGGCAGAGCCTTTGTGTTTCCCCTGCTCTAAAACTCCCCCAGTTTGGTTCATGGCCAGAAGGAACCACCATGCTGGCGTTGTGCTTGTTGCTGGCATCGCCAGGCAGGATCCAGCAGTGGGATTTGATGTTATTCACAGTCCTAATTGCCTTGGACTAAATTAGACTGAGCCCCTGCAAGGTATCCCCCCTCCCTGGGGCTTCTCAGCAGCTGGGCATTCAACCCTCCACGTCTCTTCCATAAAGGCTTTGCAAGCTGGGGATGTTGGTGTGCATGGGAAGCCCTGCTTGCTTGCTTCCTTCCAGGGCTCCTCTTCCCCACTTTGCTTTATTTAGGGCTTTAAAAGGGCTGAAAAGATCAGATCCTCTGGGATGGGAGGTGCTGGGCAGACACGGATTCTCACTGGTGGTCCACAGGGCCCTGTCACCCCGTGCACGGCGCTGAGCCTGACCCACAGGTTGGTTTTTCACGATTGTCACCTTCAACTCACCAAGTCATCACACCTCTCACATGCTGTGAACCCCAAAATTTTGTCCCTTTCCCCCCCAAGGCTGGATCCAGCCCTGGCAAGGGAGATGCTCTGGCTGGTGCCACCACGCCAAGCGCTGGTAATACCCCCCCAGCCCCGAGCTGCCTTAATCTGCAGCCCTACTTAGGGGGTCTGGGCAAAGATTAGCTGGGAACATTCCCAGCGATTAGAGCTTAATCCCTTTGACATTTCACATCTCCTTAGGCCTCGTAGGTGAGACCCCAGCAGCTGTAAATCCCCTCAGTCCTGGCAGGAGCACCAGCGAGGGCACCAGCTTTACCCAGTTCTTGGTGTCAGCTCAAGCTGCTTGGGTGAACAAAGCTCCTTCTGCTGGGCAGGGAGTGGCTATAAATAGTGAAAAAATACCAGGACCGCACCGTGCAGCTGCTGCAAGGCTCCCTGTGTGCCACCTTCCCTCTGGCCTGAAAGGAGAAGTCCTCAGCAGCTGTAGCAGAGCAAATGTTAATCCCCATGTGAGGACCACGCACATCACCCACCAGACCAGCCTGGCTGTCACTTAGGGACCAGTTTATTTGAGGTTTTTTTTTTTTTCCCCTGAACTTCTTGGCTGACAGCTACAGGAAATGCTGCTGTACATCCCCAGACAGGTGTGGGAAGGGCAGGGAAATAAATACCCAGACACAGACAGGAACAACCCACGAGTCTCCACGCAGGCGCTTGGTGGGAGCCAAACCCCAGAGCAACCTCCAAACATTGGACTTGGTTTGGTTTACAGACTCCTCACCCCCCCAGCAAGGTGGGTTTGAGGCATTTCACGCTGCTGTGGCTGTTGCTGTTGTTTTCCTCTGAAGATTTTGAAATCCACAGCTCAGAAAGTCACCCCACAGTCAGGTCACCAACAGGGACCGTCCTTCCCCATCGGTAAATCTGCATCCTCGGGTTCCCAGGCACCACAAGCCCCCTGGAGAAGCCAACATCAATCTGGGCTCTCGCAGTTGTCTGTGCTGAACTCTTGCCTGTTCTGCTGAGACAGAAGAAAACACTCATGAGGTTCCCTTCCCAAGCTGAGCTCGTGGTCTCCTAGGTGGGTTTAGGAGGAAGTTCTCCCCTGAGGAAAGCTGTGGAGCGCAGCAGGGATGGGCACTACGGGGCAACGATGGGCATCTCCAGCTGTGGAGATGCAGCAGGCAGGGAGCAAAGCAAGTCCTGCTCCTTACATGGGCTGTGCTTACACTGAAGAAAGGCAAAGGCAGCCCAAACAGCTCAGGGCAAGACCCAGCACCCAATCCCCCCCCTTCCACAGCAAGCCAGCACGACTGCTACCCACCCAGCTCTGTCAGTCACCCTAGAATTATACCCCTTGCCCTAATTTGCTGCTTGGGAGCTCAACCCCAGGCTCAGTCCTCCAACCTACCTGGAGAATTCTGCTGTAGGACAAGGGTGCAAATGAATCTTCCAGGTAGCGGGTGCCGAAGCCCATGATCCTGTTGACTGCCTGGTTGCAGATGCCCGCCACCTTGGCCGTGAGGTGCACTGTGAAGGCAAACTGGATCTCCTGGGGGTTGATGTTGGGTCTGCTGGCCGTCATTTCCTTGTGGACGTAGGCATCAGCCAGGTTCTTGAAGGAGCTGTAGGACATGTCCCTGAAGAACATCCACAGCCGTGCGTCTTCTTTCACCTGGTTAAGGAGGGAACACACACGTTACAAGTGAGTAACTCAGAGCAGCATCCCTGTGTCGATGTGTTTGGTCCGTTGGATGGACTGTGGTTGAGGGAGGACAGACAGACAGACAGCCAGGATCACACCCAGTCGGGGAATTAAAAGCTGCCATTTCCTTGAGTGTGCTGAGCATTTCCCTGCCCCAGTGCATCCAGCACTGAGCTTGGCCCAAATTCCCTCCACCCCACCGCCGCTCGCCTCTCACCTGCCTGTCCAGCTCATCTCCTGCACTCTGGAGCAGGGCGACGATTCTCTTGATGGCTTCATCTGCAGAGAGAGACCCCACGTTATCTCCAGGCCTTTCCCCGAGCCCCACACCCAGACTCTCTAAGGGGGCAGCAGTGCCTGTTTAGCCCCTGTGAAAAAATTCCCTGAGCAGCATCCATCCACCTCCACCCTCCCAAACCCCATTTTCACCTATGGCCACGTGCCTGGGCATCCTCAGCCAGCAGAACCCCCTGTGCCTTTGAGTTCCTCCCTCCCCAGCTCGAGCCCCGATGCTGAAGATTCCCCCTCAAGTCTGCCCATGCCTGGTCAAGTCACGTAAGCCCCAGAGCCAGGGCTGAAACAGGGCACGAGTCCCACGCAGGCTCTGCATGGGGGCGAACCTCAGGCACGGACGTTGTCTCTGCGTGGCAGCAAGGGCATCACTTACCGACCCCGTCGGCGCTGACGGGCCGTGGGGGGGTCCCCTGGCCCCGCGCTCGGCTCCCCTGGCTCTCGCTGCCCTGCACGATCAGCCCGATCTCCTCTGAGACCTGTGCGTAGTACCCATCGGGCTGCTCCACGTCTGTGGGAAGAAAAACAGGGATTCAGACATCAGGATCCTGGGGTTTTCCCTTCTTGGCCCTGGATTGGAAGGAGAAGCAGCTGCGGCAGTGGCTGCGTCCACGTGATGCTCGTGCCCACCCTGCATCAGTGCGTATTGCTGGTGAATGATGGGTCTGTGCTCTCCTCATCATTGCCTGGGGCATCTCCCCTGTGAGGAAAGGCTGAGTGAGCTGGGGCTGTTCAGCCTGGAGAAAACAAGACTAAGGGGGGACCTTATTAATGTTTATAAATATCTTCAGTGTGGGATGCAGGGGGAATGGGCAGCCCCTTTTCAATGTCTGTGGGGACAGGACAAGGGGCAATGGCTGCAAGTTAGAGCACAGGAAGAACTTTTCCCCAGTGAGGGTGAGGGAGCCCTGGGACAGGCTGCCCAGGGGGTGTGGAGTCTCCTTCTCTGGAGAGATTCCAGACCCGTCTGGATGCTGATCTGTGTGCCGTGTCCTAGGGACCCTGCTTTGGCAGGGGGTGGGACCCCATGGGCTCTGGAGGTCCCTGTGATTCTATGATTCTACAATAACCAAGTGCTTGAGACTCACCCTAAATCTGCCCAAGCTGCCCAGAAATCCCCATGCCAGCTTTTTCACCAGGGGATGGGCTGAGGTGGGGATGGGGGTGTCCCGTGGGCTCTGCCTGTGGTGCCAGGGCAGCCAGCCACCTGCACCCTGCCCCACAGCAAACCGAAAGCAGCTTCAGACTGGCCCTAGGCTGGCTGAAGAATTAATCTCATGTCTGTAACGCAGGTTTAAACTAAACACAGGAACACCTGTGCCTGGATTGTGCTTGGGATGACTCGCTGTGCTCAGAAGCCAGAGGGGTGACTGACCCTTTCCTGGGGTTGGAATCAGAGCCCCCCAAAATCTACCCCAGAAAGCAACAGGAGGGTGATGCTTTGGGTGAAGAACCAGCACCAAGCACCATTTCTCTGCTAAGCAGTGCCCAGCAGAGGTCCTGTTGGCTGTAGGGTTGGCTTAGGGGTGGTTGGGGTCCCACCTGGTGAGGTTGGTGCCTGGACGTGCCGCAGCGGCAGGCAGCTGGGCCGCTTGGCCTTCACCCCAGCTGCCGCCTCTCCCCGCTCCTCATCCGCATGTTTCTTGAAGGAGAAAACCTTCTTGAGGCTGGATCTCTTCTTTGGGGCCTTGCCCAGCGGTGGGGACATGCTCATGTCCCCTCCAGGTCTGCTACTCCCTTCTGGTTTGGAGCTGGGAGGAGCTTTAGCATCTCTGTCCTTCGCTTTATGAGCTGCATTTTCCTTCTGCTCCTCAGGGTTCTTCTTCAGGAGGAAATTTAAGACACTTTTGAACCAGGTACGTTGGCTTTTGCCCTGGGAAGAGTTTTTTTGGCTTTTCCTCTTGAGCTCTGGCTCCTCTTTAGGGACCTCCCCAGGAGCTTTGCTCTCATCATCCAGAGTCTCATCCAGGTCCTGGGCTTTGGGTTCGTCCTCCTGGTCCTTCCTGGGGCCGAGTTTGCCAGACGAATACTTGCAGAAGTCGCTCTCTGACCGTTGCAGCCCACTTGCCTTCCTCCCTCTCCGGTCGGCTCTCTTCCGAAGGGGTTTTTTGGCCACTGTGGAGTTTTCACAGCAGCTCAGTGAGCGGCTGACGTAGATCTCCAGCACCTTCTTGGCCCCTTGCCTGTCCAGAGAGAGGATCTTTCCCGACGGCTGCATCCCCACGTCCCACGGAGGCTTCTCTGCAGCCAGAGCCTGCATGTTGCTGCAGAAGAAAACAACATTTTCAGCCTGGTTTTGGCTCTCCCCAGGGTGCTGAACAGTCAGGTCGGGCCCCGTTTTAGCTGACGCTGGAGCCCAGGGGAGCTTTGGCTGTCCCAATCTGTTTACGTCCCCAGTCAATGATCAACCCCTTTTATGATGCTGACCTGAGCGCTCCGTACGCAGCTCATGAGGAGCTTTATGGTTCAGCTTCACTGATAAAGGAAGTGAAACTGCAAGCAAAGGGGGGAGGAGAGGAGCTGGGCACATCTCAGAGGAACATCTGTGGTATCATCCAGGAAGGGTATAAATACCACCATGGTGTATCTGCTCCATGCTACAATGCCAAACTACACACCAGGAGTACCTCCATCCCCCCCCTGCCCTGATGAATTGCACAACACAGATTTATTAGTGTCTCCTCTTGATGTATTGGCTGGTAAAAAATAACCCCACCGTTCCCCAGCAAAGCAGGGTGCTTCCAGCCCTTGGAAAAGCCAAGGCCAGTGTGGGTTCCTGTCAATACACTCAGTCACTGCTGGTATTGACTGAGCACCTTGTGATCATAGAATCATAGGGGTTGGAAGGGACCTTGAGAGCTCAGCAGGTCCAACCCCCCTGCCAAAGCAGCTCCCCAGCTCATATTGCACAGGTCGGCGTCCAGATGGGTTTTGAATGTCTCCAGAGTGATGACACAGCCCCCTCACCAGCACAGGGCTCAGAGCATGGAGCACCCAATCTCTGCCCTTCCCATCACTCTTTTCCTCTACATTTTCCATCAAAATCCAACAGGAGAAGCTACTGCTGGGAAAGCAGAGTGCTGCTCTGCTTCCGAAACCACATTCACCCTTCAGAGAACCAAACCCAAGCCAGACTTTCCCCACTGCTGAGCAGGAAGCCAGCACTGGAACCCATCACACTCCGGCGTACAAACCACCCCAGAACCAGGCATCAGCCCCCTCCCCAGTCTGGATAAGCTTCATCCAAAGGCACAAGCACACCCACCTTCCTCTGGATCAAGGAGGAGAGTTTCCCTCATCCAGGCCAGGAGCAAATCCACCCGACCACCCAGTAATAAATCATTGAATTAAATGTAATCACAGCAAAGGGATAACCCCCACCCTCCTTCCACTGACACAACATCCTCATCACCCTTCGTTGCCTCTGTTGGTATTTACCTTTCCATGGGTATTTCAGCCCTTCTGGACATAGGTAAAGACAAACTCCTTGGCCGTGGGCGCTGAGGGTTGCCAGGCTCTCCTGGGAGGTGCCTGTTTTATACCCAGGGCTGGTACCTGGCTGAGTTCAGTCCTATTTTTAGCAGCCATTCAGGTAGGAGCTCGGCCGGTGCTTCCGCCTGGCTTCCCTGCTGTCACCTCCCTCGTGGCAGAGCAACCTGCGGGCGTGAGTTTCGCTGGAGGAGAAACCAGTTTCCTTATAGCAAAAGGAGCATAAACCTCACCTGGCAGCCGGTGTGAGCGCTGCCCTTTGGCACCAGCTCACTCAGCCCCTTGGCATTTGTTTGTCGGTCGGGGTGGTTTTTCCCCCCCCCCCCCGTGGGTGTGCAGCCCTGTGTGGGGTTTTCTGGGTTGTTTTTAGAAGGAGCAGCTGGAACTTTGGCAGATAAATGGGGTTTCGCTGCAGTGAGCAGATCAGCACCCTGCCCTGTCGCATCCCAACAGCTTCCAGGAGTGGGGATGTTGTGGCTGTGGCAGGACACTGGATGCTCTGTGGTTTGATGCTGTCGGGTTGTTGTCTAATCCTGAGTATGACTGAGCTGCAGCATCTCTGAAACCCACCCTGGGGGCTTCCAACAGCCCGTGCACCCACCCTAAAACATTGACAGGGACCCACTTTGTGACCCCCACCCTTTGCACCCTCATGGCTCCCCCTCAACCTTGCCCAGGGGCAGAGCATCTCCCAGCGCCCAGCACACACAGCCCAGATCCCTGTATCCCAACATCCACACGCTCCCCCTGCACCAAACCAGCCTCCTTACACCGCAGACCCATGTGGCCCCAGGGCCATCCCGGTGCCCCTCGCCCCCTCCCGCGCGCCGCTGCCCCGCATCCCCATTGCTGTTTTGCCACCTGATGGCCACGGTTCGCACTGCAGCTCCCAGGGACGGGCTGGGTGCCGCCTGCCAGGCAGCAGCTGCCTTTGGAAAACCCTTCAGCAGGAGCCCCAGCCGAGCTGTGCCGTGTTTCTCCAGGTCTCAGCGAGGATGAAGTGTGGCCCAGGTGCCCCCCTTGGTCTCTCCCTGATGCCGTGTTCAGGTCGGGCTGGACCAGCCCCAGGTCGTTTCCTTTGTGGTTCTACAAACAGCCTGGGCTGCAACTTCCTGCACTTGGGAGAGATCCAGCCCACTGCCCTCCGTTCCTCCTGAGCCCACAGGGATCACTCAGGGTCCGGTACTGGTTCGGGATTACCTGGCGCTGTTTTTCAGCACCCTCATCCACTTCTGATCAATAATTAAACCGTCCCTCAGGAGCTCCGTGCTGATCACTCGCATGTGACCACAGCGTCCTGCCATAAGCAGGTCAGTTCCAGCAGGTGAGGAGGAGTCTCACAACCAGTTCCAGTTGTTTTGGGTTGTTTTGAACTCTGCAGCATCCATATAACAAACCCCCCACATTCATTCTGACCACAGGGCATAGTTTGGTCATCTCCAGCTTGGGGACCTTGCTACTGGAGAGCATCCAAGGCTGAATCCAAACACTGTCTCTGCTCATGGAGGACTTCTCGTCTGGAATTGGGAATGGGCACTGAGATGTGGCCCCTCACAGGCTTTCCTTGTTTGTAGCAGTGTTTCTGGACACAGCCTGAAGATGTGACACCCACAGTGACACCTGGGAAAATCTTGATCTGAATTGTGAATCCGGGTTCAGACCTTTACCCAGGCTCAGACCCCTTCTGGGATTTGGGACATGCTCAGACTCAATGGGAGAGGGGCAGAAGAAAAAGATGCTTGCAAGGGACCTGAGCCAAACCAAAAGCCCATTATCAGAGCTGGGGGAAGATTCTGCATCCAAAACTTGTCTGCTTTTCTCATCCTTACTGGGAGACAGAGAGGAAGCTGGCTGGAAAGGCAGTGGTGTGGAGGGAACACACAACATCAAGGTTGGTATCTTCAGGCCAGCAACGCTGGAGGGAAAAGCAGAACTAAAAGCAGAACCACAGGGGCTCACTCACTCATTTACAGGAACTTGCTCATGAGGGTGGAAGAAGAACAAGGGAGAGGGATTTCCCACCCGGAGCTGTGGGGCTGAGGAGCCCCAGCCCTGCAGAGGGGGCTGGTTTGGCTAGCCAAAGCCACAGCCAGCCCAGCTGGGTGTCAGAGGCGGTTGTTGTGTTTTAAGTGGACCACAAAGGTCCCTTCCAGCCAACACCAGCCGCCCAGGCACAAAACTATCTGCAGTTTCAGATCTGACCCAGCACAGGGATGCTGAGGGCACCCACTGCTCCCTGTGCCAGCCGCAGAGGAAACCCCTTGTCCCAGTTGTGTGGAGCCTCTGATCCAAGAGGGTGGTGGGCACCAGCCCCCAAAGCAAATCCTCTTTCCCCCCAGGCTTGGGACTGACTCTAGCAGCTTCCCTCAGCAGATGAGACACGTGAGATGCACACTCACCTCTGCTGCCCCACGCACCACCCGAGCTGGGGCTGCTGAAGCTGGATGGACAATCACCTCCAGGGCACGAAGCACCCACAGACCGTGGGGAAAGCCCAGATGGGGCACCTGTCTGCGTGGCACCGCCCCTGGCCTCCAGCCATGGCTGCTGTGTGCTGTCCCTCCCCACACCCCCACACCAAACACCCCGGCGCGAGCGGCGGTTACTCGGCTGTTTGCTGAGCGGGATGGGTCCCCATCCTCCTTCCAGACAAGCAGCAGGTTTGCAGCCTTCCCGGCTCTGTTTACTGCAGGGAACGGGGACACACCGCCCCAGGAAGGACACGAGGGCTCCCTGGGAGCATGGGAAGGGCTCATCTTTGCAGCCCATCCTCAGAAACGTGGCCTTTCTTCACCCTCCCAGCTCCCTCCCAGGCTGAGACAGCACCAGGGGGTGTTGAGTGCTTCTGGCTGCTTCCCAACCAGGAGGGGAAATCCCCATCCAAGTCCAACACAGTCCTTAGTCACTGCAGGAAAAACAGGTGAAGAGAGGTGAAGAGAAGGTATCTCAGGCTCCCTGGGAGTGCAGCACAAGCACCGTGGTCACTGACTGTCACCTGCACCACCCAACCAAACCAGCCAGGCTGGAGAAGCCATGGGATGCTCAGGACTCATCAGGGCTGTTTCTACAGCAGGGATGAGTTGTTAGAAGGTGAGGAAACATGCACCCATGGGTGTGTATCCCAAGAGCGACACAGGGCCAGTTGCAGAGGGAGGATGTCCAGTTTCCCACCAAGGCTGATCCTCTGGGCTCTGCAGGGCTTACACTGTGTGACAGCCTGCTGGATGCTGTCTGGGTGCTTCACTGCACCTTCCTGCTACAGTCCATTGCCAGGCTGGGTGCTCGCTGACATCCAGCCCCTCTCCCAGCAGAGATTACAGCCTCCCTCCCCAGCTAGGGCCTCCCAAGGGCTGGGATGCTGTCCTCACTTACCCCACTGGAGCTTCTCCTTCCTTTCTCCCCCGTTGCTTGACTTGCCAAGCCCTTGTGGTTTGCCATCAAGCTGGTGATTTCTGCTGGAAGTGAAACCTCTCAGCCAGTGTTTCTGGAGATGCCCCACTGCTGCCAACCAGCCACATGTCCCACCACTGCTCCTTGCTGGCCACAGCATCTCCAGGCTCCAGTCAAAGGGTGTAAGGTGGGTTTGGAGGAGCAACGTTGGTTACAGTGAGGGGAACTGTGGTTTCAGGGTGGCAACGATCAGTTTGGGTGGAAACCTCAGTCACCAACCCTTGGCAAAGCTTCTCACAGGACAGACAGTTCCCAGACCCCTTCCCAGCACAGCTGCCCAGTGCAGCCAGGAGACAGCAGCTCGGGCTTGGGAAAGGATCCAGAGCCAAGAGAGGAGGCAGCAGGAGAACTTCTGCAGTGGTGGGAAACTGAGGATGGAAGGAACTCACCTCTTCCCATCAGCTGTGGTACAACACTCCCCTTCCCAGCCTTCATCTGTGCTGGTCCAGGTATCTACAGAGCACCGTGTCTTTGCACCACGTTCCCCCATCTGCTGAGCATCTCTGGTGGGGGGACAAGACCCAGGTACCCACAGGAGCTGGTTTAAGCAAGGAAGGCTTGGATTTTTCCAGAGTCACCCCTTCAATTAGCAAGAGGTGGGATTTTCAACCACACACAGCCACAGGACTTTTATTTCCTCAACAAAAAGCAGCCTGAAAATACTGACAGGTAAGTTTTAGATCTAAAATAATCCCCACCAAACCCACAGGTTGTTTCTTCTGCCTCTCACCTGGATGCTCCTGGGGTGGCTGGAATTCCTGCTGTGGGCTTAAAGCACAGAGCTGTGGGTGTGATGAGGAGTGGGCTCACATTCCTTACCAGCTTGCTTTCTTTTCACATTATTTATTCAACTAAGGACAAAAAGCATTAAATGGAGGGAAAGAAGTTAACCTGAAGCCCAGCTCAGGGCACCTGTGCAGCCTGGAGCTGCAGCCAGGCCTGATCCAGGCAGATACTTGGGGATATTCCCACCCTGCATCCCAGGAGGAGACAGGGAGTTTGTAGAGTATCTGCAGCCTGGGTCTGTTCTCAGGTGGGGGGAGCAGCTCAGGCTCAGAGCAGCGTGTTCCCACTCAGGGCCCCTGCTCTCTGCAGAAGCATCTCCAGAGATGCTCGACCAGGAGGACACACACTGGTGCCCTGGCTCAGCACCCCTGGCTCAGCACCCCTGGCTGTAAGGACAGACCAGTCTTTACCAGCAGGTTTGGACCTTACAAACATCACCATTCACAGAGCCAAACCACCACGCTCCCTCCCTGAGGACAGAAGAGCAGCAAGCAGAAGACCAGCCCAGATGTTCACGGCGCTTTGGGGGCTTCTGGGTGTGTTTTGCTAATGAAGCCTCAGAGGTGGCACAGCTTTGGCTCAAGGCAGGTTTTGAAATCCAGGACCAGCTCTCTGGCCTCTGTCCAGGAGATGCAGGAGACTCTGGCACTTCCCAGAGGAGCACAACTCTGTCTGTGATGCACTGTGACCGCCACCTCCAGGCACCTCCTACGGCGAAGCCTCCAGTGAGTCCTCTTTCAAATCCTCATGGTCCTCGTTCTCCAGCTGCTCCAGCTTGCTGGACTTCTCATGGATGATCTCCCCAGGAGTCTTCAAAAACCTGCAGTACATTTTTTTAATGGCTCTAAGGACAGGCCCAGTGCCAGCCCCAAAGCAGGCTGTGGATGCTGGAGCCCTTGCCCTCACCAGCTGAGCTCTGCAGCGTGCAGCAGAGGGTATCTGCCAGCCCTGAGCTTAGCTGAGGGTCCCAGCTCTTGCTTTGCATCCAGGATGCACCAAGCCTGAGGAGACAAAGCTCAGGACTTATCAGCCCAGAGCAGGCACTTTAAGTCCAAACTAGTCCCAGGGAAGCAGCCAGTGCAGAAAACAGGAGGCTCCTCATTTCTTTCAACCCCTTTCTTTGTCTGGAGGTGAACTTCAGACCTGGTGTCACTGGGGAACAGGAGGGACCTGTCCACTTGGCTGGGCTTGGGGACATTTCCTCCAGCACCAGCTGGACTCCATGAAGGAGAGTGGAAGGATGCTGGCCCCGGGGCAGGGTGCTGGAGCCCAAGTATCCCAGCTCCTGGCTTGCACAGGACAGAGCCTGGTGTTGCATTTACAGCCTCTCATGTCCCTTACCTGTCCCATGTTCCCATACCTTATCCCAACATATGGCAAAGGCACTGCAACTTCAGCTCAGGCTGGACCATAAAGGATTCAGCCAGATGCCAACATCTGGAGCCCACCACCTTCCCCTGCCCACCCACAGCTCCTTTCTCCCATCTTCTTCATCTCACCTGAACAAGAGCTTCTGCCCTGGCTCCTTTTTGATGATGTTGAGTTTGTAGTAATGTCTGAGTGCTCTGGACATCTTCTCATATGTCATGTTCATCCGGTTCTGGAAGAAGAGGAGAACTGAGGGGTGGTGGAGCCACCAACACCCGGGTTGGGTCTGTCTGCAGGGGGACCCACGTGTGGGATGTCCACAGTGGCTCCTGGGCATCGCAGGAGGGATGGGTTTGTTCTCAACCTCCTGTACCTTGTGGTTGCCCCAGAGCTGGGCAAGCCCGTTCGGGTTCACGACCCGGAAGACCTTGGCTTCCTTGTCCTCCCACTTGATGTAGGGCTCGTAGCGGCTGTCAGAGAGGAGCTGGTACACATAATCCCACAGTAACCTGCAGTCTGAACACCGGGGGGAGAAGAAACAGTCACAAACCTCCCCCTAAGGCACCTAAACCCCAGCGAGGGCTGCTCAGCACCAGGATTGCCCGTGGCAGCAGGGGTGACGCACGTAAGAAGAGCCCAGAGCTCGTGGCCAGCACGGCTGTCGCCACATCTCAAAGCACTAGTGGGGAACTACGATTTCCCAAGTGGGGAAACTGAGGCAGGGAAGCACACATGGATATGGCAACCTTGTGTAGATCCAGGCCTGGAGGTTGGTGGCCCTGCCTGTAGCAGGGGGGTTGGAATTCTATGATCCTTGGGGTCCCTTCCAACCCAGACCAGGCTGGGATTCTATGTGGAATAAATAGAGGGGGGGACAGATGGGCAGACAGGAAACAGCATCCTTTTATTACCCAGATGAACCTGGCTATAAATTCATCTTCACCTGCAATTTTCCCATCTGCTGGGGCTGGCAGGGCTGTAGGAAAAGAGCAGCCAGTCCCTGGCCTGCAGCTGCCCTCGGAGCTGTGATGGGAGAGGTTCAGCGGCTCCGCGTGGCTGCGGGACACGGGCTGCTCAGCACGACCCAGGCAGGAGGAAACAGCAGCTGGGGCAGCCTCAGCACCACTGTCTGTCCCTGGAAAAATATAATAATGAAGTCTCTGGTGTGTTATGGCAGGTCCCAGGGGAGCTTCCATGAGGAAGGACAGCCCAGGGTGGTCATCAGCCCTAGTGCCAGCCCAGGCAGAGAAGGCAAGCCCAGGGTTTTCTTAGAACAAGAGCAGCAGAAGGTCCAGGAGAGGTCAGAGAAGATGCCAACTTGGGTGAGGGTCAGATACAGAAGAGAAACTGGAATGTAACACCCCAGAGTACAGGCACACCCTTGTAAACTGTGGGGGCTTGAGATGCTCAGCACCCTACACAAGAGCCAGCAGAAGAACTCAGGGAAGCACTCCCAGATCCACCTCAGTGCAATGACACCAACCCCATCCTTAACTCCTACCTAAGCCCCCTGAGACCACTAACAAGCCCTGCTGGTCCTGACCAGCCTCCCCTGGGACCTCTCCCCACCCCGCTCTCCCTGATCCAGGTCTCAGCTTGCAGACACACTTCCTGGTGTGTATCCTAGCCTGGCCTTAGCTTGTCCTGGTCACTGTGGACCCACCTGATGCTCTCTAGATCTCATCCTGACCAGCCCTGCTTCATCACTACAAACTCCCTTGATGACTTTGGTGGAGCTGGACTCCATCTCCAGGACTGTGCTGCTTGCCTTGCTCAGGTAGTGTGGGATGGGTTCAGCTGGCTGAGCTTCCAACCCCAGATCCGTGCAACCGACAGCAGCTGAGGGCAGGTTCTGCTTGATGGACAGCTGCCATTCTCCATCATACCTTCCTTTGTGGTCCTGGCTTCCCTGAAGGGTGAGCTGAGCAAAGGGCTGCACACCAGAGCTCTTCTCTGAGTCTTTATGTACTGGAGTATTTCATACAACACATCACCTGCAGGGAAGGGAAGTCTGCTCAGATCAGGCTGTATTACAGCCCAGACTCTCTCAAGCTGATGTTGCTGCTGAAATTTCTGGGCTACAAAGGAAGAGGCTGTCCCCATCCCAGAGCACCTGCAGTCCAGGTGGGCTAAAGGAAGGAAGAAGGCTGTCCTTGCCTCCAGCACCCAACTGCCCAAGCAGGGCTAAAGCCTGGTCTGCTGGGGCCCATCCAGCCCCTCTCTGCAGACCACAGCTCGGGCTGTACTTGGATGGTCCTCAGAAACACCCTTGAGCTGGTCTAACCTGAGCTGGGCGCTCGGTGTCTGAAGTCATCCTTGGTGAGGATGCAGAGGGCTTTGCCGTTCATTTCAAACTTGCTCTCGTCCGTGTGCCGAAGGGAATACTCCTCCTCAGCCCATCTCAGCCAGTGGATCACGTCGTCCTTGCTCCACAGGGAGGGCTGGATTCCTGAAACCAGGGGCAGCCTCTGAAACTACTCAGTCTCCAGTCTTCAAAACTGCTGAGGGGCAGGGCAGGGTACTGGTCTTCTCCATCACCAAACTCTCCCTCTACATTAAGTTCTCTCAGAGAAAATGAACCCTGATGACAGGTCAGCCTGGTACCCCTGTCTTGTTCAGCATCTACTCACTCAGCCTGCCTGGAAGCTGGAAGATCTCCCCATCTCTGCTGGGTGTGTGTCCGTCCTGGGACAGGGCTGGTAACAAAGCTGTGACGACGGGGCTGGAAGAGCTGACTGCCACTTTACCCTGGGCAAAAAGAGATCAGACACATGAGTGAGGGGAAAATTCCCAACTCCCATCCTGCCTGTGCTTTGGAGACGCCTCTGGGAGTGGGTTATCCACCCCCACTGCCCCACGGCTGCAGGGAAGTAGAAGCTGGAGCTCTGACTTCCTGCAGGACCCTCAGGTGCCCGTTGGATGCCCAAGGGTTTGGGCCAGCACTTCAGTTCTTTGGAGCAGTGAAAACACAGCTGGCAACACCACTTGGGTGTTTGCCTTAAAAACACTGTCAGAAGAGACTCAACTTCCCAGTGCCCATCTGGCTGGGACTGGAAATAGCCACCCCCCCCATTGAGGGAGACCTCCACTCATCTTCTTCTCCTGCCAGTAAGTCCGAGTCCCTCCAGAATTACTCTTCCCTCTCATTAAGGAGCCCAAACATATCTAGATATGCAGATATATATCTATAGTCACACTATAGATATCTAGATAGACATATATAGATAGCTATATATATATATATATATCTTGTCACACTGTAGTCACATACAGATCTAGATAGCTATAGTCTATATCTATAGATATCTAGATATCTCTATCTAGATATAGATATATTTGGGCTATCTATAGTCTATATATCTATAGATATAGACTAGATATCTATTTATATAGAGAGATCTATATATACGTATCTAGAAATCTAGATATTCACTTCTATATATCTGGATATCCATATATAGAGAGATATCCATAGCCTCTATCTGTAGATATATCTAGATATCTATAGTCTGACTATAGATACCTAGATATATATGTAGATATAGATATCTAGATATACACATCTATATCATCACACTATAGTCACACTATAGATAGTCACATATAGGTATCTATAGTCTATATCTACAGATATCTATAGTGTGACTATAGTGTGACTATACAGACTATAGATATATATAATATATATAGATATTGAGATATATAGAGATCGCTAGATATGTATCTAGAGATCTAGATATTTGCCTCTATATATATAGATATCCATATCTAGATATCTAGATATCTGTAGTCTATATCTAGATATATAGATATATATATAGTCACACTAGATAGATAAGTAGGTAGATAGATAGATAGATGGATAGATAGATAGATGGATAGATAGATGGATGGATAGATGGATGGATAGATGGATGGGTGGATGGATGGATAGATGGATAGATGGATGGATAGATGGATAGATGGATGGATAGATGGATGGATAGATGGATGGATAGATGGATAGATAGATAGATAGATAGATAGATAGATAGATAGATAGATAGATAGATAGATAGATGGTGTGGCTACAATCACACTATTTATTAGGGTTTTATCTTCAATGGGATGAGTGGTATTTGTCTGGGGGTGTAAGGGATGCTGGCCGGCTCGGGGGTTGACAGGTGGTACCACGGTGGGGGGCAAACAGAGACACCCCGGGATAAACCCAGCCCGAGCCGGGACCAGGCTCGGCAGCGACGCGACCGGCCTGGCGGGTTCGTCTTCAGCTCCGGGAAAAATAAAAGCGAAAGAGATCCGAGGCGTGTGGTGCCCAAAACCCCCCCCCGCGAGCTGCCGGGGGCTGCCTGGGTGCCGCTCCTACCGGGACAGCCACCGGACAACCGGCCTTCTCCCGGAGTGTGTCACGTCGCGTCGTTCCGACCGGGGGTTTTCTCCTCCCCGCTCTCACGCCCGTGGCCGGGACGGTGTCTCCTGGCTTCAGGAGGAAACGGGGTGCTTTTTTTTGGGGGGAAAAGCCAGAAAAGGGGGTGCGCGAGCAGCTTTCGGCTCGGAGCCAAACTGGGGGATGCAGCTCCCCCCCCCCCGCCCCCCGGGCGCCGTGAGACCGGCTGGAGGGGGATGGAGGGGAGGGGGGAGCCCCCCCGGGACATCAAGCTGCAGCCCCGAAATGGGGGGGGGGGGGGGGGCCTCTTACCTGCATGGCCGGTGGCGGTGGGCGGCCGCTGCCCCGGTGCCCGGCGCGGGTGGGTCCCGTCCCTGCGGCTGCTGCGGCTCCGGCGCGATCCTTCCGGGAAACGAAATCGAAACGAGCCGCAGCCCCGGGAGGCAGGAGAGCGGCGCGGGGCGGAGGTGGCGGGGCGGGGGGGGGTGGGGGTGAGGGGGGGGACACACGACGCAGCTCCACGGGCCGTGTCACCCCCTCTCGCCTCCCGGTGCCGTTGCCCTGCGTCCCCTCCGCCACGACCACTGCCACCACCACCTCCGCCGGGACCGGCACCGGGACAGCGCCGGATGCCCCATCCCGCCCGGGCTTCCCTGTATCCCCGGGGATCCCCGTTCTCCCGGGGGTCCCGCTGTCCCTCCTGGGCAGGGCGGCGGGGGGGGGACACGCGCTGCCGGAGCGGGGCGGAGGGGTCCCGGGACGCGCTGGGGGCGGGGGGCGGCAGCTCGCATGTTTATCCCCCTTTATCCCGGTTTCTCCACCGGGCACGGCCGGGACGGGCCGGCGCTGCTACCAGCGGGGCCAGGCAGGGCCGGGAGCGGCGGGGGGGGACCCCGGCGAGACGGGGAGCGGAGCGGAGCGACCCCCGCGCAGCCCCCCGCACGCACCGAGCCCCCCGCGCGCACCGGCGCGCCAACGCTCCGCCCCCCCCCAGCAGCCGCCGTTCCCTCAGCCCCCCCATTGGCCAAGCGGCTCGGAGGACGGGACCAATCGGGTAGCGGCGGCGGCGGGGCGGGGCTTAGCGGCGGGACTCCGCCCTCCGCCCGCCTAAGGGAGCGGCCTCGGCGGGGACGCGGTGAGTGAGGCCTGAGGGCTCCTGGGGGCCTTTCCCTGCGCTTCTTGGGGCCTGGGGGGGGGCTTGTCTGGGTCTCTGCGGCGCTGGGAGTGGGTCTGGGGTCCTTCCCGGCTCGCTGCGAGGCTTGGGGGGGCTTCTTGGGCCTTCCCGGCCTTCTCCGTGCTGTGAGGGGGCCTCGTTCGCTGGGCGCTCTGGGGAAAGGCGGGGCGCTCGGGAGAGGCCTCCCCGGCCCCCGCGGGCGCTGAGGGGGATGCCTGGGGGGTTCAGGTGGGCTCCGCTCTGGACGGGCTTTGGGGGGCGCCTGTGGGGCGGTGTCCGCCTTTCTGGGGGTCTGGGGGTGCCTCCCTCTGCCCGCTGGCTCCTTGGAGAACCAGGGGCCCTGCGGAGAGGGGGTTCGGGGCCTGTTTGGCTCAGGGCCGGGGCTGCTGTCCCTGGGGCCGGGGCTGCATCTTTGGCCTGTTCCCTCTTTCCCCGGCACTGCGTGGGAGGCCTCGGGGCCTGAGCTGTGCCCAGTGCCCTTTGGTGAGGCTGCTGCTTGTCACCAGCAGGAAACACCCCACTCTGAGGATGCTGGTTGGTCGTGCCGCCCTCCTACGCGTGTTCTGCGGGTGTGAGCTGGTGCACTGTGAACCGGGTTTTTAGCCTTGAGTCTGCCTGCCCTCTTCTCCCTCCTTTCTGGCCCCACTGTGCTTTGAAAGGGATCTGGAGTTCCCAAGGGCTGTTTCCCTCAAGGGATGCAGTAGGCGAGACCTCAGCCTGCCTCTGCTCGCAGGCACCATTTTGTGTCCTGACTTCCCCTGTCTCTGCTGCTCTCTCCCTGCTGCCTTCTCAGTGACCTTAGGCCCTTCAGGGAAGGGGTAATAATAATGCTAAGAGTCTTGGGCACAACCCTAGGAGGCTGAGATCACACCTCTGGAAGGAGAATGCTTTGAATTACTCTGCCAGGGTTGCTGCAAGCACAAATCCTTGTAGGATACCAGTAGGGTATGGCTTTGAGGCAGCAGATTCACCTGTGTTCCCTCTGTGTGCCTTATCCTCCCTGCAAAGTCACGCTCATTCCCGCTGGTGTTAGCAGCAGTCACGAGCTGTTAATCAGAAGGAGGTTGTGTCTGAGGAATCAAGAGAAAGGCTCAGCTCTCCCTTTTGAGGTGTGTCCTTGTTTACCCCCCTGTGCCCAGACTGTGAGGCTGCGCTGCTGACAGTCACATGGACTGAAGGGTTATAAATACTTCTGCCCTCGGTTCATAGAAGCATTTTTCAGTGATGTAAGCATCAAAACAATTAATTACTCGCCTCAAAAACTGTGGGTGAGTCTGTGAGTAAAGCTTCTTGTGAAGAGTTGTTATTCTTCAGGCTGGGCTTCCACGTGCCGTTATTGCAGTGGAGCAGTTTTGCTCAGGGAGTCATCACCCTTTACTAAAATAAATAAGCTGTCACTGTTTCCAGTCTCTGCATACTCGTGTCAAACTGAAATGTGCTTTTTACAAAGCAGCTGCTTGTGCTGGTGCAATTGTCTGTGTTTCCTGTAAGGGCATCCAGACCAGAGGCTCTGCTGTCGCTGAGCTTATGGTTGAAGTGGAGCTGTTTATGTAAACTAAGTGAAACCTGAAGTGAAACCTCTACAAAAGACTGTGTCCAGACTTATTTCAGCCTATCTTACAGCAATTAAAAACATGTTGGAATAAATTAGGCTTTCATGGAAATAAGTGTGTGCCAGGTTAGCTAAACTGGTGTTTGCTTTAAGGTAAACTTATTTGCAGCTCATGAAGTACTACTTAATCTCAGTACTATCTCTTGCTGCTAGTGTTGTCAGGGATGAGTTTTCTGTTTGATTTGGGCTTAAAAAGAGTGATCTTTCTGGTAGGAATTAATCACACTGTTTATTTTTGGGGGGGAGCTTTCTGTTTGGTAGTTACTCTGTGTAAAGTTGAGTGAACTTCAGTTAGTGCAGTCAAGCTGCAGGTGTCTGCCTGGAAGAAGCTGTAGTCAAAAGGACCAAGCTGGTTTTTTATATATATATTTATATGTCCTGTTCAACAGCAGTGAGAAACAAGCTTTAGCAAAGGCATTTGAGCTGTTTCATGTAGAGTGAATGTACCTACAGGCAGGGAAAGTGGTTGGGGTTTGTTGGGGGGTTTTGTTGGGTTGTTTTGGGTTTTGTTCTGTAAAGGTTTTCTGACAGTTACTTGAGTAAAAGGCAAGACAATAATTCCACAGCCTCAGAAACAGGGAGTCTCATCACTGGTGCTGACAGAAAGGTGTCATCAAAGACACACCTGAATGTGAATTCAGGTTTGTTGGATGTGTTGGGTATAAAACTCCTTGGTGTTACACTCTACTCTTCTGTGCTCCAGAGGCAGCCTTACCTGAGCTATACACAGCAGTAATCATTATTTCCTTCCCTAAAGTATTTTTAACCATTGGAATTGAGAAACCCTCTTCCTTGAGCTGTTTTGGTCCCAACTCTGATTTTGCCTCAGTCTCCTTGAGGTGATTCAGCATGTTCAGTCTTGCCTTCTCCAAATCCAAGAGGTTTCATAACCACTCTCCTCCTGCCTTCTCAGGATATTGTAACCTGTGTTTGTGTGGTGATCCAGCCTGTCCTTACAGGTCATGAGGAGCCAGAATCACATCTGGATTTATTAGTTGATGCTTTCAGCAAAGAGTTTGGGGTGTGTTTGGATGTGTTTGTCACTCAACCTCATCTACCCTGTACCCAGGACAGGCAGACCAGCGTTTAGCCCACAGTAGAGCAGCACAGTCAAAAGCAGCAGAGTGTAATATTATTTAAAAGCAGTGCTATTAACTCCACTTGAAACACCTGAAAACCCCTAAGTAGAAAATTTGGGTGTGGAGAAAGGTAAACAACACTTCACCCTTTGTAATGTATTTGCCATAAGCCTTCAGTGCTGTGCAGCAATTAACACCACCTTTGTCCTCTTTTGGCAGAAGCTGGGATCACAAAGGGATCTTGGCCAAGCAGCAGGTGGTAGTGGCTCTGTATTAATAATTGCATCACAAAGTTGCAGTCCTGTTAGGAAAGTCACTGTGTGAGGACAGGCAGACTCAGCAGCCAAGTAACTTCTGAAAGGAGGCTTGCAGAGCTGAAATGGCACGTACCTGTGCAGTCTGTGTTCTCTCCAAAGCCAGTGTTGGAATTCTTCCTCCTGCTAGAAAGGTAAAATCTTATTTGAGGAGTGCAAAGTGAGCCTAAAATTTTAGCTTGGGAGCAGACTCTGGGACTGCTGTGTTCTGCTTAGAGATCCCAGAGGAGTGAGTAGATAATGAGCTCTTTCTTTACAGGAAAAATGCTGAATTGGTGCCTGCTGATAAAGGCCACTTCAGCTGTCTAAAGGATCTCCTGATTTTTTAATGAACTGCTTAATAGAAAGTAAATTTAGCTAGAGGTTCAGTTCATTAGAGGGTAATTTAACCCTTATCCAGGGAAACAGCATAATAAATACTTTTTTGGGGGGGGAGGGAGTCTGTAATAGGAGGGCAGAGATGAGGAATGTGTCCTGTCATCTCAGGTCTAGAAATAGTGGGGGAGACTTATTACCAAGACATTGTTAGCAAGTACCTACAGAACTGGGGACTGGAATTCCTCTGCAGCAAACTGGTGCCCAAACTAGGCTGGGTGGTAACGTGGCAGAACCACAGAGGCAGAACAAAGTGGGCTTTCCCATGGGTGTGTTTCAGGAGTCTATTACAGGGAGATAATTACAGATGCTGGATGTAACTGGGACCTGCCTTCCCTGTGGCTCGCTTCATCAGCTGTTTCTCCTCCTGCCTCTTGTTCAGGTTTGTGATGTGTCCTCTGACCTGAGCACAGACTGTATGCTGGCCTGTGTGTTTCTCAGCTCAGCTTGTCTGGGAGCACAGCCCTGAATTTCAGATATAAAATCAGTAAAATCAATGGCTGTTGGTCTTAGAGGGGGCATTGACCACAGGCTGTAATCACTGAAGTTCAACAGCCAGTAATTTTGTCTGTGATAGCAGGGATTGTTCTTTCCCTGGGTTTTGCCCTCAGAACAACCTCAAATTTGTTATGTGCAGCTATTAAAAATGGTGTTGATCCACTGATTGCTCCCAAGTGTGGCATCAGCTTTGCTGCTGAACACAGAAATACACTCATAGTGTAAATGGGAACAGGTCACAGGTATCCCCCTGTCAGAGTGACTGGAAAACTAGTCAGCAGCTTACTCTGAGAATACAAAACTGCCAGGGATCCAATACTGGGATAGTCACAAGAAGCAAAAAACCAGGGCTGAGGGAACTTGAACAGAGATAGAGAAATGAGAGCACAGCTGTGTGTCAGGCTTGCCTTTGCAATTTGTGGACAAATAATATAGATTAAAATGGGTTAGTCATGCTTTCAGGGGCACAGGCACATGTTGGAAGAACAGGGAAATAAATGTAACTAATAACTAGCTCTCCTGACCCATATGTTGGGATGTAGTAGTTTAGTCCATCGAATTTGAGACTTCTCAGAAGGAAGTAGAGCTTGGCAGCCACAAAGATAACACAACTGGACCTTGTGCTTATCACAACAGAGTGGTGCAGACGTGCAAGTCCTGTGGCAGCAGCAGAGATGGTGTATAGTCATTAGAGATTGCTGCTGCCTGGTAATGCTGCTTGTGTGTGAGGTTTGGGCAACATAGCTTTGCAAAACAGGCTAGGCAGGCAAAAATAGTGAGGCTGTGTTTAATAAAATGAAGGCTTTCCTCAGTAAAAAGTAATTCTGGGTCTAGAAAGTGTAGTCAGGTCTCTTGGAGCCCAACCCCAGGGCTCACTTTGCTGGGGCACCAGAAGGTGATGCTGCCTGAAACTAATCTGTGAGTCCACCTGTAGGATGTCCTGCTAATGGTCTGGTTTAAGCATGTGCCTCAACTCTAGTGAATTTTTTCTCAGTTTAATGATCACTGATGGCATTTCTCTCTATTTTATAACTTGGATGACTGTAGGTCTCATTGGGGTGTCTGGTAGCTTGGAGAAACTGGAGTGAAAGGTCCACAAAGGAATGAAGAAGGCAGGAAGAGAAACTGTTCCCAGCCACTGAGTTGCAGCAGCAAGGTTTGGAGTAGCACTGGAAGGTAGCAGAGTGGATTTTACAAGTCTTCCAGTTCATATGCAGTTAATATCATCTGCTAGTTAATCATAACTGCAACAAATAAGAGAGGAAAACAGAGTAAGGAAGCTGTAACCCTTGTGAAAGCTGACTAATTTCTTCTTCCTCTGGGTGAGTGGATTAACAATCCTGCTGTTACATAATCTCTAGTGACAGGAAAGGTTACATCTGCCTGGAATGTTATCTGCTGTAGCAGTTAGTTATGAATGATTCCCCTAATCCATTGACATAAACGTGCTGGCAGACACTTCCAAACCTCCTTGTCACCTAAGGCTTTTTGAGAGCACTGCTCTTTGTCAGGTGTCAGTAACTGGTCCCGGCTCAGGAGATGGGAGGGTAAAATGGCAAAGGGCTTTTTCCTAAGACTGTATTTGTAGAAGACTCTACTGCATGTATGAGGTAAGGAGTCTTTGGAGGTTTTCAAAAACCTTGCCTTATTCCTTGTAGCTTTGTTTGGGAGCCTAGCTAAGGATCAGAAGAGAAATACAGATTGTTAGAAATTCAGGAAAGGCTGATCTGCTGTTACAATTTGCTTTATTAAATCTATGGAGTTTAATATACATGAGCACAATCTTTTTTTTTTTTTTCTTCTACAGGACCTACTAAGTTATTTCCTTTCAGAGACCAAGTTGCAAATATGAAAAATCATAAGATTACTCAGTGATCTTCAAATCAGGATCAGTCAGGTATATTTGTGAAATGGTTTTTTTCTAACATAAAGCACCTCAAAATCTTAAGGTTTTGTTAATTTCCACAGCTTTCTGATACCCACTGTAAGAATGGATATCTTAGCTAGTGCTTGAGTCATTTTTGGACTGGGCAGGTTTCAGCTTTCCCCCTTAATGCTGTTTATTACCTGGATTAAGCTCTGTTCCACAGCAATTTAAAACCTTCACTTCAAGTCTGATCAAAAGCCATTAATTTGGATGCTGCACTAATGGAGAAAAATACTGATCATGTGTATTTCTTGGGCATGTGTGAGCAGCAGGTGGGAGAGGAGCAGTCTCACCATCCCCCCCATTTTGGATCCTATAGGGGGGTCTGAGCATGTGTGTGTCCCCCTCTCCCTGCAGCAGCCTGTCCATTTCCAGATGTACAGGAGAGGCTGTGGTCAGACGTGCTGTTCTGGCTGCTGCTGAGTGATTCAAACAGGTTGCTGTGACTCAGTTTTGCATCATTACCCCCCAGCTGCTGGGGATGATCATCCCCTGGCAGGGCTGTGTGGTGTAGCTCTCTTGGAAGGACCTGAATGAGTGATGGATGTTGAGGAAACACGTTCTGTGCAGTTTGGAGAAGCAGTGATACCCAGTTGGGTTGAGATGGTTAGCTTTCAGTGTGCTGTGCAGGATGCTGGAGGGAAGTCAGGCTAGTGATGTGGCTACCCAGAGCTGGCTGAGCAAGGGGGAAACTGCATTTCTGTTTACTGATAATTAAAAAGCTGTGGAGAGCTTAGTGCATTAGGACTGTGCTGTGTTTAAATGGTACCCTGCCAAACATCCCTATTACAAAATGTTCTCTGCCAAGATAATGGGGTGAGCCTCTCCTTTTAAAAGCTCCTTTGGAAACTCTTGATTGTTTTCAGAAAATTAGTTAATATGCTGTGGCATCTGTGCCTGTCTTCACTTTCTGCTGTGAAGTCATTCCTAGACCGTTGTGAAGGTGGTGTGGACAGCTATGGGAAATGCCATTTCACCACTCTGGGATTGTTGCATTTCTGAGAGGTGAAGCTATTATTAATGCAGAAAACAGACTTCTCCAGTCTCTCACCCTGTGCTGCAGATACTTAATGCTATCTTTAATTAGGAGACTGTCACAGCTGAATTAAAAATAACAATTCAGAACAAAGCCTCCTGTGAACTTAGGCCAGCCAGATTGACAGCTGTGAGACTTAAAGCTTTTACTTATCCCCAGAGCAGCTGGAGCCCTGACAATGAGCACACCAGCATCCTCATGCTGCCCTGTCAGTGTCCCACAGACTGTGCTGGAAGAAGTGTTTCCCCACTGGTGTGGAGTGTGCTGAGACTTCTGCCCATGTGAGTCTTGGTCCAGGTTTACCACTGAGAGGTTCACTTAGTGCTGGTGGTTTCTTCTAAGTGCCTACCTGACAGCCAGGTTGCAAACAGCAAACTCCTTTCATGGAGTCCACCTTAAGAGCTCTAAAATGTCATGGTTTTGGTCACCTCTCATTGGGATTGACTTGAAATCCTAGGGTAAAGAGAGCTGCTTTGTACATTAATAGACCCTATAATTAGCAGCCTCTGCAGTAAGACCTATCATCTTAAGGATTCATTAAAATCATGCCTAAGCTCTGCTAGAGGAATATGCTACTTTATTTGTGAATCTCTTGGATTATTCAGCAGAGGAGCTGAATGTTCCTCACAAGGACAAACTTTGAAGACCGTTTCCTTGAAACAAACACACTTTTAAAATCCTTGCCTTTCTTTTGCTTGTTGTCTTTGAGAGAAACACTCACAAAGCCAGCAGCAATTTTTCCTTGGGGATTGATGGGTGGGTTGCTTGTCACACGAGCTGGAGTGGACTGTTCTAGAATACACTTCAATTTTAGAACTTTCCACTTCCAAGAGCGAGCTTATTCCGTGCCCAAATGGGCACCTTTCCTCTGCACCAACACCTCATTATGTGTATTGAAATAGGTATCTCTGCTTTTTCAATTCCTTATTTTTCTTGGTGGCATTTTCCCTTCTTTTTTTAAGCTTCCACACAATATGACTACAGTTCCTGGCTAATTCTGCTGCAACATGACACTAGCCAAATATTTTTGCGAAAGGATTTATTAGTCACATAAGAAAGAATGTAACAGAATATTCTTAGAAAGTGTTAGAACTATGCTTGACATGTAAAATATTTATCCAGACATGTAAACAAAGCCAGGGGTGCCTTGCCAATGTACCATCTAAACCTTAGTTATTTTGAAATCTCCAGCAAGATGTTTTTCAGCTCTTGAAAACAAGGTATCAAGTTCTCTGCTGACATAAATTGACAGAGTGCTAATAGATGGCTTTACCTCGCTGAAAGTTTAGCCCCTGCTCTTGCCTCCCTAAAAATAAAGCAAGATGTGCTTTCCTGGAGAGCTGCAGTGCTAAATAAAACTCCTGGGCCTGTTTTGGTTTCAGATTGCTCTAGTATTACTTGCATTACTAATGATCCTGCACTGGGAAGGGTCGGCCTTGTGTTTGTTTTGCTTTTTCCTGTTGTCTGTATCTTGCCATGAATTAAACACCTTGCTTGTTTGGGGGAACTGTGTCACTTCCACAGGCAGAGCTGATAGTCCCTCCCTGCTCACCAGGAGTAGCTCAGCCCTGCGGCTGAACAGCACGGCTGTACCTTTAATGCCTTTAGCTGAACTGGCTTCCAGTCACTGTCCTGGTGAGATCCAGCAATGCTTGGTGGGCTGTCAAGCAGTTCCCCTGGCAGGGGTCCCATCCTGGGTGAAGATCTCCTGTGCTGTGCTCTGACACTTGAGTTTTGCCAAGGCCTCCCTTGCGCTTCCACACTGGACATGAACTGCCGCTGGGCCTTCAATCCCAGTCCCACCCCACTTTCACAGCTCTCCTCCAGGCCCCGAATCCAAGCCAGGGGGTCTGTAGGCAGATCAGAGCTCAGGCCCATCAGTAAGCACTGAGCTCTGCTTTTTTTCATAACTAGAATATTTACTTTCAAATTTAATTGTCTCATTAATCAGCACACAGCTTCCCTAGTTGGTTGGGCTGGGTTTCTTTCTGTGTTCTTCTGAAATCTCTTTGGTGAACAGCTACTGCAACTGCCTTCAACTTTGAAAAACCTGCCATCTATTGTTAGTTTTACAAGTTGCTGCCGTGTCATTGGTTAAAAATGAATGGCAGTTGGAGTTGTAGCAGATGAGCTGGGAATGAGTTAGCAGTTACTTGTTGGGATCCCTTCCAGAGAAGGAAGGTGGAGTTTAGGCTGCTCACAGCCTTTCTAAAATAAGAGTCAGAGCAAGTAGGTGGTTTGTTTTTTTTTTTGCTGTGGGTGAAACTTCAGCAGAGGTTTGTATAGGGAACTAAAAGCTCAGGAAGAGAGGAGAAGAATTTTTAGTCTGAAAAATCTTTCTGCCTGTGTTCTGCTGTGAAACAATCCACTTGTATAAAAACTGCTGTGTATTTCAGAGTACACTGGTCCTTGTCCCAGGAGGATCCATGCTGGCTAGTTGCTGTGCCAAAGGCAAATAGGGTGGTTTATCCTATATGGTGCTACTGGGTGTTGGGACCCTGTGTTGTGGGTTGAAACGCTGTCTGTGGTCTCTGGCTCTCCTATGGCTGCTGTGGTGAAGGAGACAGGAGGGGGTTCTGGTGTGTTCAACCCCTCAAGTGTGAGCTGAAGGGTAAATTTGTACCCTGCTGTCTCCTCTTGCTGTTTTTTGGGGTGAATGCCCTTCTGCCTGCTTTGAAAGTGCCCTGATTGCACTGTATGCTCTGTGTGGAGTTTCATAGATCTGGATGGTGTAGGATAATACGTGTTCATGATGAGTCTGTTGCTCTTTTCACCCCTCCAAAATTCCCTTATGGCACCTCTATCTGGACAGACCAGATCATTGGACATTAAAGAATTAAAAGCTTGCCCCTAAACCAAATGCAATAAGAATTGCTTGCAATATGTTGTACACACAGTACGAATGTGTTAGTGAATTAGTGACAACTTCTATTAAGCTGGATCAATTGGTTGGGTTTTAAGTAAGATATCTCTTAAGGCATCTTTCATTACCCAGGTGCTATGCCACGATCAGCCTTTAAAACTTGTCAGTGTGTATGCTTTGTCACTGGCATGAGTCAGGATGAAAGGAGTTCTTCCATCCTCGAGTTCCATTGCAGTAAAAGCTGTTTGTTCGTGATGGTGTTGGGTGGTTACTGATGCTGTGTGAAACTGCACTTGGAGCAGTCGCTGAGCAATCCAGATACATCTCAGGAAAGGATTAAAAATGACAAACTAGATTGATTTAATGTCTGAACTGATAGATGGAAGCGTTTCCAGGAGGCTTCTGCAGTGCATAGGCACAGAGAGGAGGTGGTGCTTTTTACTGGGGCTCTTCAGCGATGCATCTTGTGGGCAATGACCTAGCAAAATACCTGATCTTATCCTCAGTCACTGCACCCAAATCCAGGGTCTTCTGGACTCAATAACCCATATGCACGTGGTTATGTGTATATTCAGAACTTCAGAATTAATTCCTTTCTGCCTGCATAAGGGATGTGTGACAGAGGAGTGACAGGAGTGTTCTTAACCATGCAGCATCAAGGGTTTAATGCCTCTTCTACCAGCCTGAACCAGGAAGCTGGGGGCAGAGAACTGGGGGGCAGGGGGTTTGCTGAAAACAGGAGGGTTAAAATAAAGCTTTGTTCCAGATCGTTATATTCAAACTTTTCATGAATCAGCTCAGGGGACACCACGCATGGGACTCTTAAACTGAAATATTTACATGAATCAGACATCTGGGCTTTGGGGGAGTGACCAGTGCTGCACAAACAGTTTAAACTCTGGAGCTTTGCTGTGGCTTAGTGCTTCCCTCTACTACAGCAGGAGTTCAGGGTATTGGTGCTGGTAGCACTGAGGACATATGAGCCGCCAGTAAGTAAGGAGCTGTGTGGTTTGGGAGGGGGTGCTTGGCAGGGGGTTTGCTCCAGAGTTACAGTAGGAAATGTGGGTGATTATTTCTGTTCAGAAGTTCAGATTGCTGCAGGTAGGTCAGAGTTGGGGCTGGGGTCTTAGCAGAAATATTATTGCCTTTATGCTTTTTTGTATCACTTATAATCAAGAAGTTTGGCTTCTTGTGTAGATGTAGAAATTGGCGGGCATTTGGCTGCTGAAGATGAGAGAGAAAACAGCAATTTGAAATCTAAAGGGCTATGGTAGGTCTTGCTTCAGTGCTTTGTCTTTTTCTAGAAGCTTTGGGAGTAGTTTTGTAGAAAATGGTGAAACAGAATCCAGGGCAAAGCTCTTACCTGTTGTTACTGCTTCTATTGAAGATTTTTTACATAAGGATTTTTAGCTTAATCTAATACAGGTGAAAACAAAATGTAACTCATAGTGTCACCTGGCTTAAAAGTTTATTTAGCTCAGTATTCTGTATTTGAGGAGGGGAATGTTTGTTTTTTCAGTCTCTAGAGGAGATGATCCTACAACAGCTCATCTTTCACCAGGGCTTTTCCCCTTACCCTGATGCATACTGCATCCCTCTGCCTGTAGAGGAGGTCTGTGTTCTATATGGCATGGCCAGCTTTAAATTCTGACTGAATTTAATTAGATGGCACTAGCAAAGCTGCCATTACTGTAGTGTTAGGCTCTTTACAAGAGTCAGATATAAGAGCTGTAATGTTTCAGATGACTGTCTTAAAACAAATAGTGTGAATAGTGGAAACAGCCTTTATGGGTTGTGTAGTTGTGCTCTTCAGCAGTAGTGCCATGAGCCTGGCAGGGAGGGAAGCAGCCCTAGCAAAGCCTTAACCTGTTGCCATATTCAGAAATGCTGTTCCCTCCTGAGACACCCAGTGGTAGGACATTATGGGATGCACTCATCCGCTCCCACTGGTCAGGCTGCCACAGTATAACTTGCCTATTTTGGGAAAGTTACTTCAAGTCAATAAAGATCAATAAGTCTTCAGCAGGTTGTTAGTCTTGGGGAGTGTAGGCTGGCAGAAGTGATGCTGGCAGTGTGGGGCAGCAGTGTGGGTCAGTGCTTTCAGCACCTAAACCAGGCGTAGTTATGGAAGAATCTAGTGCACTGTGGGTCATAAATCAAGGTGGGGATGTGCAGTGTTAAACCATTAACAAGAAACAGTGGATTCTTGTTAAGACTCAGGCAGTAAGTCTGTAGACTGTGCAAACACTGAAGCACTATGCACAGAATAGGGGGAAACAATCCAGCATTTCATCAGCCTTCTTGCTGTCCCGTGCCAGAATTCTCAGGCTGTCCTGCATTGCATCAGTCCTCCTGGGCATTATTTTCCATTTATAATTCAAAGCCAGATAGAAAATGAATCCAGTGTATATTGATAATTTCATAACAAGGGAAAGAGCCTTTTGTAACGTGCCTGTGCTAGTTCAGCCCATAAATCACCCTTTTATTGTCTAGTTATGACCCTGTCTATAGCAGAAAATGAAGTGAGGATCATTAGTAGGCAAGAGAAAAGCACTTTAAAGGCTCCATGCAGGCTTCCTATCTGATGCAATCTGGGTGAATGGATTTTTATGCTGTTCTCTGTGGTACAGGCATATCTACAGGTTCCAGCCTCAGACCTGCCAAATCTTTCCTTGCCTTGAGCATCCCTCGTTTGATTTGGCCATGCAGGGCAGTGCCTGGGGCTCAGTCCCTTGTCCTAGGATGCAGGCTTGCCCAGAGCATCCTGATGACACCCACTTCCCCACTTCTGTGGCACCATGCATGGCCTTCACCTTCTGGAAGAAGAGTAAAACTTGTTTTATGCTAAAAAGAGGCGTAGGAAGTGAAGAGCCAGATTAGTTCTTGATAACTGAAAAAAGTCCTTAAAAACCCCCTAAAAAACCCTGCTAATTAATGAGACCTTCTGAATCTTAAAATGTTTAAAGACTGTAGAATTTGACCATGAGCAGGGTTTAAAAGCAGGATGTGTCATTGCTTTAGAGGTGGCTTGGTTCTCACATCAGCTGTGTGGTGCTGACAGTGTGAGCCCATCACTTTGCTGTTATTTTTCAGTTCAAAGCCAATAGGCTTGTGCTTGTTCCAAGGGACTTGTAAAAGGAACGCTGGCTTCTTGTTAAACTCTAAAGGAGTTTTATATCATTTACACTGGAGGTGTGTTTTAAAAGGCAAGTTTTATACATATTTTGTCTATTCCACTTTCCTAATGATTCCCTCTTTCCCTCTGGGAATGCAGAAGGGAACAAAGCAGAGCCTGAGATGGGCAGTTCAGTCGAGATCAGAGCAGACACAGCCGGGCAGGTTTTTTTCCAGTGCCCTTCTGTTCCCTTTCTGTACTTTCTCCATTTTATTTTTTAAATCTTCATGGACTTCCAAGTTCCAGATGTGGGAATGAACAGAACCTGAGGCCACAGTTCCTGGGCTTTGACCCCAGTCTCGTTCATGCCAATTCAAACCTGCTGTTTGCAGCAGCTTTCCCTCATTTCACAGAACAAGACCCCAGATCTCTTCTCAGTCTTTACTAGAGCAGAAAGTTTTACTTTTACCTTCCTAACAGTTGGATTACTCTCCCTCTGCACACTCTGGAATGCTTCCCTGCAACTGGGGAATTTTTATTGCCACTGAACTGACAAGCAGTCTTTTCCCCTCTTCCTCCCTCTTTCCAGGAAGGTGTGTATCTAACCATCAACAGCAAGTAGATTTTCTGGAAATTAAAAAGTTGGATTGCTGCCTATTTACCAAGACCATATTTTTTCCTAGCCAGTTGAATTGCTGCTTTTTTTTACTTAACCAAATTCCATAGGGTGCACACGAGCAGACCAACAGAGAGGCAGTGAATGGGAGTAGCTACATGAGGTCAGTCAGGTTTACTACCTCAGTGTGGTTCAGGACTGATACCACTAGACTCCATCTGCCCTCAGACTGACAAATCCACACAGGCACAGCAAAGCCTCTCCTGGCTGGGTATGTCTCTGCTTCACCCCCAATGTGGTTTAGACATACCCTATACTGATACACTAATCCTTACGCATTCCTCCTTCATACTATTTATCTCCTGCCCATGAGATTTCCCTTTTCCTCTCCCAAGGAGCAGTTCAGTCGTTGCTAATTTCTTTCTCTGCTTTTCTATTCAGAGAAACTGTTGCCATGTTCCAAGGATATGCTTTAAGAAATTAAGGGGAGGCTGAATTTTTTTTGTGAAAGGCTTGCAATTCTATTAGAAACCCCTCATGTTCTGGAGCAGCAGGCTGGAGAGTTGGGGCAGGCACACCCTGCCTGTGCACGTTTCCTGCTTGCTCATGTTGCTGAGAGTAATTGTCCCTGGGAATGTTTTTGTGCAGACTTAAAGGAGCGTTGTCACCTCAAAAATGAGTTGTTTGGGGTTTTATTTAAGCCGTGGTGGTTACGCTGTGGCTTGGGAAGGCTGGGAGATTGCTGAACACCTGATTCACTCTGTGCTGGTGGTTCTTGGCCGTTCGCAGGGCGAATGAAGTGAGGTTACTCACTCAGACTATTCTTACCCTCCCATGACTTGCATCTTGTCACAGCAGGTGACAGTGAAGCAGCACCCAACCTGTCGGATGTTCCAGTAAAAGGGCTTTTACTTCTTAACACAACGTGGCAGCTCAGCTCTACGTGATGTTTCCTTGAAGTCCCTGTGAAGTTCTGCTAACCTGATGCAGCAGTGATTTTATAATGGCTCTAAAAAAACAGTGGTGAGGATGAAGTGTGAGTACTGTAGTAGAAGGAAGCCAGCAAGTCTGTAGTGATGATTTTGTTATCTTTTGCCTAACTGAATGCCCTGCATCTGCATGGGTTTTCTCTGCTGGACCTGTGGCTGTGTTTGTGTTTCCATCCCCTCTGTGCTGTTTAGGTTGGGCTGTACAGGTCAGGCCATTCAGCTCCTTCCAGCAGCTGGGTGAGAAGTGTGTACCTTGGGAAGTGGGTTTGGATGGGCTGCAGCTTCCTGAGCGTGGGGAGGGGTGATGTGCTGAGCTTAGGTTGCAGTACACTTCCTTCTTTAAGAACTGGGTAGAACAAGAATCTTCATCTCTGCAAAAGGTTTATGATAGAAATTGTTTGTGCCAGAGCTGCATTGCTAAATTGTTTCCAGGTTGTGTTAAAGAAAACAAAAGTATCACTTCTGTATAGTTTTCCCTCCACAAAAGTGTTGGCTCTAAACAAGTTTAAATAAAGATGGCTTTACCATGGCTTTCAACACGTGGTTTGGAGAACAGAGATGCTTGTGCCATTGCACAGCTCATTCTTAACATTGCCATGTTCTGGAGGGAGGAGGGGACCTGTAGCCTGATCCAGGCAGACCCAACAGCCAGGCTCAGGTGGGAATTTTGACTTTGATAATGATTTTCTAATGAAAAATAAAATAAAATCACAGCCTATTTAAGAGCCTTTCTGATCTTCAGTGCTGAGTGTGATGATGGGATTTTGATATTCATGAGTTCCCAGTTCCCAGTATCCAGCTGCCCACAAGCCACGACCCTTCATGTGCTCTGCAGGCTGGTCCCTGCCTGGTGTTCAGGACCTGAGCGTACAGAGTTCCTGAGCAGTGAGTGTCAGGGTGCTTGTTTACTGCTCATGATGGATTCTGTGGTACCAGCTCATTTATGCTTAGCAGAGGGCAGGAACGTGCGTGGAAGCAGACCTCAAAAGAAGATGGTAACCTGCTAGTATTTGTGCTGTTAACCACAGAGCCATTGCTGCTGCCCTGCCAGGGAGTGAGAGCAGGAACGTGCTCCAGGTCAGACTAACGCCTGTGCCCGTGGTGGGCCTGGTACTCTGGCTGGTCCTGAACATTCCCTCCTTATTTTTTTCTGTGTCCCTGTTTTGTCTCATAAATGACTTCCCTGCAGTGCTTCCCAGGGCTGTTAGGAGCAATGAGCAGTTAATAATTGTAAAAACCTTTGAAGATGAACAGTGCTAATTATTATTTATAGCTATTCATTCTCACCACGGGTAGTTCACCTTGATCCTGGGCATGAAAGGAAACCAGGACATTTGTAAGCTGGTAAGGCATGAGTAGGGCCTTCTGAAGTCTTTATGTACTGGTGTCCCTACTGGGTTGTGATATATTTGTCATGTTAAATGACTAGTTTGGATATTTATTGTACCAGCCAGATGTGCTAAAGGAATCCTGACTCATTTACCACAATTCTGCTGACGCCTAATGTGTAGAATCTGGACATGCCAAGAGGGGCAGAAGCACAGTATGTAGCATAATGTATAATTCCCTGTATGGAATTGAGGGGACAAGGCTGGAAACCACAATTCTTGTTGCCTGAACTCCATTTCCTCACAGGAATTACAGTGGGCTGTAGGAAATAGGGGAACAGTACACTTTTGGTTGCTCCACTTGACATTGTCAATTCTGGAATTGATTTTATTTCTTCCAAGGTGTTGTCCAGTATGTAGGTTTGCATATTTAGGTTTGGTTTAAACAGTACCTTCTGCATATTGTGTGTGTTTGCTCCACTACACAGATCAGTCCTGGGATAGCAGGTTTGTCCTGAAGTTGTAGGGGCAGTTGGTGTCTTCTGTGTAGATACTGGGGGCTCCACACCCCATGTCCCACCACGTAGTGATGCTCCATGGTTTGTTGGAATGAAGATGACCCTCATGGGCTCCATGTGTTCCTGCCAGCCAGGCAGAGCCTTTGGGGAGGGGAAAAAAAGCATGAATAGGGCAGCTTTTCACATGCTTTTGCCATTGCCAGAATTCTTCCTTCTGATGAGTATCACATGATGCATAAGCAACAGATATTTCTAAAAATACCCAGCTATAATAATGCTGGCAACTTAGCACTGGCTTCATGGAATGAGAGAAAGGATTTGCTATTGCTTTTTTTAACATTTCTGATTAAGAATGAAATGCTTACACTGCCTGCCAATAGCAACAGGCTTGAAACCCACCACTGAACTGCTCATTAAGGCTTTCATCCTCAGCAGGGCTGGACCAGAGAGCTGGCCAGCTCTCATTTGGCATTTTGTTGTCTTACTAGTGCTCTGCTTTATCTGCTTCGCATTTAGCCATGTCAGAGTTCTGCCCTGCTTTACAGATGGCACCCACAGGCCTTGGGAGTCTTAATTCAGCCAAGAAAAAAACACAGGACAATTGTTCTGCAGGGGGGAAATTGGGCAAATTCATTAATGAGAAAATTGGTGGTTTATATTTGAGAGAGTGAAAGGAAAACACTTAGAGCTAAGAAAGGAGAGTTGTTTCTTGTCCAAGGTAATAACAGGACAAAATATATGCCAAAGACAGAATAAGGGAAAGAGACAGCAAGAGACCTGTTAGAAGACATGAGTGAAGAAAGTCCTAATGATAGGAAAGGTGGAGAAGACTCTTACATGAGAGTAAAATGGACAAACAGCAACAATGGATGGTATGTCTCTGCCTGTGCTGAAGTAATATTTGAGTGGCATTGGTTTGAAGCAGCGTGCACCAGGCTGGGGCTTTAGGCTTACTTTTATAAAAGGAAAAGTTTATAGGAAAAATAGACTCCTGGTTACTTTCAACCCCCTTTCTTTCCTATTCCTAGCTAGAGTAGGGGTACACCTAGCATCCCAAGTTCCTCTGAAGCCCAGCCTGAAGAAATGCCCTTTGAGCCTGAGGGACTTCACTTGCAGCACCAGATACAGGAATTGGAGCTTCACTGCTTGGGAGTTTCTTCCCAGACTAACAACCTGGTGTTTTCTCTCCCAGCTCTTCTCTTAGGAAACGCCACCAGCTCCTCGCATCACGGAGGCCCAGCATGAATGTTAACTGTGCTGGTGCCACAGACTGGTCAAGAAATCTGGACTCCAGTTGCTCTGTGGAAAACAAACCTGTTGCAGTCCATGAGTCAGAAGAAAATAACGTGGTGCTAGGAGGTCACAGCCCTGCTGCTGTTCCCAGGACTGAGGGTAGAGATTATGTCTTTACCTTATAGTCACCTTTTAAGTGAGAGATTTTTCTTTTTTTTAGGAGTGTTATGTTTTGGAACAATTCCAGTATCCCAGGGCAGTTTGCACTGGGGTGTATGTACCCTGCCTTTGCCAGGCTGGTCTAAAGGACAGCAGTCCACAGCAGGGTTTAGTTCAGGTCTTTCTGTCTTGGCAAGGCCATCACATGTTTGTGCCCTGGGCAGTCAACTTGCAGCTTCTGAGCTGTTGGTCTGTGCCTGAACAGATGAGCTGGAATTAGATGGTTGGTCCTGAAGAGCTCTCTGCCCACCACAGACCAGGCATCAAGCACTGCTGGCCTGAAGCACCTCTCATATGGTGTGTGCTTCTGCTCCAGAAAGCCTCTGAGAGCGGTTGTTAGGTGTCTGTCCTTCTGGTCCTGTCTAATTCCTGTGCTCCTGCTCTTTACACACTGAATCCATCTCACTTTAACAAGGAGTTTTAAGCATCATTGTTCAAAAATCCAACTGCTGGCTCAAAATTATAATGCAGTCTGGTTTTCTGTCGTGTGGCATTACCCTCCCAGTGATGTATACTGACATCTTTTGTTATTGGATGAGTCAGTTTTGTTCCTAGAGTAGGAAGTGCTACTATAAAATGATGTTTTTCAGTAAATTACATCCTGTCCTTGCAATACTCATTTGTCTCTCAGGTTTGGATCCTGAATGCCGGCACACTGCTTGTCCAGCCAGTCCCCACATCAGTAGCATGCTGTCAGCTCCTGAAGACACTCACAGCTGTCACTTCCAAGATGGAAATAAGAGACAATCAGAGTATTTTAACAGCCAGGAACGCCATGGATGCTGCACATCTTCAAGCATCAGCTCACAGACAGTGGCTCCGGAGAAGGTGACGCTTGTGGTGGATGGCACGCGCTTCGCAGTGAATCCACAGATATTCACTGCTCACCCGGATACTATGCTGGGAAGGTGGGTGATTTCCACCACTTCCAAGGTACCTCAAGGGGTAACAAACCCCTGATGTTTGTTTTGTGATCTCATCTGTACCCACAAGTGAAGCAAGACTGACCTCATTCAGAACTTGGCTGTGAGCGAGGCATTTAAGGCAAGAGCAGATGTAAAGAGAGTTGGTAGATAATCTTCTCCCTTCAGTCCTTTCCCTTCAAGCCATGTGCACTTTTAGGGGGTGTTTTTGCCTTCTCCCCAAGTGTTTGCCTTGCCTGTAAGGAGTGTGTCTGTTCACAGCTGATAAATTGCCTTCCAGAATGGGGAAAATGATAATGCTCCATCCCCCTTCTGCTGTTACCTTACGATCCTCTCCCAAAACAGAAGTTACTCAGCTCCCTGTAACGCAACTCAAAGGTTGGAGCCCACTGATGCAACAAGAAGCACCCATTTTCTGGGGTTCCTTCTCTTTCCCCCACCTCTGACCAGAGGGAGACAGGTTTTGCTGGGTTACTGACCCTTGCCCAGGTTGTTGTGCAGCAGTTATCTCACACAGCCTTAGTGAGAAGACTTTATTGCCCTGCTGTTTTCTGCCCCAGGGTTGAATATCTCTCTATTCCTTTGAGCTGTGGCTTGTTCCACATGGTACAGTAGCTGTAGCAACAGAGTCCAGCTGTAGGAGGACTTGGGTGATCCAGCTCTTGTGCTTATTTACTACGTAAGAGATTTGCGCTTCGGTTTCAAGTTACTGTATATGTGTGTCACTGCTGGGTTTGTTTAACCTCACTGTATCTCTTGGTATCTGGAATGAGTGTGTTTAAGTATAACTTGAGCACTTAGGTTTCTTTCTTTATCTGTTCAGAATGTTTGGACCAGGAAGAGAATATAACTTTACCAGACCGAATGAAAAGGGAGAATATGAAATCGCAGAAGGAATTAGCTCAGCGGTGTTCCGGACTGTGCTGGTAAGATGTTCCCAGCCTGAAAAATCACAAGCTGTTTGTCACATTGCAAAACCAAACCATCTTCCAGGCAGCTACACCCCCCCTGGGACATAACCTTTTATTCCTGTTTTGCATTCTGGGTTTTTTTTAATCAGAGGAGACTTTGGTATGAGTCAACGGTTCAGATACTTGTGTGTGTTGCCTTTTACCTTTCTTGTGCTGTGCCATTGTAGTTCCTGAGCTGTGCCCTGACCTCATGGTGGATATAAATTCATATTGCATATGGGGTGTTACAAAACCCTATGCCATGGGAAAAGTTTTAATTGGAGCTCAGAGTTTATCAGGCCCAAGAGGACCTGCAGAGAGACATGGATTCTTGGACAAGCGGGGCTCTTTCTACTGTTCACAGAACTATTTATAGCTTCTGAAACTCTCAAATGTTGGTTAACAACACAAAGATCTAATTTAAAGTTATCACAGTCTGAACTATTCTTAATTTTTCCAACCAAAACCCATCCTTTTACTTGCAGGATTATTACAAAACCGGAATCATTAACTGCCCTGATGGGATTTCCATCCCAGACCTTCGAGACACATGTGATTACCTCTGCATAAACTTTGATTTCAACACAATCAAATGTCAAGATTTAAGTAAGTACAGAGAGAAATCAGCTCGTAGGAGATGGTTGGCATGGTGTAGAGCACTCTGATCCCGTTCCAGTGCAGCTCTTAATCATGTGCTTTAATTTAAGCACGACAGCATCAGCTTCCCTAGGACTCGTGCATGCATTGCATTTAAACAGCTTCCTTCTTGCTACATCAGTCCAAAGTGAGGTGATTGAATCCTGCAGAACACAGACACCTGGCTCAAAAAAGCAACTTGAAACTGTAAAAATTCTAGTCTCCACTTGTAACAGGGGCTGAGAAGAGCTTGCTGTTAGCAGCCAAACAAAATGAATGCTAAAAGCAGTTATAGCTCCTATCTAAAATGTACCAGAGAATTGTGAATAATTTAAGATGACAGATGGTGGGCAAAGCAGGAACTGAAGACACCAAAGCTGCAAAGTAGTAGAGAGCTCCTAGTCATGAAGGAATCTGACTAGGAGCAGCTTTTTGATGGGCATGCTGGCAAGAAAAAAAAACCCCTATACTTCTAACATAGGCAAAGCTATGAAAGTGAAAGACACTGTGCTGGAATGGGGCTTTGGTGTCCTAGCACAGGCCTTGGGTGGAGTTTCCCACCCTGTCCTCTGCTGAGGGATTGCAGAGAAGGCAGAAAATGTGCTTTAAAGGACAGAGGTTGTTGCTGGAAATTCAAGTTAAGTATCATAATGAAGGAATTAATCAGTCTATGGCTGTTTCACTGTATTGATTTTTGGACCCTGTTGGTTTTTTAATGGGAAGGGAATGGTTCTACAGTGCAATTTGCATCCCATTTGAAACCCAGTCTCCTGTTTGTGATCTTGCCAGTTCTGGAGCTGGGAACTATTGATGAATCTGAACATATGTCAGGGAGTTTGTCTGCAGAAGAATGCAGGAGGCTGTGTTCTCAAATGTGTCTGGAAAGTGTGGAGCTGAGGCATATTTTCTTGGTGTGTGCAGAAGCTCCTCATACGATTTCTGTCTCGTTAGGTGCTCTGTTACACGAGCTCTCCAACGATGGTGCTCACAAGCAGTTTGACAGCTACCTGGAGGAGCTGATTCTGCCCATAATGGTGGACAGTGCAAGGAAAGGGGAACGTGAGTGCCACATTGTCGTGCTGACAGATGAAGACACTGTGGACTGGGACGAAGATCATCCCCCTCCGATGGGAGAGGAGTACTCACAGAGTAAGAGCTGCACACAGGGACTGGGGGCTCTGTGCTGAGCACACACCCAGACAGCTGGCCATGAGGAAAGGGCCTGTTGTCCAGGCAGCAGGCTTCCTCCAGGAGGAGATGGTTCTGGTTTGTCTGTTCCTCCTGAGCTGAGTGCTGCCAGAGGCAGGCTACCTGGGTAGTTAGAGCTTGGTCTGACGTTGGCAATGACAGCACTTGCTGCATCCTTTCCTTTACTCTGCTGCCTATAGAGGAGGTCTGTGTTCTATGTGGCATGGCCAGCTTTAAATTCTGACTGAATTTAATCAGATGGCACTAGCAAAGCTGCCATTACTGTAGTGTTAAGCTCTCTACAAGGGTCAGATATAAGAGCTATAATGTTTCAGATGACTGTCTTAAAACAAATAGTGTGAATAGTGGAAACAGCCTTTATGGGCTGTGTAGTTGTGCTCTTCAGCAGTAGTGCCATGAGCCTGGCAGGGAGGG
Source organism: Gallinula chloropus (assembly GCF_964237585.1). NCBI lineage: Eukaryota > Metazoa > Chordata > Aves > Gruiformes > Rallidae > Gallinula > Gallinula chloropus. Next base: position 5,491,736 of record NC_140112.1, read on the forward strand.
AAACAGCCCTAGCAAAGCCTTAACCTGTTGCCGTATTCAGAAATTCTGCTCCCTCCTGAGATTCTGCTGCCTCCCCCTCAGCCCTTTCCTGGCTCCCTAGTGAGTGGGTACACTTTCCATTACACACCCATCACCACCCCTTCCATCCAGACGGTCGTGTCTAGCATGTACCCTCTCACCAAGGAAGCACAGCTAATCCCAGTGACAGGAACAGACACCTGAAGGAGTTCTTGGAAACCAGACCTGCCTTTTGGCACCCCCACAGCTGAGCATGGCAAAAACAGAGAGAAGAATTCTAATCCCTGTTTTATTTCTCAAGTCCTTTACAGCTCCAAGCTGTACAGATTCTTCAAGTACATCGAGAACCGCGATGTTGCAAAGGCCGTGTTGAAGGAGCGGGGCCTGAAAAACATCCGCATCGGTATTGAAGGTAAAGGGGGTTCTTCAGGAAAGGAAATGCTAATCCAAGTGACTCTGTAAAGCCAGGTTTCCTCTGGACTCGAGGTGTTTCCTGTTATGCTCCCTGTCTCATGAGGCTTTTCTTTTCATGAAGCTGGTAGAATCCAGGCATCTTCATGCACATGTATTGTGTGACACTGAAACTGGCCAGAAGGCTTAAAAGTTTGGGGGAAAATGAGAGAGATATAGCATGTACCCACAAGGCTTTTGTCTTTAGGGTCGAGTAAACAGGAAGGGGGAGTCAAACACTTCCACCTGCTAATCCAGTCATTCCCTTAGCAAAACACTCTCTAACCTCCCTCTGTTCAGGGAGGGTTTTATTTTTCTAGGAGCTATGTTTGTTCACCAAATGGCTAGTGCTGTGCAGCCATTGGTATTATCACAGATTCACAGGACTGTAGGGGTTGGAAGGGGCCTCCAGAGCTCATCAGGTCCAACCCCCTGCCAAAGCAGGGTCCCTAGGACAGGGCACACAGGTCGGTGTCCAGACAGGGCTGGAATCTCTCCAGAGAAGGAGACTCCACACCCCCTGGGCAGCCTGTCCCAGGGCTCCCTCACCCTCACTGGGGAAAAGTTCTTCACAGAATCACAAGGTTTGAAAAGACCTTTGAAGATCATAAAGTCCAACCAATCCCATCCTAAGCTAAACCATATCCCTGAGTACCTCATCTCCCCTTTTTTTTAAACACTTCCAGGGAAGGTGACTCAACACAATGCTGCACTTTCTTTTTTGGGGGGAACAAAGCAATGTGAGCATTTGTTTATTAAGCTCTGCCTGTCCCCATAGTCACTCCTGCCTGGCTGTTCTTCTGGGATCCCCTTGTCCCTGCGTACAGCTGACTGTGTCTCTGTGTCTCTGTGTCTCCAGGCTATCCCACCTGTAAAGAGAAGGTGAAGAGGAGGCCTGGTGGCCGCTCAGAGGTGATCTACAACTACGTCCAGCGGCCGTTCATCCAGATGTCCTGGGAAAAGGAGGAAGGCAAAAGCCGTCACGTCGACTTCCAGTGCGTGCGGAGCAAATCGCTGACGAACCTGGTCACTGTGGGCGACGACGTTTCAGAGGACCAGGAGGTTCTGATGCATCACCCCCCACAAGTAGATGAACTGGACAGGCTAAATGCACCGTTCTCCCAAATGGCTGTTAACGATCTACCAGATTAGTCCTGGCTCAGGGGGGATAGTCCTGCTTGACGTGGGAAGATCTCAGCGTGGTTTCATCCCAGAAGATGGAACACAGACTCCTGCAAGGTGCTTTATCCTCCTTCATGCTCTTACTACATTGTCATATTTCAAGCATGTTATTAAAGAGCCACACTCCATAGTCTTAATTGTGCAATCAAAAGCAATGTCTCCTCAGACAAAAAGAAATCATGCTCTTTGTTTCTACTACAAAGGCTTCCAGACTGGTGGGTGCTGAATATTTTACCTAAACTTCTTTTAGAAGAGCAGAAGTATTTAGAGATGTCATGTTTGACATTTGAGAGAGGAAATTCTGGGCCTGTCAAGACAAAGCTCTCCTCTTCCATTAGGCACTTAGCTTTGCTTACGTGATAACCAGTTACAAAGGACCGAACATCAAAGCAGGACAGATGATGCTCTTTCATCAACCAGCAGAAATGTAGCACAGTTGTGACAGCAAAATCCTGAGTGTGGAGGAATGAAAGCAAAATCCTGAGTGTGGAGGAATCTGTTTACACTGCCACCTGGCTTTGCATCCAGCATGTGGTACTGACATTCTAGGGAAGGATGAACTAGTTTAATAGGAGGCATATGCATCTTCACAGGAATTTCCCATATATGTTTCTCCATAAGATGAAATCACTGGTTCTAGGGATGTTGCCTGTTAAATTCAAGTAGATCATGCTGAAGGAAAATGACAGAAAGAAGATACTGTAGCTGATACTTTAACAACAGAGTAAATGTGTTCAGTAGCCTGGTAGAAGTAAGAAGCTTTCTGAGGTGACTGCATGCTAAAGACTTTCAGTTGTCGTCTCCATCCTCTCTGCTAAGGCCAAAAAAGCCACTGGAGGAGCTCCCAGCACAGTTTACCTGATGGTCACACAGTGTGTTCAGTCCTGCCACAACCCAGCTGCACGTCAGCCAGAACGGGCCTCACAGAACCATGGCCTCTGCTGGCTCTGTAGGGGTCTGATGTACCTAAAGCAGAATATTTAAATGTGGTGCTAGTGCAAAGACAAGCTGAGACCCAGTCAAAAAGAAAGGGAGAGAGTTCCCTTGCAAAGCTGTTTGAGTTCAGGTCAGTTCTCTTGTTGCTGCTGTTGAAATCTGTAAAGCTGAGGCAGTGAGTTACCTGGTCCTTCTTGGCAAAGTAGAGGTAGGTAGCAGTCCACCCCTAGAAGGTTTAATCCTTTGTTTTCATCAAGCAATTTTTTATTCTGCTCCATCTGTGTGCAAAGTGTATGACAGACTTAGCATCAAGAATAACTTGTTACTCTGTGGCTACCAAGGATGTTTGTGTTCTTTTCTCAGTGTAACTAATATGACAACATCAATCACAAATTTTCCTGAAGGTTTATGAGGGTCATTTTGAGAAACAGAATCTCTGCCAAGGCATCTACTTGCTGATGTATTTATTTCCCATTTATATGGATACAGGTTCCATTCTTGCAGTGTTTTTGTTCTTAAAAGTGCAGCAAACATCTTTCTTCTTTTTATAAGTGCCTATGGTAAGATCTCCAAGAGTGCTTCAGGACTTTGAGAGTCCCAGGGGTTGAGATGCCCATGTCCACCTGCCAGCTTCTGAAAACTCCTGCCTGGGTGTCCCTGGATCAGTAGAGAGAAGTGTCCTTCAGTGTCTGCTCAGAGCTGGTGTGCAAGCACTCTCCATTATTGTTCTAGATAAATTTCTATTTTTGTAGTAGAGAAAGGAAGACACATGGACCATGAACCTTGTGGCTAAGGGCCAGACCAAACCCATCACTTGCCTTGGTAACAAGCCATTCCCACGAGTCAGGCAGAGTCAGTGGTGACACTGTCCCCCCAGCAATGATGGAGCTTGTCCCCAGGCCCTTGGGATTCTGTTTTTTTCCTGTGTGTATTTATTTTTACAGCAGTGTACATTTAAATGTGTCTTGGGATTGACCAGGGATTGGAGTTCACCCGTGCTCTGCTCTAAGGACCTGGTTGTTGAGTGCTGCCCTGCAGGACTGTGTCAAGGCATCAGAGGCCGAGCATCTGCCTCCAACGGCACCTTATGGGATCCATGTTCAGCCAGAACAAGCCCCCAGTGTCTGTCCCCATGCCCATTGTTAGCAGTAGATTATTGGCTTTCCCAAGTATCTGAAGTTGACTCTTGGATTTTATTTTTAGTAGAGTGAGTTCCACTGGAACACTAATCCCAGCTGAGCAAGTGTATGTTTGCTTTTCCTCCTCCTCTTGTGGTCACCTACTTCAGGTAAAAGATCAAGTTTTGTCTTACTCTGGCTCTACTGAAGTGTTAACTGTGGTGTGTGTGACCTACAGCTGTATGGTTTCTGTATTAAAGTATAAATTACATGTGGCTTGTTTGGCTTTTTTAAATAGTAAGTGGGGAGAAGAAGAATGAGCAGGGGGTAGATTGTCAGGTTTGGTTTCCTTGCTTCATAAACTCCTGTGGTTTGTCACCCCAGAATCTCTGGAAGTACTTTTGCATCACACTGGAGTTGCTGGTTGCTTTGGCAGGGACCTCACACAGCAGCTGCACAGAGATGTTACTACTGAGAGGAGGGCAGAGCTCACCAACTGTGTGCAGCAACGTTCTAAAAGCAGCACATAGCACAGGTATGACACAACCCTGCTTAACCCACAAACTATGCAGAACCCGTAACAGGCCCTCGGGCTATTTTGGTCAGTGTGCTGTGGAAGGAGCTCTCTTCTGTCTTTGGAAGAAAACAGCTTTGGAGCAGGTCTGGCTTTTATTTCCATCTTCAGCCTTGGATGGAGTTCAAGGGTTTGCTTGATGGAAGCTTGAGAAAAGCAGGAAGAGTCTGGAATAGGTGGAATTTGGGGGAATGACTGAGGTGGTAACAGGAACTGTGGCTCCTGCATGGAGCTGTTGCAAAGCTGGGGCAATGGAAGAGCTCAAGTTGGTTTTTACAGGTTACAAACTGGTAAGAAAAAGAAAAGGCAGCAGTGTAGCTTTGCTTCCACTGCCCCTTGCTCACTGCTTTTTATGCCTTTTAAAAATAGGAGAAGAGAGTAAAACAACCTGCCCTGAAGCTGGGAAGTCGAAGGGGCTGTTAGACAATGCAGACCCCAAGCCAGGGTCACCCATCCTTGCCAGCTGGCCAGGCACAGCTTAATTCTGTTATGAGCTAAGCCCAGAAAGGCTTCATTCTGCTGTTCATCATGAACAGGGTGCTTATTTCTTCCCATCTATGCACAGCCTCTGGAAATTCAGGCATTCTCACACCAGCTCACACCAAGCCTTTGATTTTTAGAACCAGTTTCAAGTCTGGAAAAAAAACCAACCCAAAAACCAGAGGGATTTAAGTTTATAAAACAAAAGCTCCCAGGAAGTGTGTTTACTCAGGTTTTTATTTACACAACATAAAAAGTTGGCTCCCCCAGTAACACAGAATACACTTGCCAAATCTTACAGTGCAATTTAGTAACAGCTTGGAAATATTTACAGAACACTTCTTCGACTTGGAGGTTAAGGCAGAGTTCAGGGCACAGTGATAAGAAACACTTAGTGCAGTTTTGTGCTACCTGGGATACAAAGATGAACTGGCAGCACAACTCAGCTTCAGATCCACTGGAAATTCAGACTGGAATTACTCCTACGAGTCCAGCAACTGCCTGCAGCTTTAAAAAATACCCTTAAAAAACCCAAAAAAGATACATAAGAACCTCAACACACAAACCAGCAGCTAAGAAAAATGTTTGGCTACTGTGGGAGATGGGAAAGACAGAGAAATTGCATCTGTTAGGGGTGAAAGAAGATGCTGTACTCTGTTCCTGGGGTTGGTGAAGAGCTGTCCTAGGAAGCAGGCTCATGATGCAAAAGGTGTCCAGGAGGTCTACAGAGACATCCCACTTCTACAGAAAGAGGAGTGAGGTACCCAACTGCTCCTTGTGCCTTAGAAAACTTCACCTTTAACTCAAACAGTGAACAAACAGAAGACTTCAAAACACATGCACTAAAAATGCACAAGACACATGATTAAATAGGGGGTTTTTTTTCACAGCATCTTAACTTACAATTGTGTAGCTTACTCTTTGGTATTTATAAATAAAAATGCCAGTCCCTTTTAGTAAAGGGCTAATAATGCAGCTACTATCATGTCTTACTAATCCACAGCAGCTTTAAAGGATTGATTTTTTTAAGGCAGTAACTAAGCTGTTAGGAAGTTTTACACATGGTTTAACAGGAATACTTCTTAGTTTTCCAACAGTTTATAAGGCAACAGTGTCAAATGGCTAGAAGAAACTGGGATAAGATGGAGCAAATCTCAGAAGTTGGTATCAGTCCTTCATAAAAAAACAGAGAGCAAAAGGTGACAGTACTGACTAGTTGATAGAAAGCCTGATCCTAAAAGTGATCATTTCAGTTAGCCCTTAGTCATCTGGAGTAAGCCCTACTCACTACAGCAGTTCTGCTACATCTAATTAAGGCTGGTTTTGCATTTCAGCTCTGTAGGATCCAACTGGTATCTAAACTGCTTATGGCAATTCATTAAACTCCTAGGACACATACAAAAACCAAAGCACATGGGGTGGTTAGGGAGGGGATGCTAACAGGGTATCACCTGGCTTTAGCTATAGGTGGGACTTTCACCCCCCATCACTCCTTCACAATGGCACTCAGCTCAAAAGACATCTAGGTAAAAAAAAAATCCCTAAAAAGCACCTAGTAAAAGAAGTTTTGCTACAAACCCACTGTCTTTCATTTCCTAATCTAGAAAGTTAAGACTAAATATAACCAAAGGCCTTCCTTATGCTTTGAAACACTGCTCTAGCTTTGTTCTGTATCTCTCTGTGCTGTGTTTAGTGTTCAGCACCAACGAAAGTTTGCAAGAATCCAAGACAGCTGAAACTGATACACACTTTCAAGAAACCTCATTAAATTTATAGTTAAAACAAAGCACCTGATTGCAAACTGGAGACTGGAACTGGGCAGGCCCAAAGGTTAATGCCACCTGCCCCGGCAGCAGAGGGTTCATGGCAGAATGGGTGCCAAGTGGAGCTCGGGGGTGTAAAACTGAATCACCAAAAGCTCAACCCAGGCAGAATCCTCCCTCCCAAAATGCAGTCATGTTCCAAGAGATGTTTCAGCAAGGAAAGGCACTTCGGGGCTCTCCTGGAGATCATCCTGATCACAACTGAATGGACTTTTATCACTTACACCAGGCAAGAATCAAAGCAGGGACGGGGTGGGTTCCGCTGCCCCAGGAGCCACCTCGGGATGCGGCGTCTCTGCGGAAGACGATGGGGACAGATGGTTCAGTCAGGACAGCTGGAGGAGCTCTGGGAGGGAAAGCCAGGGAGGCCTCGCTCACCCAGAGTCACAGCAGAATCCTGACGCTGGATTTTTTGCTCAAAACCAAGAGCAAAAAGGCCACGGAAGATGGTTCCATCCTCACAGCCGGGAAGATGCCGCAGATCTTCACAGCGGCCAAGAGATGGCAGCAGCAGCAGCGGGAACTCTGCAACCGCCCCACCCGCAGGCAGGATGCGCTCCGGTGAGCAGCTCAAAGGAACTTCCCTCCCTCTCTGCCCCGATTCCAGGCTCACTTGCGGCACCCGCTGTAGTTCTTCCGATGCCTTGTGGTGTAACTGCAGCCCGGTGGCTCTGGCAGAGGGGCCCGTTCCTCCTATGGCTGGCTAAGAAATTAAACCCAAAAAGGTGTTGAATTGTTTTTAAACTTAGAAAAACTCCTCAAGTGCCTTGAGGGTCACTGTTCTAGTACCAAACATAAAGTGCAGTGCAACTGGAGCTGTGAAAAGCTATTACAGAGGCTCCCAAGTAGCACAGTAAAAAACAGCACTACAGACTAAGGTTAAGGCAATACAAGTTGTGTCCTTCTTCACCACGGTTTACTGGAGAGTCTTCTAGCTCAAGCTTTGAATTATTGCTTTGTTTCCTCTGTCCTGAAGTCCTCAGCCACTGGGGAAAAGAGCGCTGGCAGAATTGGCAGGTGGAGTTTGTCACGCTGCAGGGCTGGCAGAACAGTCCCTAGGAAGGAGTCAAAGGGGAGGCTCGCTCTCCTCTCCCAGTGGGGCTGTACAATCTGGCAAAGAATTCAAAAAAGAAAACTCAAAACTCTTGCTCCTGAAGCAGCAAAAGGTGCCTGCAGCAGAGGTAATGCAAGTATTTGGTGGAATTTTTTTTTTCAATGGCAGAGAAAGAAAAAAAAAATCCTTAGTAACAACCAGGGTGTGTAACGAAGAGGGGTCCTGAGGCCCCTTCCAGAGCTGAGAGCCCTCAGGGCTTCTGTAAAACAACGTTCTTTTTTTCTTATGGGTAGAAATCCAAAGTGTAGGAACAGAATTCCACGGCTCAGGAGTTGTCCCAGGGAAAGGTTTACTACTTCCCAGCTTTCATGTAGGAGGGAATGGCTCCTCGGGCTGTCAGACCTTCGAAGCGCTTGTACGTGTAATTGATGAACACCCAGTCTTTGTTTTTGTAGTCAGTCTCTGGGTGGTTGCTTGTTGCCACTGGTAAGAAACAGAGAAAAATACAGCTTGGCTTTTGAAGGCTGCAAAGTTTATTCTCCTACAAAACACTGGACAGGGAGAAATACCTCTAAAAGAAAGAAATGCCCTCAATCCAGGCGTTCAGCAGCATTCAGTCCCAGTCAGTGCCCTTCCTCACACGGCTCCTGCATCACTTACCAGTCTGCATCCCCTCTCCTGCAACCCAAATCACAGCATGCACACCCCCAGCAAGCTGCCAGTTTGATCCTGATTTAAAAAAACCCACAACCACCACACCCTGGGATCTAGTAAGATCCTTCCTCTGACCAACAGGGAAGGTACATCATTCTCCTGGAGAAAAGGAAGGATTGTTTACATGCAGAAGCAAAGCATTTACCTGTTGGTTTAAGTATATCAGATTCTGGAAATTCATCAAAGTTGGAGGTATCATCAATACTTTTAATTTCTATGGAGATTGCAGCAGGTCTCTCTCTGCCAAGAAAAGCAGATTCAGCATTATTAAGATTTCAAAGGCAAAAGCAGGCAGGATGCAGCCACTTCATGGGACTTAAACCTCAGCAAGCTTCAGATCAGAACAAAATACTCTCACCCACATCTGGATACGACAAATGCCAGTCGAGCTGCTCCCTACTGTGGAGCAGGATTACCTTTCAACAGTGTTTAGGGAAGAGCAGCTCCCTTTCCTGCAAAGCATCTTACCTGATATGCTCCCAATCAACCCCTTCAAAGAACAGGTTACTCTTTATTTCCTCCACACCAGACGCACCAATTCTGTGTTCCCACTCACAGCAAAATCTGGGATGGAAGGAAGAATGAGAATGAAGAATGAAAACAGAAGCATTCCATCCAGAAATGGAACTGCTTTCTGAGCTTCTACACTTTCTTAACACATCAGTGGAGAAGGTTAAGAACCCCACTGCAGAACTAAGTTATGCTTAGGAACGTCACATCAAATGCTACAATTAAGATGTGTTATTCTTCCACAACAAGATAATGTGCCCTTTCTATTTCAGGACAAGCATAGAGCAGGAGGACATTTAAAGCCTAACAAGCCAGATATTTGTATTTCTGTCCCAAGAATAAAGTGACTGAAAATACAAATGCAAGAGTCAGCACACCCTGAGATCCGTTTGTATGCTCCAGTGCAAGAAGCTAGCTCTGACAGAAAGATTCAGCTGCTTCCCACAAGCAGCTCAGACAAAATACAGAGCAGAAACACTTGTATTTTGTTAGACAGTTTGGTCAGGATTCCACTAAAGAACCTCAGGAACAAACCTATTTGCCCTGATGTGTCTATAACAGAGCACGTGGCTGTCACGAGCATGAACCCCCCCACCCCGATGTGAAGCAAGCTTTGAGAGACACACAGAACAGTTTGCAGGACAAGAAAATGAGTATTATCTTAACTGGCAAACCACAAAGCTGGCACCTTAAAATGAGATCCTTTGCTTTATCAGAGATTGGGACTTCTGGAGGAAATGTCAGGGTCTCTTTCCAATTCATCACTTTCTTGTATGTTTCCTGAGGAGTCTCAGAACAGAAGGGTGGGTAACCTGCAAAGAAAGAGAGTTCCTGGAGTTACCAAAGCCTACAGTGCATGAGAGCAAACCTCACCCACCATGCAAGGAGTGGATGCTTTGAGAACCTGATCTCAGGCCCACAAATGCAGCTGCAGTCCTTCCTACAGCACGATTCCTGCTTCAGACTCCTGCGCTGCCCATTTCTTACCGATCAGCATCTCGTACATGATGACCCCCAGTGACCACCAGTCACAAAGCTTGTTGTATCCAGTCTGCATGAAGACTTCAGGGGCAATGTAATCTGGAGTTCCCACAGTAGAAAAAGCCTGGAACAAAGACCATTGGTTACATATCTTGAGAGAAAACTGCCCAGAATGGAAGAGGGAATTTGGGCAACAATGGGTAATTTGGGGGAGAGACCAGATTGTCTCTAAGATGCTTTAGCAAAGTTGTTTACAGCCTTTATTTCAAGACAGGTGGCAAGACAATTAACATGTTCATGTGAAAAGTCTTGAAATACCATCAGGGAAATGGGGAAAGGTACCACTGTCAGTATGAACCTTGGAACGGGTCCTTAGGCCTGTGTTATACTGACAGTGACAAGAACTCTGAGCTGGGAGACATCAGATTATCAATGGAAATAACTACAGCAGTGCTCTCTCAGGCACACATGTCACCAGCAGGTGGGTGAAGGACAAAGGAGAGGCATTCATCTTGAGAAGGAAACACAGGAATCTTAATTTCAGCCTTGATCAGAGCTCTGAACTGGATTAACACCTGTCCTGTAAAAACATGGCCCATGTGAACACAGCAGCTCAGCAGGTAAAACACACTTACCAACTGCCGCCTGTTCCTCTTCCAAGTCTCTGCTTTCCTTTTGGAATTCATGTTCTGGAAAGCTAAAGGAGATGGGGATATATGTGACTGAATCCTACACAACTTTACCACCAAACCTTTGCACTAAAAATCTCCTTTATGCTTCAAAAGATGTGGCCAGAGCCCAGACAGCTCAGGTTGGAGCACAGGGAGTGCCCCACCAATCTGGGGAAGAACTTCTTCCCAGTGAGGGTGAGGGAGCCCTGGGACAGGTACCTGTGGAAGCAGAGCTTCATTCAGCTCACTGCACATCAGCCATGGCAGCAGAGATGGAGCAGTTCAGCTGCCTCAGCCTTGCCTTGCTCTGTTTATTTGCCTGCACATTGAGCAGGTACTGACAACTGGCAGGTAAGAGCACAGCCAGGGGTGTAACCCCTTCCACCCACATCTGGCAGCACCCTACCAGCTCCTCCCAAACCTGCAGAATATTGATCATTTCTTAATCGAGCCTTTCATCAGTGATCCATGCTCTCAGGGGGTTTTCAACCCCATGATCAAAGCTGTTCCACTTGAGAAAATCACTGAATGCTCAAAGAGACTCTGTGTTCCCTTAGTACTTCAAGTAACACTCCAGACACAGCATCTCCCAGGCCTGAGCTTTCATGTGAGGTTTGCAACAGGCAGAAGGGCTACAGCAGAGTCTATTTCAAAGAGAAACTTCTGAAAATGCAGATGATGAAAGTAACTGAAAATATTTTTAGAAAGAAAAGCAAAATTACACCTGAAGATGCAACACTGCTTATGAGAACCCCAGAGCAGCCTCCCAACCTCACAAGGACACGAGTCAACGTCAGGCAAGTGCACAAACACACTTCTGAGGCCAAGTCACTCACTGAAGTCGCTGGGGAGACTGTGGTTCAGGTTCCTGTAAAATTCTGTCCTGTGGGCTTTCTTCAGTCCAGTACACAGGCCAAAGTCTGACAGCTTCACGTGGCCCTAAACCAAGCAAAAACCCCCCAAAATCAGGAGACGTTATCAGAGCAAATACACTGTTGTCCTCCTTCCCCTCCCTCTATTTTGGATAACAGATGCACTCTTTTTGCACCCCTTGTTTTAGCCTGAAGCTGGGTGCATACACAGAATCAAGCTATTAGTATTGTCATCACTACTACACAGAGAAATCTATTTCCTTCAAGAAACCTCCTGCAAACTCCTCTCCACTGCAGGCTGAGAGCAAAGGGCACAGAGGGAGCTGCAGTCTCTGGATTCTGCCTTGAGCCCAGTAAGTAAAAAGAAACACCTGAAATTCAATGTCTGGATCTGCCCTGCAAGCACACCACCTCGGTGCAATTTTTGGGTATGTATCTCAAGGATTTATCCTTTTCAAAGCCCTGTATTTATCCACATCCAGCTGTGGACATACTGAAGTACATCAGGAATTCCAACAGCACATTGGCTGGCCAGTGGCAATTACTGACATGGTTGCAAACTTTTTCCAAGCAAGGAGAGTTTTAAAGGGAACTTTTAGTGAGTGATAGGAGGACAGCAAAACAATCATGCCTTCTGCAAGCTGCCTGCAAGAACCATCTAGAAGCAACTGGATGGCCTGGCCAGCCTTTTGAAACACATCCTGACTCCAAGGGAGATGGTACCTCAGTTTTCAGGCTCACTAATGGAACAGCTCCATCCTTCCCATCCAGTGTGCTGCTCATCTACCCAGTAGCTGGCAAGTGTGAGCAGAACAGATGTGAGGCCAAAGGAAACATCTTTGACTAAGAGGGGAGAACTGAAACTGCCTCTTTTAAAAACTGCAGCTGAATAAAACCAACATTGGTTTCAACAACTGTAAGAAGGGAGCTCACAGCGTGGTATGAGCACAGCTGGCTGGAGGAGAGGTCCTTCTTGACTTGTTTCTTCTCTCCCCCCAGCAATATGGGAGATACGCCCTCATAAGCCAGGAGGAACAGGGCTAAGGAAGCAGCACTGTCACCTTTCACAACTGCCTACACCAATTTCAGGTCACTGTTAAAGATAAGGAGACAGCTTTGCCAGTGGGGAGCACACACCTTGCTATCCAGAAGAAGGTTGTCTGGCTTTATGTCCCGATGGATGAAACCCAGCTGATGGATGGAGTCGATGGCCAGCACGGTCTCAGCTATATAGAACTGTGTCTCTTCTTCTGTTAGCGTGTCCTTTTTCATCAACAACGTCATCATATCACCTAGGAACAGCCCCCCCAAACAGCAAAGGTAAACACAAGCAAACACACCAACTCCTCATTCTGAAGATGCTCACCAAGAGAAGAACTCAGCTGTTCAAAACCTTGGGAAGTCCCAAACTGATTTCACACAAACACAGCTCCCCAGCACCTGTGACCAGCCACTTTCCCTGTGTAACTGCTCTGTTTTCTCCCTGTGTGGAAAGGTTTGGACTGAAGGTGCAATAAACTCAGTAAGACAACTACAGAGCGATGAAAGACCAGCACAGAAGCATCAGTTACAGGCTGCCACTCTTCACATCTGCATCACAGATTAAAATAGACACTTTCAGGTGCAGAGCTGGTACAGAGAACACTGCATTTGTGCAGTGTCATCTCAGAAAGCATCCCTGTGGTTTCATCAGTCACATATTTTGCAGGCTTTTGGTGTAACTGTCGTCTTGAGTGAGTTCAAGGACAAACATCATCACCTTGTGAAGAAAGGACCTTACAAGTTACTCTTGCCACAAGCCAGCTCAAAGCAGGTGGTTAGTGAATGAAAAATGGGTTAAGTTGGGGTTCTGTAGATAGCCAGGGCACACTCAGGGCAAGTACTAGCATATAATTAAGGCCATCCCAACAGGTAACCTCCACCTGACCCAAAGACCCCAGCACCCTAACTCTCAAAAGCAGAAAGCTCTACAATAACTTGTACACACAGCGTATCACCCAGCCCAGTAACCATACACACTCCAGTCCCAGCCTACACCTGTGATGGAGGAATTAGGAAACCACAGAGAAAAGGAGAAGAGCCTTTTGATTTCAGGTACTTACCTCCTGGCAGGAACTCCATGATAAGGTAGAGGTTTAGCTTGTCCTGAAAGCTGTAGAACATTTTCACCACCCACAGACTGTCTGCCTCAACTAGAATGTCCCGCTCGGCACGGATGTGGCCAACCTGGAGATACACATACACAGCTGATCAATTACAAGCCTGGGTTTTATTAAGATAGATTGATTTCACACACAATTCAAGTATTGTATTGAAAAGCATCAAATATTGAAGAGAGAGCAGTCAAGCTTCTGCACGAGGGCAGAAGCACCAGCACCAATCCAATAGTTTCACCTCCCCAGTATTTTCAGGTAATGAAATGGTGTAGGAAAGCAAATGTGAAGGTCGTGCTTCTGACAGCAAAGAAGGTGAGAAGCTTTCATTGAACTGCTGTGCTTTTCCAGAATGATTCTTTTTCTTTCACCCCCAACCTGATAAAACCCACTGAACACCAAATCCATTTTACTTCTCTGAGAGACCCTTCACATCCAAAAGTTCCTAGCAGAAAGCTTTGGAGACTTCTGCCTTTGGACATTCACCCTTGAGTAACGTTTATCATAGAATCCCAGCCTGGTCTGGGTTGGAAGGGACCCCAAGGATCACAGAGCTCCAACCCCCTGCCACAGGCAGGGACACCAACCTCCAGGCCTGGAGCTACACAAGGTTGCCCAGGGCCCCATCCAACCTGGCCCTGAACACCCCCAGGGATGGGGCACCCACCCCCTCTCTGGGCAGCCTGTTCATTTATACTCACTGCTTGACCATTGCTGCCACACACTGAGGCACATGCAAGGCAGGAGAGCACTAACCTCATTCTCTTAAGCCACAAACTCAGGTTAAATTTAAACCACCCTCCCAACCAACGAGGTTCTGTACAGAAAGACAACCCCCATTCCTGTCGTTATTCCTTCCACTCTTAGGGCACCTGGGTGCCCTTTAAAGCAGAACTCTATGGGTGAAACAGGATGGGAGCATCTCTACTCACCTGCTCCTTCTCCAGCATGTCAGCTTTACGCAGTATTTTCATGGCATACACATGCCCTGTGTCTTTCTTCTGCACGAGCCTCACCTAGAAGCACCCAAAACCTTGAGTCAAACGCAGCAGCATCACCTCAGCTCTTGACAGATTCGGATACCAAGCCCTTGGCTTCCACTCAATGAAATCCCATCAGATCATAAAAACAAACACCAGTGGTATTTAAAGAAGGTTTTAGTCAGTTTTCCCTGGACTTACCTCTCCAAATGCTCCTCTGCCTATTACTTTTAAAGACTCGAAGTCTTCCAAACCCAGCCTTGTCCTCTTCAGGCGAAGGAACTCCGTTTCCTTCTGTGCATGTGCCGACCTCCTGATCCTTTTCTAGAGTTCAGGAGAAAAACAACACACCACACAGTGGGAATCCTGCAGCTGGGCTCCACAGAGCTCCCAGCAATTCCAAAGAAAGATCCCAGGTCTCCATCTATGCATCACTTGTCTTTAAGCATGAAGATAATTTCCCCACATTCATTACCTCTTCATCTTTTAAGCCTTCTTCTTCCATCATTTGCTCCAGCTTCTTCTGTCTGCAGAAGAGACAAATTGGGAAAATAAAGGTTGAATCATTGGGTTTTGATCACATGCACACATCAAGACCTCTGGTCACTGCCTGCTGCCAAACAAGGATGCAAGGCCAGCAAATAACAAGAGTGATATGTGAGGGAGACTCAGACACAAGATTCATTTTGAAGAATCTAATATTACATATATATATGTGTGTGTATATATATACACTGCATATATATAACATTCAAGCCTTGACCTCTCTAATTTTGATGATCTAAACCCACTCTGAGCATCACATCTTACTCAAATATACATTTTCCCTGTAGACAAATGTAGATTGAGGAGATCCACGTTCAGTTCTTGTCTCCCTCAGACAGCTGGACAAGTCACTTAAGGCCAGAGCTGTAATAAATATTTAAGCAGCAAAGTCTCACTATTCCAGGGGGAATTGGCAATCCAGACATCTTGGTGGATCTGTACTGTAATTTCTCTGCATCTCAAATTCATCACATGCAGAATGAGAAGTGTCTCTCCGTCTCCTAACACCTGAGATACTGAAAATGCTCAGGATGGGAAGAGGAAACATGTCTGTACACATCTCCCTCCCCTTAAAGGGTCAGAAATATTTACAACCTGGATACAGAATGAGTATTTGGGAGCAAAGGAAGGAAGGAAACAAGACTTCAGAGGGGAGATGGCTCCAGGGGACAGCAGTAATGACCTTTTCCCCAACACCCATCCCATTAACAGCTGGTTGAACTGGGATTGGTGGTTTTGGGTGGGGTTTTTTTGGTGCAATGTTAGAAATGTACTTTAAAATTCCTGCTCTTTGTGCAAGTCATTCTTTGCAAGATCCCCTTCCGGCCCTGTGTGCCCCTACGCAGCTGCTGCGACGTGATAGTACTTGGGGTTGTTGCTTCCACAATCAGGCACGTTTCAAATCGCTTTGCCCTTAGTTTGGTAGCCAGTCACCCCATTCACACTCAAAGTGGTGACTCTCTGCTGCAAATAAAATAGCTCAGCACAGAATCATAGGGGTAGGAAGGGACCTCAGGAGCTCATTGAGTCCAACCCCTGCCAAAGCAGGGTGCCTTGGACACAGGTCAGTGTTCACATGAGTCTGGAATCTCTCCAGAGAAGGAGACTCCACATCCCCTGGGCAGCCTGTTCCAGGGCTCCCTCACCCTCACTGGGGAAAAGTTCTTCCCCATGTTGGTGTGGAACTCCATGTGCTCCAACTTGAGCCCATCGCCCCTTGTCCTGTCCCCACCGACACTGAAAAGGGGCTGGCAGATTCCCCCTGCATCCCATACTTAAGATATTGATAAACATTAATAAGGTCCCCCCTTAGTCTTGTTTTCTCCAGGCTGAACAGCCCCAGCTCACTCAGCCTTTCCTCACAGGGGAGATGCTCCAGGCCCTTCAGCATCTTCGCAGGCCGACCCAGCAATGCCCAAATTCCCCAAATACCCTTAACTGGTCCTATCTCCACTTCAGCACCCGTGTTGTCAATGCCATTTAAACCCCAAACTGCACATCCACAGACACCTCTATTGTTAAAATAACCCACATGTAAATTATAAAGTCCAGAATGTTTCTTCAGATGGGGATCCTAAACAGAAAACACCCTCTCACTGAGGTTTTGGGTGCAGACACAGCACTAATAATTAAAAGTGAGAGCTATGCAAAGAGAAAGCAAGGAATTAAATCAGTGATATTTTCTGTTTGGACTGGAGCTCAATCTCTCCTTCCTAATTTGAAGATATACACAAGTTAACATTGATTTCTAAATTGCTTTCTCATCTCTGCAGCTCCTGGAGTGAGCAGGAATTCCTCCTGGTCCCAGGGAGGTTTTTGGCAGCAAATCCATTGGGCAAACGACCACTGAACCTTTTTGAAGATTCTGATTATAGACTGCCCAGCAACTTAGGGGAACATCAAAAGTCCCAGTGCTATGAGTTGAGGGTATTCAGCAAATTACAGGGTTCCAGCCAGAGGAAAGTAAAAGCAAAACCTCCCAGTTAAAGGACTCGTCGTCACTTCAGCCCGCGTGTTGAGAGAGACGCCACAGGTTCAGCTAACTCACAGGTCAGCACCGTGACCGTCCCTACAGCAGACCCTCCAGGACTCTAAGGAGATCCTCTTCCTTTACCAGCTGCCTGGGGCACAGGCTGCGATTCAAACTGAAACTCCAGGATGGGTTTTACATGTTACACCCAGGGATGTAAAACAGGAAGAGGCGACAGAGCAGACACCACCAGGACAAGCTCTGCGAACGGTGGCTTTCCCCTTCAGAGAGGCACTTGCACATCTCAAAGCTCCTTTCGACTTAGTTGCATCACCAAATATATGGGTTTTTTTAAACCTGGAGAACAGTGCTCTCACTTTGGCACTTAGAGAATCACCAGGTTGGAAAAGCCCTTTAAGATCAAGTCCAACCATTCCCATCCTAAGCTAAACCAGATCCCTCAGCACCTCATCTATCCCTTTTTTTTAAACACATCCAGGGATGGTGACTCAACCACCTCCCTGGGCAAACCAGCTGCAGAAGAAACACAATCAGTTGCACACAGATCAGCTGCAGAAGAAACACAGAAAGCTTTTTTTTAAGCTACCACAGTATCCAGAAACCCAGGAGCTGCCCAGGATGCTCATGCTGAGCCCCATCCAGGTCCCATCTCTGGAGTTCCAATAGATGCTCAGCAAAGATCAGTCTATTTTCACTTCAGCTCCAGAAAACCACAATTACTCTGTATTTTTGGGCCTTGCCCAGTTTGGGAAGGAAGAGAGAAAGGAAAGGTGCTTCTCACCTCATCTCTCGCTCCTCGTGCTGGGCGATGAGATTGCTGTAGAAGTTCTCTAACGTCACCTTTGTCATTGTCACTCTCTCCTTGGTGTGATTACTCATGGACGAGCACGGTGTCGGGCCTGTCATTGCCATGGCTGTCAGAAAGGAGAAAGGCAGGAAACATTTCACCTTGTAAGTGACAAACGACCTTCAACCAGGAGCTGCCATCGACGGAGCGATGCTGAACCACCCGGGTCAGACTTTTAGTGGCAAACACCACCAGCCCGGGCTGAAGTGAGGCAAAGCAGAGCAAGGTTACAGAATAAAAAGGTGCCCCTCAAACTTCCTGTTTTGCACATTTTTTGATCTGGAAATGAGAGGGAAGGAAACTTAAGAAACACGATGCCTCAAAAACCACAATTTCAGGCTGTACTGCAAGTGTTTATGTGTCCCAAAAATGTTATCTGAGATCTTGAAGAAACCTTAAAAATCCAGAAGCATCTAATCCAGATGCTCTTCTTCCCTTGAGTCCTGCAGAACCAGCTCCCTCAGTTGCCTGCTGTCTCCTCTGCCAGGGAACTTATCCAAACCCTCAAAGCCAGGTGGTAACAGGGAACAGAGGAAGGGAAATAAAAGGCATTCACTTGCTTTTAAGCACTCTCGCTTTTACTAGCTGCTTTCACACAGAAATCTGACCAAATCCAGAGGGACGCTGCCTTTGAACAAACTGCAGTGTGAAAAACCACCCTGGAGTAAGTATTCTACATTTACACGCTGGATTGTAACTTGGGAAATGCCACTTCCAACCAGTAGCACAGCCCCAGGGCACGTTTGACAACCCAGCTCTACTTTCTAAACTGCATTTAAACGATTAAAACAAGTGTTAAACCACTTTAGAGTCGAGTTCTCCTACTCACAGCGTAACCAGCAGGAAGGTAACCAAGCTTGTGCAACTCCTGTTACTAGAAGCTGCAGTCAAATATAGGTTAGGCACACACTTCCCCCTTCAAGAGGCTGTATTCTGAGTTAATTCCTCCCTGTTTACTTCTTGCAGCTCTTTCCGAGGCAGCATTACATCGTCCTTGCAAACGGCATCCTTCAGGGACACCAGCTGATGGGTCTGCTGCTCTTACAGGGTCCCCCACAGCAGAGGTGGGAGCGGCTGGGACCCTGCAGCCGTTTTCTGAGGTGGAACTCCGTGTGGAGGAGGCTCCCAGTGCCACCCCGCGAGTGGCACGGCGACAGCACGCCCGGGGGATGGCAGGGTAGGTGTGAAAGCCATGCCTCCGGGTTTCGGCTCCCTAGGGAGCGGATCTAACAGCCACTCGCAGGTGAAGGGGGAGGGGGGGAGAGATAAAATACAGAAACAAAGGGAAAAGGGGAAGGAAAGAGAAAGTAGCCGGTGCCAAACCACCTGTTGGGGTTCAGCTGCCCCTGCTACAGGGAGCAGAACTCGGGGCCAAACGGCGACCGGAGGGTGACAGCGCAGGATGCTCCCGGCACCGGGGCTGCCCGGGGCCGGCCGGGGGGCGAGGCAGCCCCCGGGGGCAGCGGCTGCGCGGCCCTTCTCACGCCTCGACCCGCCGCGCTGGCAGAGGGGCCCGACAGCATCACCGGGAGAGGACAAAAGGGGCCCGAGCCCCTGGAGCGAGGGGGAGGACGGTGCCCTCGCCGTCCCCGCAGCACGGCCGCCCCCAAGGCGGGGGAGGGAGAGGGAGGGGGGGAGCTCATCGCCCGCAGCGCCCCTGGTCCCAGCCCCACCGGCGCCGGGGGCTTCGGGAGGGCCGCTGCCCACTCCTCCTCCCCGGGGGCGGCAGAAGGCCCCGGAGGGAGGGAGCAGAGGGGATGCGGAGCACCGGGGGACACGGGGACCGCCCCGGCAGGGCGGGGGGAGCGGCTTACCGGAGCCCCTCGGGAGGAAGGCGGCGAGGAGCTGAAGGCGGCGGCGGGGTCCCGGCGCCGCCAAGCCGGGTGAAGCGGCTGGGGAGAGACAGGGCGGACCTGGCGGGCTGGGGGACGGGAGCGGGACGGCCGGAGCCCCCCGAGCGCGGCCGCAACCCACCCACACACACAGAGACGGCGACCCGGACGGGACAAGCACCCGAGGGACCGCTACGGCACCGCGCATGCGCCACCATCCTCCTGGTTCCGCCCCCCGGTGGGGCGGGGCTACATCGCCCCGCCCTCTCTGAGCACGCATGCGCGGGGCTCTTCGCGCCAGCCCAAGGAGCTCGGGCGCGGCCTGGCGCATGCGCAGTGTGGCCCGGGCGGAGGGAGCGGCCGGCGCACCTGAGGCGAGCCGGGCGGTCGCAGGTCAGCGCGGTTCTCCATCGGGCCTCGCCTCAGGCGCTTTGTGCTGCGGTGCTCCCGCAGGCCTGGGGGAGCCCTGTCCTGCAGCCGTGCTGTGATACGCAGCCTTCCCCTTGCTGCCGGGCCGGCCGCGGAGGGGAGGCTGGTGTGGGGTCACCCTGTGGTGATGTACCCGGGGTAGGTGCCGCCAAGGCGCCAGTGCTCGCCTCAGCCTCCCAGGCCGCAGGAAACCACATCTGGAAGGACCAGACAGGACACAGCCATGTCCCAGAGGCCTGAGCTTCTCATAGCTTCATCCCCTCTGCTTCCTTCCCCGGGTGTTGGTCTGGCACAGGCTGCAGGGAGGGTCAGGAGGGGAAATATCCCACTTCCCAACAAACTCATTCCTTGGGTGGTACAGCCCAAGAGCCTCACGGCTCTTCTGGCACATCCAAAACCATCTGTTTCAATAAGGGAATCGAACAGGGAGCTCTGAGGAATGGGAAGACAAACATGATTCCGTACTCATCCCAAATGTCTGGAGATTGTAGCAAAAGAGGATTTTGCTTCACTTTGGTTACACAAAAGAAAAGCAAGTGCAGTTCAGAGGGTGAAAAGGGTTTTTATTATTAACAACATCAAGGATTCTGTGGGTTTCAATCACTGAGAAATACCTTCTGCTCATGCAGACAAAATCTATGAGCAACAGAGGAATTTCAGGATCTAAAACAGTGTGTCTAGTCCCTACATGATGGAAACGCTGATGTATTTGTACCAAACATGACAGACATTTAACTACTGAAAGTCTTAACTTGGCAATTAATCTGGACCTTGCTTTGCTTAGATAGAGCTTAGACAGAGCTGGTACTCACAGCAAACAGCAAACCCACGTTACCTCTTCCTCTTCCAGGAAACACAGGTGGCCTTGTGAAAGCTGGGTGTCTGCCAAGAAAACCTGATGCACTGTGAGAGCTCTTGGAGAGGATTTCACACAACGACAAGGTAGGAAGTCTCAAAACAAAAGGCTCAAATAGGGACCCTGGGAGCCGATTCTCATCTCTTCCACCTGCAGAACGAGGTGAATGTGTAGGGTTTTGGGGAGAAGTGGGGACATCACTGCCAGCTTCTGCCTCTCTGGCCTGGCAAAAGCTTACCACCCTGAAGGGAAACCTGAGAGGTGAGAGGCTTAAAGCATTCTAGGTGGAGAAGCAGGAAAAAACCAAATATTTGGACCTAAAGTATAGGAGGAGTTTCTTTCTACCACAGGCAGGTGTGAAATGGAAACGAATCTGTATGAGGAGGTAACTGCTTCTTCAGGACAGAACATGAAACTGCAAATCAACCGGTGAATATGCAGATCAATGAACCAAACTTCCTGCTATGTGTGGGCTCGAGAGCTACAAAGAGCTGCAGCAGCCCTGAGATACCAGTGATGGGGAGTGGTAATAGGGCGTGCCCTGCCTGTGACAAATGACCTGCAAGGGAGAGGACCTGTGTCCTTACAGGGGTCTCTATTCAACATCAAAGAGTAGTTAATGGAGCAGATGGGGGTTATTTTACTTTTGGGGGTTCTACCTTTACACTACAGCTTTTCCTTACAACATGACAGGCCTAAAGCACAGACAGACTGAGCTGGATTGAAGCTATTGGGAAAAGTTCTGGGGCTGGCTGCTAGGATTTCTCTTGCTGCTCAGCTCTTTGATTTGAAGGAGGTCGAAAAGGTCTTGCAGGTTCATGTTACCCTCTGGGGTCTTCACATACTGCGGCAAATCCAGCTGCTTTAACGCAGGGAAGCCCGGTTCTTTTTCTGTCAGTTCCAGCAGCTGCTTCATCAGGCTTGAATCAGGCTTCATCTCATCTCTGCTGATGCCGTTGTAGAGATCTGAGGGATCTTGGCTCTTCTGGGAATCCCAAGTGGCATCTGAAAGCGAGATATCCCTGCTGCTGGCTGTGTGCACGCTACCTAGGGCGTTGTGGAGCCACATCAGGCGCTTCAGCCCTTGAAACGCCCGTCCTTTGTCATGCATGAGCTGATGCTCCGTCACTGCTCTTTTACTGCAAGGGGAAGAAGGAGTTAGTTAGGAATCAGGCACAGTCAAAGCTCAGCTGCTATTTCAAACGTGGCTGGTTGGCATCCATCAGTCTGAGATGCTTCTCTAAGCAGAGGAAGGAGGGTTGGTGTGTCTGCCGTGATGTGCTGACCCTCATCTCTCAGGCTGCCAGGTGCTGAAGCTGGGAAGCTCCAACACTATGCCATTCCCCAAATGAACACCATTGCCTTAGCAGGATTAAAAAGCTCTTACAGAGATTTGGCCTTGCCCAAATTTGGGTTCTTTTCAGAGGTTTAAATACCAGAATAAAAATCCCTTTTCATGACCTTAGTATTGGAGGATTCTTGGGTTTGTTTCTTCCCTTCCAGAGCTGCACGTCAGGAGTAATTTAACTGAAATCAGTATCCATGAAATGAAAACAAATCCTTTTTTTTTTTTTGAGATATGCCAAAAAATTTGAGCTAACTTTGGCTGGGGAGGGCAGGCTAATTCTGGGATGCAAATATTTCTGGCTTTCAGGCTGTTTAGGTAACAGCCAATTGCAGCTATCGCCTCCCAGTGCAGATTTAGATCGGAATGGGAACCTAAATGTAGAATTTTAGGGTGTGCCATTTCCATGGCTTGTGCTGAGCATCCTTACAGGGTTTGCTGCACTGGGTTTAAAAGCATCAGCTGAAGTGTGGGGTAAGTTACACATCTAAAACAGCAATGGGTCTGACTTTATATTGCATAGAGGGTGATGGACAATGTTGTCCTACCACATATATAGAATTTTCCTTCTACCATGCCCAGCAGTAGAGATTACAGCCCATTAAATCAAAGGCAAGCAGTCTTCTAATGGTATTTAGTAAAAGGATGATGTTGCTTACTTTTCAGTGTCTTGACATGTTGCAAAACAGGCAAAGAACCCAATTGCCAAAAACGTGACCATCTGCAGAGATCTCTGGGGCAGGAACATTTTCTCTCCTCTTTAAATCTGCTCCACAGGACAAGAAGCTGGCAATATGATCAAAAATCTTTATTTTTCTTTGTTCTTTCTTTCACCTGACAAAACAAAGCACTGATGTCCAGAGTGTCAGGCGTGGGGGTTTGTAACATATACTAGCACAAGGTTAACAGATTTCATTCACAGTATATTTCTACAATTCCTTGCTAAAAGTCCTGTCCCTTTAGTTATTTATTAGTAAATCCTGTATTAATTGATACATCAAAAAATAGACAACAAAACGTTGCAGCATTTCAATTGTTAAATAAAAAGAGTAAAGAGATTTTGTGGTATAATGAGGCTGCTCATTTTTTTTAAGAAATAATTCTTCTTGTGCAGGAGCAGTTTGGGTTCATAAAAAACTCAGCACCTCCTCAAATGATTTTTCTTTATACTAATTTGAGTATGAGACTGCCAACGACTGGGTAGAAAGGCAAATTATGTCATACATTTGCTTGTAAAAATTAATAAAGTCTGCTCCACTAATTAACAAGTAGTTTCCTTGGACAATATGTTCCAATTAAACTAGACATGAAAGAATGAATAAGTACTAATTCCAATTTAAACATTTCTGTATTAAATACAGATACCTACACATAACTACACATACAGATAGGTGTGTATTTACACGGTGTGTGGTAGTTTAGGTTCTGCTGATGCAGAACTCCTGCTCATACATCATGGATAAGTTGTAATTTCCTGGGTATTAATGACAAAGCATCTGCCAGTGAGAAAAGTAACATGATCTACTTACAGATGATCTAGTAGAGATGACAGGGAAGTTCTGATCCACACAGATGCGGCTCCTTGCCAGTCTTGATGTTCCAGTTGCAATGACAACGAGTGCCTCTCACCTTCTTTTATACCTGCCCAGAAACCGCAGAAACAATAGAAATGATCTCGACAGCGCTTTGTGACTAAGACCTTTCCTCTCGTGTCAGTGAAATGAGACAGCTCCCTCGTTCCAGTGATAACAAATCTTGGATTCAAAAATGTTCTGTTCAGCAGTGACTAAGGAAAAGATCACAACTTTGTGGACAGTTTCTTACTGCTTTGCTGACTTTCCTGAGAACTTTTTTATTCTAACGCAGCTTTCCTGTGCCCCAGGATGATGGGAGAGGGCTATTCACACCCCCTGTCCCAGGGCTGATGGGGGGAAAATGTGTCTGGGATGCAAAAGAGATCTCCCTCTGCTGTCTTAACGGCCCTAGGAGGAATCTAAATCAGCAATAGGGGTGAACTCTGTAATGCCAGTTATCAGACAGTTTAAAAAACGGGACAGTTACTTGCAGAAAACCTGAGGAGCTGGTAAATAAGACCCCTCTGGACTTTCATGTTCCATACAAATTTTGTTTAAACCCATTGATAGTGCAGTAAACGTGTAAATCTTGGAAACTGGGGAGATTTGGAGAAGATGTATCTGAGCTAACAATAGAAATGTGAGTAGTAGCTCATGCAAAAAGCCACATACTGACAGGCTTCAAAACCCCACGAGGTGATGCCATGCGAGGTTTGATTCTGGCTTTATCACCTCTAACCAGGTAACTTCAGTAGAATTTGGATACTCAGGATGTGGCTGGACCATTGGGCTGAAACCCTGGTCTATGGCAGGTGACCAGTTCCTGTTTCTTGAAGTGAAAGAAAGCGAATTAATTTGTCAGTTCTGTAGGAAAAATTCCCTGGAAAGATTGAAAAGAGAATTTGCTTCATGTTATCAGGAGCTATTGATTCCTTGCACACAGGCACAGCCATCCCTCCCCATTAAACCCAGCCTCAGGTGACTGCAAACACACTGCCCAGACAGAGACAGGCCCTATTAGCAGCACTAGCAACACCTCATCTGTTCTGGCAGCTTCTGTGGACATCAAAGTGCTTCTTGTTCTCTTCCCCACGATTTTGAGCCCCACAATTTCCGAGCAATCAAATAAGCACCCCTGATTTCATTACGTGAGCCTCAATTGCTAAGGAGAGTGTCACTCATTAAAGAGAACAAAGTGTATCAGCAATTAAAGATGACATTTGTTAAATGTTGGTAAAACAGGGACTTGCTTCGCCTCTTAGTTTCCAGGGTAGCGGTTACGCTGCCGTTACACTGAATTATCTGCCTGCGAAACCCAGGTTTCTTAGTTACATCTTCAAGGACTAATAAGCATCAGCCCAAGTAATGCCCCAGACATCTGGTCTAATTCATCCTTGAACTTTTCCAGGCGCAATTATATGATGGGGTTTTTATTGAATGCAGTTACCTGCATCTCCAGTGGAAGAACTAATACGGTGTTAATCCCAGTGACTGCAGGCGGGCCAGAGACGCTGCCAGGGCAGCTGTAAATGGGCACTTGAAGCGTTCTGTACTGGCCAAGCCACATTGCCATGGCTACCCTCTTCCACGGGATATTTCTTTCCACCTAAAGACTTAGCAGAAGTCAGAATAACCTTGGTCATGACTTCACAACACCTCCCTGAGAGGTGTGTGTGAGGACAGGGCACGCTGAAGTCACGATACGTCTTTGGGAAGCATCAGGTGCAAAGACTTGCTGGCACAGGCAGTGCAGTGGGGAAGAGGTGCTTGCAGGGATCCATGTCCATGATCTGCAGTGTTTCTAGAGGAAAGACATGCCAATTGCACAGCTTAGAGCACAGCCACACGTAGCAGTTAACATTTGTAACTATGGTGAGAAGGTTGCTGCTTTCACAAGGATAACTTGCACAAACAGCACTACCAGGTGGTGTTTTTAGCAGGTATAGATTAATCTCTGCACAAGCCCTGGACATCCTAGAGCTGACTAGGAGCCAGTTTTGCCAAGGAATAACCAGCAAATCCATCTGATGAGAGTTCAGTTACCTCCAGGCCTCCCTCAAAGCACACATGGAGCCATCAAAGGTTTTAGCCTTGGCTTCAAAGCCTTCGCTCCCACCCTCCGGCTTTTCCTGGTCTTAAGGTCTG
The DNA here is from genome assembly GCF_964237585.1 of Gallinula chloropus. Taxonomy (NCBI): domain Eukaryota; kingdom Metazoa; phylum Chordata; class Aves; order Gruiformes; family Rallidae; genus Gallinula; species Gallinula chloropus. Next base: position 5,517,816 of record NC_140112.1, read on the forward strand.
ACTTCACATTAGAAGGTGCCTTTGCTCTTCAATCCCCTTTTTCAGCGGGAGCCTTTGAGCAAGGAGGGCTGTGCAAATTACGGTTTCCCAATGAGTGATTCTTTTGTTTTGCTTTCCAGCCCTTTCCCCGGGGAGCCAGGTGGGGGAGGAAGGGAATACGGTTTGCTGCAGGGCATGAAAGAAAAGGGAAAGAGAAAGCCTGGAGGCCCGGCTGAGGGGAAGAGGGAATGAGGGGAGGGATAGAGAGCAAAGGGAATGTGCAAATAGCCTCGTTAGGCCAAGGGGGATCTTCTTGCCTGCGATTTTAAAGCTTAATTAAACAAAGACTGTACAGCATCAAAGGGATCCTCCATCTGTAGGGAGATGGACAGACCGACCTGATGAATTTTTGACACGTGTTGTGCTCTGTTATTTCAGCAGTAAGAGAAGTGTGGGCTCCAGAAGGCTTCGTGCTTCGTGATGTAAAAACAACTGGGGGTTTTGGGTATTATTTTTTCCTCTCACTGCACTCAGACTACGATTCATATGGGCTGTTTGGTGCTGCTGTGGAAAGACACCGCCCTGTTGAGAGGAAACTGTTTGACCACACTTGGATGGTGCAGTTCCCCCCGCCCCCCCCGGCCCCAGCTGCTGGTGAAGCAGCTGCTAATGAAAGGCTGCTTTCCCTTCCTGGCCTCCCTAATTGGGAGGTCAGAGGAAATGACACCTCGCAGCAAACCCAGAGCCCATGAAGACTTTGCACCACCCCACCCTGTCACCGGGCCCTGCGGGGGCCATCACCAGCCCTCTGCCCCCACCCAGAGGCAGGAGCCAGAAGCTCCATAACCTTTGAAAGGAGGTAAAAATCAGCCTTTTGAGAGAGCAGGCTCCAGGCTTCCGCCCCTTTGGGTGGTTAGAGCACTTCTATATCAACTTCGTATTCTGGGGGGGATGCAACACACAGTCACATGCAATTCAGAGAGGTGTAAGTAATGTTTGAGGAGGGGGAGTAGGCTCCAGCACCAGCATCTGGGCTGTGTGGGCAGGTTTAAATCCTGTATTATCCCAGAGAGAACACCCATCTTCCAAGGGATTAAAGCTGGAGTTGAAGAGCAGTGAGTCAGACTCACTGTTCAAATTCTCCATTTGCTGATTTCACGCCAGATTTACAGAAGTGCCAGAGACTCACAGCTCTGTCTGAACAGTAGCAAGGATAAGTGTTTTGTCCTTCAAACCCTGCCCTGGAGCCCAGCCCGGGGCTGACTCTTTCCTTTCCAAAATAATCTCCAGTTGGAATACTTCCCATCTGCAAAACAAATTCAGGTGAAGCAGAGACAAAACCTCCCATCCCTTGTGCTGCTTCTGTAAATGCCCACTGGGCTCTCTGAGCTTATCCCTGTTTGCTGGTCTTGCAGCATGCCTGGAGAACACTGCAGAGAACCTTGACCAAGCAGAAAGGAAAGAAGAGGGGTGCCCTGCAGTGCTGGGGCTCCCTCCCTGGGAAGGAGCTCGCTAGGAGCTGCCCTGGCAAGTGGAGGGTGCCACCATCTGATGCCCACCCCTCAGTTTGGCTGGCCTGGGTGGCAGCTGAGCAGGAAGGTGCCAACCCCGGGCACCAGAAGCCTGCCTGAGAAGTGGGGGAGTCCCAGGGTCACCCAGAATCAGCTGTCTGGTACCCAGACTAGACAGGGTGCCCAGTCACTAATGTCTGTAGGACTGAGAAGGTTTTTTATAAAGGACCAAACAAGCCAAGAGCTGGTCTGGATTTATTTCACATGGCGAGGCCTGAGGGAGATCCCTCCCCATGGGGCTGGGTCCGTAATCAACACCCAGCCTGGGACCCCAACAATGGCAGAGGCTCATGCCTGGGAAGATGAGGACGAAGGCTGGCAAACTAAGAGTCTGCAAATGACATCATTCCAGTGAAGGGACTTCTTGGTAACTAATCCCCAAGTGCTGAGCCTCAGGGACACGCTATGCCCCTGCGCTGGGTGCTGAGTGTCTCCTAGCTTAGGTCTGTGATGTATCAATTGCAGTCTGTTGTTTTACTCACCCTTTACTTGAGGTCTGAGGCACAGGTAAATGCTTTCAGAGTGTAAAAATACATACATTTCAAAAGGCAGGGAATAACGAACAGGAACTTGTACCCTGTAAGCAAAAGAGCAGTTTTGGTGGGAATAAGTTCGCACAACATGGTTGTAATATATCTAAACATCAGGCAAGTGTAGGTCACAGTTTCTTTAGACAACAGCTTTCATCAAGATGAGTCTGTTGGGAGAATGTGAAAATAGGCTCAATCCACAAGGGCTTCCCAAGCAGCTAGCTGAGGTACAACTCTGCATGAGGTATGACTAAAGTAAGGACGAGTCCCTTCAAACCAGTTCCTCTTGGGTTCCTGTAAAGACATTTCCTATCAAAAGACCTTTCTGTAGACAGAATCATGCCAGTAAATAAGGATTGTTGCTAATGTCTAGTTTTGCTCTAACAGATCCTATTGCTGATAGAACTATTCTTGGTAAATACTGTCTGTCTCCTGAAGTATCCCTTAAATTTGGCTCACGTGGCTGAGGTTTCTCCCCAGCTGTTATCAGCTGGAATAAGTTCATCTCAGAAACATTGATAACAGCTTGAAGATAACACCTTATTTCTTCTCAGTCTGGTCATGGAGTCTGGTCTCAGAAGTATTGGACACAAACGGCATTTTCTTCCTGCAAAAGCAAGAGATGTGCAGTGCAGCAGGATTTTTCAAACCCTGCCTTGGGTTTGAAAACCTTGGAATAAGGAAGAAAGTAATGTACACGATGCAGCTTCCATGTATGTCTGTACACATACATGGTGCTGCTCAGAGCTGTTTCAGGGTATCGTCTTTCAGAGGACAATCAAAACGCTGACTTGGGATTAATGAAGTGCCACGCTGGGGCACGCTGAAACCTGCTGTGGAAATAGGTTGGGGTTTGGTGAATACAGCTGCCTCTGTTCTGACCTCTGCCTTTTGTCACGGTTATGGGCCATGTTCTTTATAATGCCAAAAGCAAACGGGATTACATGGTTTTTACAATATTTTCAGTGTCGTGTGTAACTTTGGTACAAAGTTAAAAGGATCTATTAAAGACTACAGAGTTGGCCGAGTTGCTCTCTGTTCAGTGGGATTTTTGTTTCTTTTTTATTTTACACTTTTGTTCTTGCAAAACTTAAATCATGTTTCAGATCTGTACTGTGTGATATAAGGCAGGGTCTGGTCAATGTTGCAGATCCCAGTTGTGAAGGGTGGCAAGCATGGGAAATCAAATTAAGTCAAGAAGTGAGATGGCTGAACAACCTCAAGTAAGCTTGGAATTATTTCCTTTGTCTCGACTCAGGAAATTATCCATCAGCTAATTTAGATTACAATGCATTAGATTTCTTTAATTAAAAGCACATAGCTGTCAGATATCTGTACACATGATAAAGATACTTTAGAACATCCGTTACCTCAGAATCCTTGTTTATTCTGTCCCTTGGCCAATTTTGACCCTTGGGAGGATTTTACAGAGAAGAGGCTCATAAAAACAATGAGGGATGCTGCAGAAGATTTTGAAAAATTCTAATGAATTATACCAGCTGATTGTTTTTAATTCCAGGGTGTTTTCTAAATGCTGGTACACTTCTAAGAGACTGCAGACGCCCCATCCCCTGCGCAGCTCCTGCTTGGAAATCACAGCACATGCATTAGCTTGCACCCAGAATGCCTCATCACCTATAGCATTCTTCAAAGGATTATTAATTATACTTGTACCAGGTAAATTTCTCTTGTCAGGCCCAAATGAAAAACGTGGAATCTGGATGAAACACAGGCTTACAGGTACGGCTTTGGGGGAGTTACTGCAGGAGCAGCCCTGGATGGCTTCCTCGTACAACCTGGTAATCCAAATCAAGAGGTTTGTTATCTAAAGCAACCCCTCTGGAGTGAGTTATTTAACTCCTGTGATCTGCCCTAGCTAAACGTGCATTTGTTAAAGCACAGCAGCAGGGCTGCTCCTGCCCTCTCTAACCACAATCCCTCAGTTCACATCCTCTCATTTTCTGTTGAGTGCTGGAAAAAGAAATAATCATTAAAAAACACCACTTCCCTCTCTTGTGCCTCGGTATGTGGAAGCCCAGACACAAAGTTTACCAAAAGCTATGAGGAAAAACACGTCGTTTATTGAAAGCTGCTGAGAAGCTGCTCTTAGTGAACTGAGGCGTTCGTGTGCGTGAAGCCCTTGGTGACAGGGGAGGGTGCTTAAAAACACGGCCCGCACGTATCCCACCAGGTTAGAGAGGCACAAGCAGAAAACCTCCTTTATTTCCTCCTTTTAGCCAGCAGAAGAGCCTCCCTGGGTGCGCCCCGGCGCCCTGACTTTGGGGACCTGAAGCCTCCCCCCGGCAGCCGGTTTCCAAAGCGAAATCCTGTGAGGGAAGAGGAAGCTCCCGCCGCGCTTTGAGGCCGCGCGGTGGCGGCGGGATGAAGCGAGCTGTCAATCAGCGCAACGGCGCCCTCTGATTAGCTGCCGCCTGGCGTCACGTGAGAGAGGACGGCCCGTATATAAGAGCAGACGGGGTCGGTGGCTGCCGCCATTTTGTCCAGTGAGGAAAAGCGGAGCGGGAGTTTCGTTGAGGGTCGAGTCGGCTACGAATTTAGCGCGGGCTCCCTTCGCGCGCCCTCCCTCTTAGCATCGGTGAGGACCTTCACCTCGGAGGGCTGGGGGGGGAGGCGGCGCCCGCGGTCTCGGTCCCCGGCAGGGCGGATGGAAGCGTGCGGGGCCCGGTGGCGGCAGACAAAGAGCGGCCGCCATTTTGTAAAGCTGGGCCACGGGCGGTGGCTGCCGCCACGCTGAGGAAAAGCGGGCGGGGAGAAGGCGGGTAGGCCGCGGGTTGTCCTGGTAAAGCCCGCTCGCCGCCTTTCCTCCGCGGCTGTGGCCGGTGAGGGGCGGGTATAGGCGGGAGGTGCCGCGGGGGTGGTGAGGCGCTTTTCCCGCCCGCTCCGGGGAAGCGCTGGCTCCTCACGCCGCACACGCAGTGCTGAGGGGACGCTCAGGAGGGATTCCCGGGGAGCTCCCGGCGTGGCCTCCGCTGAAGATGGCGCTGCTTCTCCCCTCGGCGTGTACAGCTTTCCTCGGATCCCGCTTCGAGAACAATGGAGCCCTTCTCCCGCCCAGCGCTCCCCCTACAGGCCCGGCCCCCGCCGTAAGCCGGGCTTGGGGAGAGGGGCCGCGGGGAAACAACCCCCTTCAGAGTTGGGGGCCGTAAAAGTAAACGAAATTCCCCAGAGTACTGAATTTTATTCACGATTACCATGTAGCAGTTAGCTTTTGTGTTCGAACACCCCTTCCCCCCGCTTAACACAGTTTTTAGGTTTCCTTCATGTTAGATCGTATCACTATTGGAGTTCCTGGGAAAAGCAGCCAACAGAATTACTTCCTTTTTTTTTTTTTTCCGTCCTAGCAATGCATCGTGACTCTTGTCCTCTGGACTGCAAGGTTTATGTGGGTAACCTTGGGAACAATGGCAACAAAACTGAGCTAGAGCGAGCTTTTGGCTACTATGGACCACTGCGCAGTGTATGGGTGGCGAGGAACCCTCCTGGTTTTGCCTTTGTGGAATTTGAAGATCCACGAGATGCAGCTGATGCAGTAAGAGAGCTAGATGGAAGGTAAAACATGGCTGTTCACGTGTTTGGCTTGCCTGGTGAAAATGAAAGGAATTGGGGGTGGTTACACAGCTTGAAATTGGGAAGCTTCAACTAGCAAAACCAAGGGCTTACACACTTACTATGCAGTATTTATTTGTGCAGGGGTGTAAAGGCAGTCTTAATAGTGTAGGTTTAGATTTGGGTAGTTAATTTTATTTTTTGGAGTAAGACTCCCAAGTCAGATGTGATTTTGACTTATTGGTTAGTTAAATTCAGGATGATGTTGCTGTAAAGGAGGCAGAACTGCTCAGGGGGAGTCTTCTTGCTGCTTTCTCTGTCTGCTTTAGTAGCAGTGGCCAAACCTTTTGTCTGCAGACTAAAGTGCACGGATTAATTAAGTGCTTTTCCCCACATTGTCTGTTCTTTTTCCCTCTCTTGATTCTGCAGGTTTCCTTCTGCACAGACTCCTCTCAAGAAACGCTAACCAATGTCAATCTCTTTCCCAGAACCCTCTGTGGGTGTCGTGTCAGAGTGGAGCTCTCCAATGGCGAGAAACGGAGTCGGAACCGTGGCCCACCTCCATCCTGGGGCAGGCGTCCTCGGGATGACTATCGCAGGAGAAGTCCTCCTCCTCGGCGCAGGTACCCTAGGTCAAAGTACACTGGTAGAGCTGTTGGCACTGTTACCACTTAGCATCCTAGAAGCAGGCTTTTTAAAAGCATGTTGATGGATAACATTCATCTATCTTATCCCAATTTGGAGATGGCAAATGCTTTAAAAAAAAAAAAAAGAGAGACCCTAAACCCCCACAAAATCCAGGTGTGAACTTTAAGTTGTGTTGAATGTTGGCTTTTGTCCTTAGGTCACTGTGCAAGTTGGTAGTCAGCGCCCTCTATCCTGGACTTCCCCTCGTTCCTCCTAAAATCTGCTCCATCTTCTAGTCACACTTTCCCTTTCTTCCCCATACTTCAACTTAGGCTGTTCCTTTCCTTTATTCCATAATGGCAAAACATGACATGCAGCAGCTTAGCATTTCCATGCAGATGTGTTTCTCCGCTTTGTTTGCACAATTTAAATACTTCCTGATTAGGCAGCTGTTTAATAATAGATCAAGTAACAGTTGCTCTAAACATCTAGGATCTTTACTCTCTAGTGTTAGTTTGGAATTAAAACGTCGTGTGACCATCCTGTCACTTAAAGGTTTGCAAACCCAGCTCTAAAGTGTAGCAGGATTTTTGGTAACTGAGACGTTCTTGGACCCAGATTAGCTTGTCTGGCGGTTTAAGTCTGCAACGTGGCTTTTGCAGGACTGAGTTTACCTGTTGCAGGTGAGTGAAGTCCTCCCGAGTCAGGGTTTCGAGCTTACCCTTTTGCTGTTGAAAAAATAACACATTAGGAGTATTTGTTAGCTAATAGATGGTTGTACTGATGGCTTGTTTTTCATTTTTTTTATGCTTTTTGGTCCATCTATTAATAAAAATGAACCCGTTACAGAGTCACCATCATGTCTCTTCTCACCACCCTCTGAGTCTGCATTAGCCAGTCAACTAGCCCTTTCAGCGTCATGTGACCAGCGCGCCCCATTCAGCTTGGCTGGTGTCGTTTCACATGACCCAGGCATGGCCAGTCGTCAGGTTGCACCGCCCTTTGGTTCCCGAGCATGCTGTTTTCTCTCAGCCTTCTCTCCAACCTTAACCAAATCGGCAGCAGCCACCTCGACCGCCCACACATTCCCGGCCAATCAGCTCAGCTGTTTATTTACCAAATGTCTTCACAACAACTACAGCAGCAGCCTTCGGCTAACAAAAAAGCAGGAAAAATCCACAACACCCCCTTCGCCAACCAACTAAATACAACGCAACATCTGGCAAAACCTTTTCAGCAAATTCTTCTTGGCAGTCAGTCCGGCAGCCTCACCTCACCATTTCTAGCTTGTTGAAACCAAAAACTAGTAAGTTTTTCCTGCTTATACAGTTTACTGCTGGTTAAAATAAGGAGTAAGCGGCTTATAAGTAATTACTTTTCTCAATCAAAGGCTGGCTGTGCATAATTGAGTGGTAACGTACATATGTTGCTTGAGAAAACTTTTAAGGGTGATACGGAAGCTCTTACACTGTGAATAACGTAAAGACCAGTTTATTTGCATGTGAGATGCCAAACTAAATTTTTAATAAAGCTCTAACAAACTTAGCTTTTCCTTGCCAGAAAAGTCCTATCACCTTTAAATGGTTTTACTAACAGTTTTCAAAACTTAAAACAATTACTTTTTGGGATGAACTGGGCCGAGCTAAGGTTATTTTTATTTTTTTTATAATTTTTTTTTAAAGAAAATAGTCTAAACACACTATGGCATTAAAAATGACAATCACAAATATGCAGTTCTAATGTAGCACTTAATGGCATTATCAATATTGACACTGAGCGCATTTTCACTTTTTTTTTCCACTTGGTATCTCTTTATGTCTTGCCATGGACCTTTTTGGCTTGCATGGGTTCCAAAACATTTGGTCTGTGCTGGTTTTTGGTATTTTTTTTTTTTCTTTTGGAACCACTTGTGGGACTTTGGTGTGGTGTTCTGGGCAGTGTCTTTAGTTGAAATGGAAAGTTGCATTGGACAACTCTGCTATGAAGCATTCTTAGTTAAAAGTGAATTCGTGGTTGGAAACGTGCTGTTCACACTGAGCTTTGTTTTACTGCCTAATCTTCCCATGCCTTTTACTGGATGATGGATGCCAGTTATTCTTGGCACGTTCCCTGGGCCCAACAGTGAGTTTGACAAGTTGGGAAATGCCTCACCCCGTTAATGCTGAAAGAGTTGACAAAAAGCCTGACTTGTCTCTTTCTGGTTCTAGATCACCGCGAAGGAGAAGCTTTTCTCGTAGCCGCAGCAGGTAAGCACCAGTCAGTGACAGCCTGGACCACTCTGGGAGGTTCCACCAGAAACCAGCCAGAGCCTTGGGGCTGCAGGCAGGCAGTGCAGCTGGCAAGGAGGAGAGCAGGGTTTGCTTCTGCAAAAG